>NW_027138418.1:0-342253 GCF_035084215.1 Heptranchias perlo
TCTCACACTCCCCCTCTCTCCTCCCTCACTCCTCCCACTCACACTCTCACTGACCCCTCAATCCCCCTCACACTCTCACTCCCCCCTCACTCCCACTCCCTCACTACTACCCCTCACACTCTCACTCCCGCCTCACACTCTCACTCCTCCCCCTCACTCCCCCTCACACTCCCCCTCTCTCCTCACCCACTCCTCCCCCTCACACTCTCACTCCCCCTCACACTCTCACTCCCCCCTTCCTCACCCTCACTCCTACCCCTCACACTCTCACTCCCGCCTCACACTCACTCCACCCTCACTCCTCCCCCTCACTCCCCCTCACACTCTCACTCCCCCTCACTCCTCCCCCTCACACTCTCACTCCCCCCTCACTACTCCCCGTCACACTCTCGTCCCCCTCACACTCTCACTCCCCCTCACACTCTCACTCCCCATCACTCCTCCCCCTCTCTCCTCCTCCTCATAATCTCACTCCACCTCACTCCCACACACACTCCCACTCCCCTCACTCCTCCTCACACTCTCACTCCCCCTCTCTACCCCTCTCTCCTCCCCCACACACTCACCCCTTACTGCTCCTCACACTCACTCCCACTCACTCTCTCACTCCATCTCAATCCTCCCCCTCACACTCGCACTCCCTCCTCACTCCTACCCGTCACACTCTCACTCCCGCCTCACACTGGCTCCACCCTCACTCCTCCCCCTCACTCCGCCACCCCCTCACACTCTCGCTCCCCCTCACTCCTCCGCCTCACTCCCCCTCACATTCTCACTCCACCCTCACTCCCTCTCACTCCTCCCCCTCACACTCTCACTCCCCCTCTCCTCCCTCACTCCTCCCCCTCACACTCTAAATCCCCCTCTCTCCTCCCTCACTCCTCCCGCTCACACTCTTAAACCCCCTCTCTCCTCCCTCACTCCTCTCCCCCTCACACTCTCACTTCACCCTCTCTCCTCCCTCACTCCTCCCCCTCACACTCTCACTCCCCCTCTCTCCTCCCTCACTCCTCCCCCTCTCTCCTCCCACACTCCTCCCTTCACAATCACACTCCCCATCTCTCCGCCCTCACTCCTCCCTCTCACACTCTCACTCCTCCTCACTCCTCCCCATCACTCCGCCACCCCCTCACACTCTCGCTCCCCCTCACTCCCCCGCCTCACTCCCCCTCACACTCTCACTCCACCCCTCACTCCCTCTCACTCCTCCCCCTCACACTCTAAATCCCCCCTCTCTCCTCCCTAACTCCTCCCCCTCACACTCTCACTTCCCCCTCTCTCCTCCCTCACTTCTCCCCCTCACACTCTCACTCCCCCTCTCTCTTCCCTCACTCCTCCCCCTCACACTCCCCCTCTCTCCTCCTTCACTTCTCCCCCTCACACTCTCGCTCCTCCCTCACTCCACCCCCTCACACTCTCACTCCCCCCCTCTCTCCTCCCTCACTCCTCCCCCTCTCTCCTCTCCCACTCCTCCCCTCACAATCTCACTTCCCATCTCAACTCCCTCACTCCACCCCCTCACACTCTCACTCCTCCTCACTCCTCCCCTCACGCTCTCATCCGCTCACACTCTCACTCCCCCTCTCTCTTCCCTCACTCCTCCCCCTCACACTCTCAGTGACCCCTCAATCCCCCTCACACTCTCACTCCCCCCTCACTCCCACTTCCCCACTACTACCCCTCACACTCTCACTCCCGCCTCACGCTCTCACTCCTCCCCCTCACTCCCCCTCACACTCCCCCTCTCTCCTCACCCACACCTCCCCATCACAATCTTACTCCCCCTCACACTCTCACTCCCCGCTCCCTCCCCCTCACTCATACCCCTCACACTCTCACTCCCCGCCTCACACTCACTCCACTCTCTCTCCTCCCTCACTCCTCCCCCTCACACTCTCACTCCCCCTCTCCTCCCTCACTCCCCCTCCCTCCTCCCTCACTCCTCCCCCTCACACTCTCACTCCCGCCTCACACTCTCACTCCTCCCCACTCACTCCGCCTCACACTCCCCCTCTCTCCTCCCTCACTCCTCCCCCTCACACTCTCACTCCCCCTCTCTCTTCCCTCACACTTCGCCTCTCTCCTCCCTCACTCCTCCCCCTCACACTCTCACTCCCCCTATCTCCTCCCTCACTCCTCCCGCTCACACTATTAATCCAGCTCTCTCCTCCCTCACTCCTCCCCCTCACACTCTCACTTCCCCCTCTCTCCTCCCTCACTCCTCCCCCTCACACTCTCACTCCCCCTCTCTCCTCCCTCACTCCTCCCCCTCTCTCCTCCCTCACTCCTCCCTTCACAATCACACTCCCCATCTCTCCGCCCTCACTCCTCCCTCTCACACTCTCACTCCTCCTCACTCCTCCCCCTCTTACTCTCGCTCCCCCTCACTCCTCCCCATGACACTCTCACCCCCCCTCTCTTCTCCCTCACTCCTCCCCCTCTCTCCTCCCTCACTCCTCCCCTAACAATCTCACTCCCCCTCTCTCTTCCCTCTCTCCTCCCACACTCCTCCCCCTCTCTCCTCCCTCACTCATCCCCATACAATCTCACTCCCCCTCTCTCTTCTCTCACTCCTCCCCCTCACACTCCACCCTCCCCTCCTTCACTCCTCCCCCTCATACTCTCGCTTCCCCTCGCTCCTCCCTCACTCCACCCCCTCACACTCTCACTCCCCCTCTCTCCTCCCTCACTCCTCCCCCTCACACTCTCAGTCCCGCCTCACACTCTCACTGCACCCCCTCACTCCCGCTCACACTCCCCCTCTCTCCTCCCTCACTCCTCCCCCACACACTCTCACTGACCCCTCAATCCCCCTCACACTCTCACTCCCCCCTCACTCCCACTCCCTCACTACTACCCCTCACACTCTCACTCCCGCCTCACACTCTCACTCCTCCCCCTCACTCCCCCTCACACTCCCACTCTCTCCTCACCCACTCCTCCCCCTCACACTCTCACTCCCCCTCACACTCTCACTCCCCCCTTCCTCACCCTCACTCCTACCCCTCACACTCTCACTCCCGCCTCACACTCACTCCACCCTCACTCCTCCCCCTCACTCCCCCTCACACTCTCACTCCCCCTCACTCCTCCCCCTCACACTCTCACTCCACCCTCACTACTCCCCGTCACACTCTCCTCCCCCTCACACTCTCACTCCCCCTCACACTCTCACTCCCCATCACTCCTCCCCCTCTCTCCTCCTCCTCATACTCTCACTCCCCCTCTCTCCCACTCACACTCTCACTCCCCTCACTCCTCCTCACCCTCTCACTCCCCCTCTCTACCCCTCTCTCCTCCCCCACACACTCACCCCTTACTGCTCCTCACACTCACTCCCACTCACTCTCTCACTCCATCTCAATCCTCCCCCTCACACTCGCACTCCCTCCTCACTCCTACCCGTCACACTCTCACTCCCGCCTCATACTGGCTCCACCCTCACTCCTGCCCCTCACTCCGCCACCACCTCACACTCTCGCTCCCCCTCACTCCTCCGCCTCACTCCCCCTCACACTCTCACTCCACCCTCACTCCCTCTCACTCATCCCCCTCACACTCTCACTCCCCCTCTCTCCACCCTCACTCCTCCCCCTCACACTCTAAATCCCCCTCTCTCCTCCCTCACTCCTCCCGCTCACACTCTTAAACCCCCTCTCTCCTCCCTCACTCCTCCCCCTCACACTCTCACTGACCCCTCAATCCCCCTCACACTCTCACTCCCCCCACACTCCCACTTACTCACTACTACCCCTCACACTCTCACTCCCGCCTCACGCTCTCACTCCTCCCCCTCACTCCCCCTCTCACTCCCCCCTCTCTCTTCCCTCACTCCTCCCTTCAAACTCCCCCTCTCTCCTCCTTCACTTCTCCCCTCACACTCTCGCTCCTCCCTCACTCCTCCCCCTCACACTCTCACTCCCCCTCTCTCCTCCCTCACTCCTCCCCCTCTCTCCTCTCCCACTCCTCCCCTCACAATCTCACTTCCCATCTCAACTCCCTCACTCCACCCCCTCACACTCTCACTCCTCCTCACTCCTCCCCTCACGCTCTCATCCGCTCACACTCTCACTCCCCCTCTCTCTTCCCTCACTCCTCCCCCTCACACTCTCACTGACCCCTCAATCCCCCTCACACTCTCACTCCCCCCTCACTCCCACTTCCTCACTACTACCCCTCACACTCTCACTCCCGCCACACACTCTCACTCCCCCTCACACTCTCACTCCCCGCTCCCTCCCCCTCACTCCTACCCCTCACACTCTCACTCCCGCCTCACACTCACTCCACCCTCTCTCCTCCCTCACTCCTCCCCCTCACACTCTCACTCCCCCTCTCCTCCCTCACTCCCCCTCCCTCCTCCCTCACTCCTACCCCTCACACTCTCACTACCGCCTGACACTCTCACTGCACCCCCTTACTCCCCCTCACACTCTCCCTCTCTCCTCCCTCACTCCTCCCCCTCACACTCTCACTCCCCCTCTCCTCCCTCACTCCCCCTCCCTCCTCCCTCCCTCCTCCCCCTCACACTCTCACTCCCGCCTCACACTCTCACTCCTCCCACTCACTCCCCCTCACACTCCCCCTCTCTCCTCCCTCACTCCTCCCCCTCGCACTCTCACTTCCCCCTCTCTCCTCCCTCACTCCTCCCCCTCACACTCTCACTCCCCCTCTCTCTTCCCTCACACTTCCCCTCTCTCCTCCCTCACTCCTCCCCCTCACACTCTCACTCCCCCTATCTCCTCCCTCACTCCTCCCGCTCACACTATTAATCCAGCTCTCTCCTCCCTCATTCCTCCCCCTCACACTCTCACTTCCCCCTCTCTCCTCCCTCACTCCTCCCCCTCACACTCTCACTTCCCCCTCTCTCCTCCCTCACTCCTCCCCCTCTCTCCTCCCTCACTCCTCCCCCTCACACTCTCACTTCCCCCTCTCTCCTCCCTCACTCCTCCCCCTCACACTCTCACTCCCCCTCTCTCCTCCCTCACTCCTCCCCCCTCTCCTCCCTCACTCCTCCCCCTCACACTCTCACTTCCCCCTCTCTCCTCCCTCACTCCTCCCCCTCACACTCTCACTCCCCCTCTCTCCTCCTTCACTCCTCCCCCTCTCTCCTCCCTCACTCCTCCCTTCACAATCACACACCCCATCTCTCCGCCCTCACTCCTCCCTCTCACACTCTCACTCCTCCTCACTCCTCCCCCTCTTACTCTCGCTCCCCCTCGCTCCTCCCTCACTCCTCCCCATGACACTCTCACCCCCGCTCTCTTCTCCCTCACTCCTCCCCCTCTCTCCTCCCTCACTCTTCCCCTAACAATCTCACTCCCCCTCTCTCTTCCCTCTCTCCTCCCACACTCCTCCCCCTCTCTCCTCCCTCACTCATCCCCCTCACACTCTCACTGACCCCTCAATCCCCCTCACACTCTCACTCCCCCTCACTCCCACTTCCTCACTACTACCCCTCACACTCTCACTCCCGCCTCACGCTCTCACTCCTCCCCCTCACTCCCCCTCTCACTCCCCCTCTCTCTTCCCTCACTCCTCCCCCTCACACTCCCCCTCTCTCCTCCTTCACTTCTCCCCCTCACACTCTCGCTCCTCCCTCACTCCTCCCCCTCACACTCTCACTCCCCCTCTCTCCTCCCTCACTCCTCCCCCTCTCTCCTCTCCCACTCCTCCCCTCACAATCTCACTTCCCATCTCAACTCCCTCACTCCACCCCCTCACACTCTCACTCCTCCCCTCACGCTCTCATCCGCTAACACTCTCACTCCCCCTCTCTCTTCCCTCACTCCTCCCCCTCACACTCTCACTGACCCCTCAATCCCCCTCACACTCTCACTCCCCCCTCACTCCCACTTCCTCACTACTACCCCTCACACTCTCACTCCCGCCTCACACTCTCACTCCCCCTCACACTCTCACTCCCCGCTCCCTCCCCCTCACTCCTACCCCTCACACTCTCACTCCCGCCTCACACTCACTCCACCCTCTCTCCTCCCTCACTCCTCCCCCTCACACTCTCACTCCCCCTCTCCTCCCTCACACCCCCTCCCTCCTCCCTCACTCCTACCCCTCACACTCTCACTACCGCCTGACACTCTCACTGCACCCCCTTACTCCCCCTCACACTCTCCCTCTCTCCTCCCTCACTCCTCCCCCTCACACTCTCACTCCCCCTCTCCTCCCTCACTCCCCCTCCCTCCTCCCTCCCTCCTCCCCCTCACACTCTCACTCCCGCCTCACACTCTCACTCCTCCCACTCACTCCCCCTCACACTCCCCCTCTCTCCTCCCTCACTCCTCCCCCTCGCACTCTCACTTCCCCCTCTCTCCTCCCTCACTCCTCCCCCTCACACTCTCACTCCCCCTCTCTCTTCCCTCACACTTCCCCTCTCTCCTCCCTCACTCCTCCCCCTCACACTCTCACTCCCCCTATCTCCTCCCTCACTCCTCCCGCTCACACTATTAATCCAGCTCTCTCCTCCCTCACTCCTCCCCCTCACACTCTCACTTCCCCCTCTCTCCTCCCTCACTCCTCCCCCTCACACTCTCACTCCCCCTCTCTCCTCCCTCACTCCTCCTCCTCTCTCCTCCCTCACTCCTCCCTTCACAATCACACACCCCATCTCTCCGCCCTCACTCCTCCCTCTCACACTCTCACTCCTCCTCACTCCTCCCCCTCTTACTCTCGCTCCCCCTCGCTCCTCCCTCACTCCTCCCCATGACACTCTCACCCCCGCTCTCTTCTCCCTCACTCCTCCCCCTCTCTCCTCCCTCACTCTTCCCCTAACAATCTCACTCCCCCTCTCTCTTCCCTCTCTCCTCCCACACTCCTCCCCCTCTCTCCTCCCTCACTCATCCCCATACAATCTCACTCCCCATCTCTCCTCCCTCACTCCTCCCCCTCACACTCTCATCCGGTCACACTCTCACTCCCCCTCTCTCTTCTCTCACTCCTCCCCCTCACACTCCACCCTCCCCTCCTTCACTCCTCCCCCTCATACTCTCGCTTCCCCTCGCTCCTCCCTCACTCCTCCCCCTGACACTCTCAATCCCCCTCTCTCCTCCCTCACTCCTCCCCCTCATACTCTCAGTCCCGCCTCACACTCTCACTGCACCCCCTCACTCCCCCTCACACTCCCCCTCTCTCCTCCCTCACTCCTCCCACTCACACTCTCACTGACCCCTCAATCCCCCTCACACTCTCACTCCCCCCTCACTCCCACTCCCTCACTACTACCCCTCACACTCCCACTCCCGCCTCACACTCTCACTCCTCCCCCTCACTCCCCCTCACACTCCCCCTCTCTCCTCACCCACTCCTCCCACTCACACTCTCACTCCCCCTCACACTCTCACTCCCCCTTCCTCACCCTCACTCCTACCCCTAACACTCTCACTCCCGCCTCACACTCACTCCACCCTCACTCCTCCCCCTCACTCCCCCTCACACTCTCACTCCCCCTCACTCCTCCCCCTCACACTCTCACTCCCCCCTCACTACTCCCCGTCACACTCTCGTCCCCCTCACACTCTCACTCCCCCTCACACTCTCACTCCCCATCACTCCTCCCCCTCTCTCCTCCTCCTCATAATCTCACTCCACCTCACTCCCACACACACTCCCACTCCCCTCACTCCTCCTCACACTCTCACTCCCCCTCTCTACCCCTCTCTCCTCCCCCACACACTCACCCCTTACTGCTCCTCACACTCACTCCCACTCACTCTCTCACTCCATCTCAATCCTCCCCCTCACACTCGCACTCCCTCCTCACTCCTACCCGTCACACTCTCACTCCCGCCTCACACTGGCTCCACCCTCACTCCTCCCCCTCACTCCGCCACCCCCTCACACTCTCGCTCCCCCTCACTCCTCCGCCTCACTCCCCCTCACATTCTCACTCCACCCTCACTCCCTCTCACTCCTCCCCCTCACACTCTCACTCCCCCTCTCTCCTCCCTCACTCCTCCCCCTCACACTCTAAATCCCCCTCTCTCCTCCCTCACTCCTCCCGCTCACACTCTTAAACCCCCTCTCTCCTCCCTCACTCCTCCCCCTCACACTCTCACTTCACCCTCTCTCCTCCCTCACTCCTCCCCCTCACACTCTCACTCCCCCTCTCTCCTCCCTCACTCCTCCCCCTCTCTCCTCCCACAATCCTCCCTTCACAATCACACTCCCCATCTCTCCGCCCTCACTCCTCCCTCTCACACTCTCGCTCCCCCTCACTCCCCCGCCTCACTCCCCCTCACACTCTCACTCCACCCTCACTCCCTCTCACTCCTCCCCCTCACACTCTAAATACCCTCTCTCCTCCCTCACTCCTCCCCCTCACACTCTCACTTCCCCCTCTCTCCTCCCTCACTTCTCCCCCTCACACTCTCACTCCCCCTCTCTCTTCCCTCACTCCTCCCCCTCACACTCCCCCTCTCTCCTCCATCACTTCTCCCCCTCACACTCTCGCTCCTCCCTCACTCTTCCCCCTCACACTCTCACTCCCCCTCTCTCCTCCCTCACTCCTCCCCCTCTCTCCTCTCCCACTCCTCCCCTCACAATCTCACTTCCCATCTCAACTCCCTCACTCCACCCCCTCACACTCTCACTCCTCCTCACTCCTCCCCTCACGCTCTCATCCGCTCACACTCTCACTCCCCCTCTCTCTTCCCTCACTCCTCCCCCTCACACTCTCACTGACCCCTCAATCCCCCTCACACTCTCACTCCCCCCTCACTCCCACTTCCCCACTACTACCCCTCACACTCTCACTCCCGCCTCACGCTCTCACTCCTCCCCCTCACTCCCCCTCACACTCCCCCTCTCTCCTCACCCACACCTCCCCATCACACTCTCACTCCCCCTCACACTCTCACTCCCCGCTCCCTCCCCCTCACTCCTACCCCTCACACTCTCACTCCCGCCTCACACTCACTCCACTCTCTCTCCTCCCTCACTCCTCCCCCTCACACTCTCACTCCCCCTCTCCTCCCTCACTCCCCCTCCCTCCTCCCTCACTCCTCCCCCTCACACTCTCACTCCCGCCTCACACTCTCACTCCTCCCACTCACTCCGCCTCACACTCCCCCTCTCTCCTCCCTCACTCCTCCCCCTCACACTCTCACTCCCCCTATCTCCTCCCTCACTCCTCCCGCTCACACTATTAATCCAGCTCTCTCCTCCCTCACTCCTCCCCCTCACACTCTCACTTCCCCCTCTCTCCTCCCTCACTCCTCCCCCTCACACTCTCACTCCCCCTCTCTCCTCCCTCACTCCTCCCCCTCTCTCCTCCCTCACTCCTCCCTTCACAATCACACTCTCCATCTCTCCGCCCTCACTCCTCCCTCTCACACTCACACTCCTCCTCACTCCTCCCCCTCTTACTCTCGCTCCCCCTCACTCCTCCTACACACTCTCACTCAACCCCACACCCTCTCACTCCTCCCCCTCTCTCCTCCCTCACTCCTCCCCTAACAATCTCACTCCCCCTCTCTCTTCCCTCTCTCCTCCCACACTCCTCCCCCTCTCTCCTCCCTCACTCATCCCCATACAATCTCACTCCCCCTCTCTCTTCTCTCACTCCTCCCCCTCACACTCTCACTCCCCCTCTCTCCTCTCTCACTCCACCCCCTCACACTCTCACTCCTCCTCACTCCTCCCCTCACGCTCTCATCTGCTCACACTCTCACTCCCCCTCTCTCTTCCCTCACTCCTCCCCCTCACACTCCCCCTCTCCCCTCCTTCACTCCTCCCCCTCACACTCTCGCTCCCCCTCGCTCCTCCCTCACTCCTCCCCCTCACAGTCTCACTCCCCCTCTCTCCTCCCTCACTCCTCCCCCTCACACTCTCACTCCCCCTGTCTCCTCCCTCACTCCTCCCCTCACAATCTCACTCCCCTCCTCACCTCCCTCACTCCTCCCCCTCACACTATCACTCACCCTCACTCCTCCGCCTCACTCCTCCTACACACTCTCACTCAACCCCACACCCTCTCACTCCTCCCCCTCACACTCTCACTCCCCCTCTCTACTCCCTCACTTCTCCCCCTCACTCCCCCTCTCTCCTCCCTCACTCCTCCCTCACTCCTCCCCCTCACACTCGCACTCCGACCTCAATCCCCCTAACACTCTCACTCCCGCCTCACACTCTCACTGCAGCCCCTTACTCCCCCTCACACTCTAACTCTCTCCTCCCTCACTCCTCCCCCTCACACTCTCACTCCCCCTCTCCTCCCTCACTCCTCCCCCTCACACTCTCACTGACCCCTCAATCCCCCTCACACACTCACTCCCCCCTCACTCCCACTCCCTCACTCCTACCCCTCACACTCATTCCCTCCTCACACTCTCACTCCTCCCACTCACTCCCCCTCACATTCCCCCTCTCTCCTCCCTCACTCCTCCCCCTCGCACTCTCACTTCCCCCTCTCTCCTCCCTCACTGCTCCCCCTCACCCTCTCAATCCCCCTCTCTCTTCCCTCACATTTCCCCTCTCTCCTCCATCACTCCTCCCCCTCACACTCTCACTCCCCCTCTCTCCTCCCTCACTCATCCCCCTCACACTCTCAATCCACCTCTCTCCTCCATCACTCCTCCCCCTCGCACTCTCACTTCCCCCTCTCTCCTCCCTCACTCCTCCCCCTCACACTCTCACTCCATCTCTCTCTTCCCTGACTCCTCCCCCTCACACTCCCCCTCGCTCCTCCTTCACTCCTCCCCCTCACACTCTCGCTCCCCCTCGCTCCTCCCTCACTACTCCCATTCACACTCTCACTCCCCCTCTATCCTCCCTCACTCATCTCCCTCTCTCCTCCCTCACTCCTCCCCTCACAATCTCACTCCCCCTCTCTCTTCCCTCTCTCCTACTTCACTCCTCCCCCTCACACTCTCGCTCACCCTCGCTCCTCCCTCACTCCTCCCCCTCACAATCTCACTCCCCATCTCTCCGCCCGCACTCCTCACACTCACACTCACACTCGTCCCCTCACACTCTCATCCGCTCACACTCTCACTCCGCCTCTCTCTTCCCTCACTCCTCCCCCTCACACTCCCCCTCTCTCGTCCTTCACTCCTCCCCCTCACACTCTCGCTCCCCCCGCTCCTCCATCACTCCTTCCCCTCACTCTCTCACTCCCCCTCTCTCCTCCCTCACTCCTCCCCCTCACACTCTCGCTTCCCCCTCTCTCCTCCCGCACTCCTCCCCCTCACAATCTCACTCCCCCTCTCTCCTGCCTCACTCCTCCCCCTCTCTCCTCCCTCACTCCTCCCCCTCACACTCTCACTCCTCCTCACTCCTCCCCTCACACTCTCATCTGCTCACACTCTCACTCGCCCTCTCTCTACCCTCACTCCTCCCCCTCACACTCCCGCTCTCTCCTCCTTCACTCCTCCCCCTCACACTCTCGCTTACCCTCGCTCCTACCTCACTCCTCCCCCTCACCCTCTCACTCCCACTCTCTCCTCCCTCACTCCTCCATCTCTCTCCTCCCACACTCCTCCCCTCACACTCTCACTCCTCCCCTCACACTCTCATCCGCTCACACTCTCACTTCCCATCTCTCTTCCCTCACTCGTCCCCCTCACACTCCCCCTCTCTCCTCCTTCACTCCTCCCCCTCACACTCTCGCTCCCCCTCGATCCTCCCTCACACTCTCACTCCCCCTCTCTCCTCCCTCACTCCTCCCCCTCACAATCTCACTCCCCCTCTCTCCTTCCTCAATCCTCCCCTCACAATCTCACTCACCATCTCTCCTCCCTCACTCCTCCACCTCACACTATCACGCCCCCTCACTCCTCCGCCTCACTCCCCCTCACACTCTCACTCCACCCTCACTCCCTCTCACTCCTCCCCGTCACACACTCATTCCCCATCTCTCCTCCTCACACTCACTCCCCCTCACTCTCTCATTCCCCCCTCACTCCCCCCTCACCCCTACCCGTCACACTCTCACTCCCGCCTCACACTCACTCCACCCTCACTCCTCCCCCTCACTCCGCCACCCCCTCACACTTTCACTCGACCTCACTTCTGCGCCTCAATCCCCCTCACACTCTCAATCCCACTCCCTCACTCCTACCCCTCAGACTCTCACTCCCGCCTCACACTCTCACTGCTCCCCCTCACTCCCCCTCACACTCCCCCTCTCTCCTCCCTCATTCCCCCTCTCTCCTCCCTCACTCCTCCCCCTCACACTCTCACTGACCCCTCAATCCCACTCACACTCTCATTCCTCCTTGACTCCCACTCCCTCACTCCTACCCCTCACACTCTCACTCCCGCCTCACACTCTCACTCCTCCCCCTCACTCCCCCTCACACTCCCCCTCTCTCCTCCCTCACTCCTCCCCTCACACTCTCACTCCCCCTCACTCCCCCTCACACTCTCACTCCCCCCTCCCTCCCCCTCACTCATACCCCTCACACTCTCACTCCCCCTCTCTCCTCCCTCACTCCTCCCCCTCACTCCCCCTCTCTCCTCCCTCACTCCTCCCGCCTCACACTCTCACTCCTCCCCCTCACTCCCCCTCACACGCCCCCTCCCTCCTCCCTCACTCCTCCCCTCACACTCTCACTCCCCCCTCACTCCCCCTCACACACTCACTCCACCCTCACTCCTCCCCCTCACTCCCCCTCACACTCTCTATCCCCCTCACTTCTCCCCTCACAGTCTCACACCCCCTCACTACTCCCCATCACACTCTCCTCCCCCACACACTCTCACTCCCCCTCACACTCTCACTCTCCCTCACTCCTCACCCTCTCTACTCCTCCTCATACTCACACTCCCCCTCACTCCCCCTCACACTCTCACTCCCCCTCACTCCTCCTCACACTCTCACTCCCCCTCTCTCCCCTCTCTCCTCCCCCTCACACTCCCCCCTTACTGCTCCTCACACTCACTCCCCCTCACTCTATCACTCCACCTCACTCCTACCCCTCACTCCCCCCTCACTCATACCCGTCACACTCTCACTCCCGCCTCACACTCACTCCACCCTCACTCCTCCCCCACACTCCGCCAACCCCTCACATTCTCACTCCTCCTCACTCCTCCCTCACTCCTCCGCCTCACGCCCCCTCACGCTCTCACTCCACCCTCACTCCCTCTCACTCCTCCCCCTCACACTCTCACTCCCCCTCTCTCCTCCCTCACTCCTCCCACTCACTCCCCCTCTCTCCTCCCTCACTCCTCCCCCTCACACTCTCACTCCCCCCTCAATGCCCCTCACACTCTCACTCCCCCCTCACTCCCACTCCCTCACTCAAACCCCTCACACTCTCACTCCCGCCTCACACTCTCACTGCTCCCCCTCACTCACCCTCACACTCCCCTCTCTCCTCCCTCACTCCGCCCATTCACACTCTCACTCCCCCCTCTCCTCCCACTTTCCCCCTCTATCCTCACTCACTCCTCCCCCTCACACTCTCACTGACCCCTCAATCCCCCTCACACTCTCACTCCCCCCTCACACCCACTCCCTCACTCCTACCCCTCACTCCGCCACCCTTCACACTCTCACTCTACCTCACTCCTCCGCCTCAGTCGCCCTCACACTCTCACTCCACCCTCACTCCCTCTCACTGCTCTGCCTCACACTCTCACTCCCACTCTCTCCTCCCTCACTCCTCCCCCTCACTCCCCCTCTCTCCTCCCTCACTCCTCCCCCACACACTCTCAATCCCCCCTCAATCCCGCTCACACTCTCACTCCCCCCTCACTCCCACTCACTCACTCCTACCCCTCACACTCTCACTCCCCCTCTCTCCTCCCTCACTCCTCCCCTCACAATCTCACTCCCCCTCTCTCTTCCCTCACTCCTCCCCCTCACACTCCCCCTCTCTCGTCCTTCACTCCTCCCCCTCACACTCTCGCTCCCCCCGCTCCTCCCTCACTCCTTCCTCTCACACTCTCACACACCCTCTCTCCTCCCTCACTCCTCCCCCTCACACTCTCGCTTCCCCCTCTCTCCTCCCGCACTCCAACCCCTCACTATCTCACTCCCCCTCTCTCCTGCCTCACTCCTCCCCCTCCCTCCTCCCTCACTACTCCCCTCACAATCTCACTCCGCATCTCTCCTCCCTCACTCCTCCCCCTCACACTCTCACTCCTCCTCACTCCTCCCCTCACACTCTCATCCGCTCACACTGTCACTCGCCCTCTCTCTTCCCTCACTCCTCCCCCTCACACTCCCCCTCTCTCCTCCTTCACTCCACCCCCTCACACTCTCGCTTACCCTCGCTCCTACCTCACTCCTCCCCCTCACCCTCTCACTCCCCCTCTCTACTCCCTCACTCCTCCATCTCTCTCCTCCCACACTCCTCCCCTCACAATCTCACTACCCATCTCTCCTCCCTCACTCCTCCCCCTCACACTCTCACTCCTCCCCTCACACTCTCATCCGCTCACACTCTCACTTCCCATCTCTCTTCCCTCACTCGTCCCCCTCACACTCCCCCTCTCTCCTCCTTCACTCCTCCCCCTCACACTCTCGCTCCCCCTCGATCCTCCCTCACACTCTCACTCCCCCTCTCTCCTCCCTCACTCCTCCCCTCACAATCTCACTCACCATCTCTCCTCCCTCACTCCTCCCCCTCACACTATCACTCCACCTCACTCCTCCGCCTCACTGCCCCTCACACTCTCACTCCACCCTCACTCCCTCTCACTCCTCCCCCTCACACTCTCATTCCCCATCCCTCCTCCTCACACTCACTCCCCCTCACTCTCTCACTCCCCCCTCACTCCCCCTCACTCCTACCCGTCACACTCTCACTCCCGCCTCACACTCACTCCACCCTCACTCCTCCCCCTCACTCCACCACCCCCTCACACTCTCACTCTACCTCACTTCTACGCCTCAATCCCCCTCACACTCTCAATCCTCCCTCACTCCCTCTCACTCCTCCCGCTCACACTCTCACTCCCCCTCTCTCCTCCCTCACTCCTCCCCTTCACACTCTCACTCCCCCCTCAATCCCGCTCATATTCTCACTCCCCCCTCACTCCCACTCCCTCACTCCTAACCCTCACACTCTCACTCCCCTTCTCTCCTCCCTCACTCCTCCCCCTCTCTCCTCCCTCATTCCTCCCCTCACAATCTCACTCCCCCTCTCTCTTCCCTCTCTCATCCTTCACTCCTCCCCCTCACACACTCGCTCCCCTTCGCTCCTCCCTCACTCCTCCCCCTCGCACTCTCACTCCCCCTCTCTCCTCAATCACTCCTCCCCCTCTCTCCTCCCTCAGTCCTCCCCTCACAATCTCACTCCCCATCTCTCCTCCCTCACTCCTCCCCTCACACTCTCACTCCTCCTCATTCATCCCCTCACACTTCCCCCTCTCTCCTCCTTCACTCCTCCCCCACACGTCTCGCTCCCCCTCGCTCCTCCCTCACTCCTCCCCCTCACACTCACACTCCCCCTCTCTCCTCCCTTACTCCTCCGCCTCTCACTCTCACTTCCCCCTCGCTCCTCCCTCACTCCTCCCCCTCACAATCTTACTCCCCATCTCTCCTCCCTCACTCCTCCCCCTCTCTCCTCCCTCACTCCTCCCCCACAATCTCACTCCCCATCTCTCCTCCCTCACTACTCCCCCTCACACTCTCACTCCTCCCCTCACACTTTCATCCGCTCACACTCTCACTCCCACTCTCTCTTCCCTCACGCCACCCACTCACACTCCCCCTCTCTCCTCCTTCGCTCCTCCCCTCACACTCTCGCACCCACTCGATCCTCCCTTACTCCTCCCCCTCACACTCTCACTCCCCCCTCTCCTCCCTCACTCCGCCCCCTCACACTCTCACTCCCTCTCTCTCCTCCCTCACTCCTCCCCTCACAATCTCACTCCCCATCTCTCCTCCCTCACTCCTCCCCCTCACACTTTCACTCCCCCTCACTCCTCCGCCTCGCTCCCCCTCACACTCTCAATCCACACTCACTCCCTCTCACTCCTCCCCCTCACACTCTCACCCCCCCTCTCTCCTCCCTCACTCCTCCCCCTCACTCCCCCTCTCTCCTCCCTCAATCCTCCCCCTCACACTCTCACTCCCCCCTCAATCCCCCTCACACTCTCAATCCCACTCCCTCACTCCTACCCCTCACACTCTCACTCCCGCCTCACACTCTCACTGCTCCCCCTCACTCCCACTCAAACTCCCCCTCTCTCCTCCCTCACTCCTACCACTCACACTCTCACTACCCCCTCTCCTCCCTCACTCCCCCTCTCTCCTCCCTCACTCCTCCCCCTCACACTCTCACTGACCCCTCAATCCCACTCACACACTCATTCCTCCCTCACTCCCATTCCCTCACTCCTACCCCTCGCACTCTCACTCCCGCCTCACACTCTCACTCCTCCCCTCACTCCCCCTCACACTCCCCCTCTATCCTCCCTCACTCCTCCGCTCACACTCTCACTCCCCCTCACTCCCCTCACACTCTCACTCCCCCTCCCTCCCCCTCACTCCTACCCCTCACACTCTCACTCCCCCTCTCTCCTCCCTCACTCCTCCCCCTCACTCCCCCTCTCTCCTCCCTCACTCCTCCCGCATCACACTCTCACTCCTCCCCCTCACTTCCCCTCACACTCCCCCTCTCTCCTCCCTCACTCCTCCCCTCACACTCTCACTCCCCCCTCACTCCCCCTCACACACTCACTCCACCCTCACTCCTCCCCTCACTCCCCCTCACACTCTCTATCCCCATCACTCCTCCCCTTCACACTCTCACACCCCCTCACTACTCCCCATCACACTCTCCTCCCCCTCACTCCTCACCCTCTCTACTCCTCCTCATACTCTCACTCCCCCTCACTCCCCCTCAAACTCTCACTGCCCCTCTCTCCTCCTCACTCTCTCACTCCCCCTCTCTACCCTCTCTCCTCCCCCTCACACTCCCCCCTTACTGCTCCTCACACTCACTCCCCCTCACTCTCTCACTCCACCTCACTCCTACCCCTCACACTCTCACTCCCCCCTCACTCCCCCTCACTCCTACCCGTTACACTCTCACTCCCGCCTCACACTCACTCCACCCTCACTCCTCCCCCTCACTCCGCCAACCCCTCACACTCTCATTCCCCCTCACTCCTCCCTCACTCCTCCGCCTCACTACCCCTCACGCTCTCACTCCACCCTCACTCCCTCACACTCCTCCCCCTCACACTCTCACTCCCCCTCTATCCTCCCTCACTCCTCCCCCTCAATCCCCCTCTCTCCTCCCTCACTCTTCCCCCTCACACTCTCACTCCCCCCTCAATCCCCCTCACACTCTCACTCCCCCTTACTCCCACTCCCTCACTCAAACCCCTCACACTCTCACTGCTCCCCCTCACCCACCCTCACACTCCCCTCTCTCCTCCCTCACTCCTCCCACTCACACTCTCACTCCCCCCTCTCCTACCTCTTTCCCCCTCTCTCCTCACTCACTCCTCCCCCTCACACTCTCACTCCCGCCTCAAACTCACTACACCCTCACTCCTACCCCTCATTTCCCCTCACACTCTCACTCCCCTCACTCCTCCCCCTCATTTCCCCTCACACTCTCACTCCCCCCTCACTACTCCCCATCACACTCTCCTCCCTCTCACACTCTCACTCCCCCTCACACTCTCACTCCTCCTCACTTCTCCCCCTCTCTCCTCCTCCTCATACTCTCACTCCCCCTCACACTCTCACACCCCTCACTCCTCCTCACACTCTCACTCCCCCTCTCTATCCCTCTCTCCTCCCCCTCACACTCCCCCCTTACTGCTCCTCACACTCACTCCCCCTCACACTCTCACTCCACCTCACTCCTCCCCCTCACACTCTCACTCCCCTCTCACTCCCCCCTCACTCCTACTCTTCACACTCTCACTCCCGCCTCACACTCACTCCACCCTCACTCCGCCACCCTTCACACTCTCACTCTACCTCACTCCTCCGCCTCGCTCCCCCTCACACTCTCATTCCACCCTCACTCCCTCTCACTCCTCTGCCTCACACTCTCACTCCCACTCTCTCCTCCCTCACTCCCCCCCTCACTCCCCCTCTCTGCTCCCTCACTCCTCCCCACACAATCTCACTCCCCCCTCAATCCCGCTCACACTCTCACTCCCCCCTCACTCCCACTCACTCACTCCTACCCCTCACACTCTCACTCCCCCTCTCTCCTCCCTCAATCCTCCCCTCACAATCTCACTCCCCCTCTCTCTTCCCTCTCTCCTCCTTCACTCCTCCCCCTCACACTCTCGCTCCCCCTCGCTCCTCCCTCACTCCTCCCCCTCACACTCTCACTCACCCTCTCTCCTCCCTCACTCCTCCCCCTCTGTCCTCCCTCACTCCTCCCCTCACAATCTCAATTCCCATCTCTCCTCCATCACTCCTCCCCCTCATAATGAATTTATAATGAATTGTTTAATTTATTATAAAAATAGTTCAAAGTTTAATTCATTACATTAATAATTAAATAGTTCATTTCGTTACATAAATAATTCAATATTTTAATGTATAATGATTTGTTTAATTTATTGCATAAATAATTCAAGTGATTATTTTAAAATGAATTGTTTAATTTATTATAACAATAATTAAAAGATTCTTTTTTATATAAATTGTTTTATTTATTATAAAAATAATTCAAAGTTTAATTTATAATGAATTGTTTAGTTTATTTTTTAAATAATTCAAGTGATTATTTTAAAACGAATTGCTTAATTTATTATATAAATAATTCAAAGTTTAATTTATTATATAAATAATTCAATAGTTTAATTTATGATGTATTGTTTAATCTTTTATATAAATAATTCTAGTGATAATTTAAAATGAATTGTTTAATTTATTATAACAATAATTTAAAGTTTATTTTTTTAATAAAAAGTTTAATTTATTATAAAAATAATTCAAAGTTTAATTTATAATGAATTGTTTAGTTTATTATATAAATAATTCAAAGTTTAATTTTTTATATAAATAATTCAATAGTTTAATTTAAAATGAATTGTTCAATTTATTATAAAAATAATTCAAAGTTCATTTTTTATAAATAATTCAATAGTTTAATTAATCATGAATTGTTTAATTAATTATAGAATTAATTCAAGTGATTATTTTAAAATGAATTGTTTAGTTTATTATAAACATAATTTAAAGTTTAATTTATTGTATAAATAATTCAATAGTTTAATTTATAATGAATTGTTCAATTTATTAAATACATAATTCAAGTGATTATTTTAAAATGAATTGTTTAATTTATTACAAACATAATTCAAAGTTTAATTTATGATAAAAATAATTCAAAGTTTAAATTAATATATAAATAATTGAATAGTTTAATTTATTATGTAAATAATTCATTAGTTTAATGTATAACGAATTGTTTAATTTATTATAAATATAGTTCAATAATTTAATTTATAATGAATTGTATAAGTTATTATATAAACAATTCAAGTGATTATTTTAAAATGAATTGTTTAATTTATTACAAAAATAATTCAAAGTTTAATTTATTATATAAATAATTCAATAGTTTAATTTATGATGTATTATTTAATTTTTAATATAAATAATTCTAGTGATAATTTAAAATGAATTGTTTAATTTATTATAACAATAATTAAAAGTTTATTTTTTTTATAAATTGTTGAATTTATTATGAAAATAATTCAAAGTTTAATTTATAATGAATTGTTTAGTTAATTATATCAATAATTCAAGTGATTATTTTAAAACGAATTGTTTAATTTATTATAAAAATAATTCAAAGTTCATTTTTTATAAATAATTCAATAGCTTAATTAATAATGAATTGTTTAATTAATTATAGAAATAATTCAAGTGATTATTTTAAAATGAATTGTTTAATTTATTGTAAACATAATTTAAAGTTAAATTTATTATATAAATAATTAAATAGTTTAATTTATTATATAAATAATTCAAGTGATTATTTTTAAATGAATTGTTTAATTTATTATAAAAATTATTCAAAGCTAATTTTTTTATTAAAAAAATTCAAAGTTTATTTTTTGATAAATTATTCAATAGTTTAATTAAAAGTGAATTGTTTAATTTATCATAAAAAGAATTCAAAGTTTAATTCATTACATTAATAATTAAATAGTTCAATTTGTTACATAAATAATTCAATAGTTTAATTTATAATGATTTGTTAATTTATTGTATAAATAAATCAAGTGATTATTTTAAATTGAATTGTTTAATTTATCATAAAAATAATAAATGATAAATAAATGAACATATTTCAGCGAGCGAGAAGTTTTTTCTTTAATAGCTTAAGATTTTATCTTAAAATACAAGAACTTTTCGTGGTTCTTGTCAATTTTTGTTCGTTTTCATCTGATGAACTTATTTCAGTCAGCGAGATCTTTCTTCTTCAAAGCAAAAAGATTTTATCTTCAAATACAAGAACTTTTCGTGGTTTTGATGGTTTTCATCAAATGAACATATTTCAGCGAGCGAGAAGTTTTTTCTTTCATAGCTTAAGATTTTTTCTTAAAATACAAGAACTTTTCGTGGTTCTTGTCAATTTTTGTTGGTTTTCACCTAATGAACTTATTTCAGTCAGCTAGATCTTTCTTCTTTAATGCAAAAATATTTAATCTGCAAATACAAGAACTTTTCGTGGTTTTGTTGGTTTTCAGCAAATGAACATATTTCAGCGAGCGAGAAGTTTTTTCTAAATTAGCGTAAGATTTTATCTTAAAATACAAGAACTTTTCGTGGTTCTTGTCAATTTTTGTTGGTTTTCATCTAATGAACTTATTTCAGTCAGCCAGATCTTTCTTCTTTAATGCAAAAAGATTTTATCTTCAAATACAAGAACTTTTCGTGGTTTTGTTGGTTTTCTGCAAATAAACATATTTCAGCGAGCGAGAAGTTTTTTCTTTAACAGCTTAAGATTTTATCTTAAAATACAAGCACTTTTCGTGGTTCTTGTCAATTTTTGTTGGTTTTCATGTAATGAACTTATTTCAGTCAGCTCGATCTTTCTTCTTTCATGCAAAAAGATTTTATCTTCAAATACAAGAACTTTTCGTGGTTTTGTTGGTTTTCAGCAAATCAATATATTTCAGCGAGCGAGAAGTTTTTTCTTTAATAGCTTAAGATTTTATCTTAAAATACAAGCACTTTTCGTGGTTCTTGTCAATTTTTGTTGGTTTTCATCTAATGAACTTATTTCAGTCAGCTCGATCTTTCTTCTTTCATGCAAAAAGATTTTATCTTCAAATACAAGAACTTTTCGTGGTTTTGTTGGTTTTCAGCAAATGAACATATTTCAGCGAGCGAGAAGTTTTTTCTTTAATAGCTTAAGATTTTATCTTAAAATACAAGCACTTTTCGTGGTTCTTGTCAATTTTTGTTGGTTTTCATCCAATGCACTTATTTCAGTCAGCTGGATCTTTCCTCTTTAATGTAAAAAGATGTTATCTTCAAATACAAGAACATTTCGTGGTTTTGTTGGTTTTCATCAAATGAACATATTTCAGCGAGCGAGAAGTTTTTTCTTTCATAGCTTAAGATTTTTTCTTAAAATACAAGAACTTTTCGTGGTTCTTGTCAATTTTTGTTGGTTTTCACCTCATGAACTTATTTCAGTCAGCTCGATCTTTCTTCTTTAATGCAAAAAGATTTAATCTTCAAATACAAGAACTTTTCGTGGTTTTGTTGGTTTTCAGCAAATGAACATATTTCAGCGAGCGAGAAGTTTTTTCTAAATTAGCGTAAGATTTTATCTTAAAATACAAGAACTTTTCGTGGTTCTTGTCAATTTTTGTTGGTTTTCATCTAATGAACTTATTTCAGTCAGCTAGATCTTTCTTCTTTAATGCAAAAAGATTTTATCTTCAAATACAAGAACTTTTCGTGGTTTTGTTGGTTTTCTGCAAATAAACATATTTCAGCGAGCGAGAAGTTTTTTCTTTAACAGCTTAAGATTTTATCTTAAAATACAAGCACTTTTCGTCGTTCTTGTCAATTTTTGTTGGTTTTCATCTAATGAACTTATTTCAGTCAGCTCGATCTTTCTTCTTTCATGCAAAAAGATTTTATCTTCAAATACAAGAACTTTTCGTGGTTTTGTTGGTTTTCAGCAAATGAACATATTTCAGCGAGCGAGAAGTTTTTTCTTTAATAGCTTAAGATTTTATCTTAAAATACAAGCACTTTTCGTGGTTCTTGTCAATTTTTGTTGGTTTTCATCCAATGCACTTATTTCAGTCAGCTGGATCTTTCCTCTTTAATGTAAAAAGATGTTATCTTCAAATACAAGAACTTTTCGTGGTTTTGTTGGTTTTCATCAAATGAACATATTTCAGCGAGCGAGAAGTTTTTTCTTCAATAGCTTAAGATTTTTTCTTAAAATACAAGAACTTTTCGTGGTTCTTGTCAATTTTTGTTGGTTTTCACCTAATGAACTTATTTCAGTCAGCTCGATCTTTCTTCTTTAATGCAAAAATATTTAATCTGCAAATACAAGAACTTTTCGTGGTTTTGTTGGTTTTCAGCAAATGAACATATTTCAGCGAGCGAGAAGTTTTTTCTAAATTAGCGTAAGATTTTATCTTAAAATACAAGAAATTTTCGTGGTTCTTGTCAATTTTTGTTGGTTTTCATCTAATGAACTTATTTCAGTCAGCTGGATCTTTCTTCTTTAATGCAAAAAGATTTTATCTTCAAATACAAGAACTTTTCGTGGTTTTGTTGGTTTTCTGCAAATAAACATATTTCAGCGAGCGAGAAGTTTTTTCTTTAACAGCTTAAGATTTTATCTTAAAATACAAGCACTTTTCGTGGTTCTTGTCAATTTTTGTTGGTTTTCATCTGATGAACTTATTTCAGTCAGCTCGATCTTTCTTCTTTCATGCAAAAAGATTTTATCTTCAAATACAAGAACATTTCGTTGTTTTGTTGGTTTTCATCAAATGAACATATTTCAGCGAGCGAGAAGTTTTTTCTTTAATAGCTTAAGATTTAATCTTCAAATACAAGAACTTTTCGTGGTTTTGTTGGTTTTCAGCAAATGAACATATTTCAGCGAGCGAGAAGTTTTTTCTAAATTAGCGTAAGATTTTATCTTAAAATACAAGAACTTTTCGTGGTTCTTGTCAATTTTTGTTGGTTTTCATCTCATGAACTTATTTCAGTCAGCCAGATCTTTCTTCTTTAATGCAAAAAGATTTTATCTTCAAATACAAGAACTTTTCGTGGTTTTGTTGGTTTTCTGCAAATAAACATATTTCAGCGAGCGAGAAGTTTTTTCTTTAACAGCTTAAGATTTTATCTTAAAATACAAGCACTTTTCGTGGTTCTTGTCAATTTTTGTTGGTTTTCATCTAATGAACTTATTTCAGTCAGCTCGATCTTTCTTCTTTCATGCAAAAAGATTTTATCTTCAAATACAAGAACTTTTCGTGGTTTTGTTGGTTTTCAGCAAATGAACATATTTCAGCGAGCAAGATGTTTTTTCTTTAATAGCTTAAGAATTTTTCTTAAAATACAAGAACTTTTCGTGGTTCTTGTCAATTTTTGTTGGTTTTCATCTCATGAACTTATTTCAGTCAGCTCGATCTTTCTTCTTTAAAGCAAAAAAGATTTTATCTTCAAATACAAGAACTTTTCGTGGTTTTGTTGGTTTTCAGCAAATGAACATATTTCAGCGAGCGAGAAGTTTTTTCTAAATTAGCGTAAGATTTTATCTTAAAATACAAGAACTTTTCGTGGTTCTTGTCAATTTTTGTTGGTTTTCATCTCATGAACTTATTTCAGTCAGCCAGATCTTTCTTCTTTAATGCAAAAAGATTTTATCTTCAAATACAAGAACTTTTCGTGGTTTTGTTCGTTTTCTGCAAATAAACATATTTCAGCGAGCGAGAAGTTTTTTCTTTAACAGCTTAAGATTTTATCTTAAAATACAAGCACTTTTCGTGGTTCTTGTCAATTTTTGTTGGTTTTCATCTAATGAACTTATTTCAGTCAGCTCGATCTTTCTTCTTTCATGCAAAAAGATTTTATCTTCAAATACAAGAACTTTTCGTGGTTTTGTTGGTTTTCAGCAAATGAACATATTTCAGCGAGCAAGATGTTTTTTCTTTAATAGCTTAAGAATTTTTCTTAAAATACAAGAACTTTTCGTGGTTCTTGTCAATTTTTGTTGGTTTTCATCTCATGAACTTATTTCAGTCAGCTCGATCTTTCTTCTTTAAAGCAAAAAAGATTTTATCTTCAAATACAAGAACTTTTCGTGGTTTTGTTGGTTTTCAGCAAATGAACATATTTCAACGAGCGAGAAGTTTTTTCTTTAATAGCTTAAGATTTTATCTTAAAATACAAGCACTTTTCGTGGTTCTTGTCAATTTTTGTTCGTTTTCATCTAATGAACTTATTTCAGTCAGCTAGATCTTTCTTCTTTAATGCAAAAAGATTTTATCTTCAAATACAAGAACATTTCGTGGTTTTGTTGGTTTTCAGCAAATGAACATATTTCAGCGAGCTGGGAGTTTTTTCTTTAATAGCGGAAGATTTTATCTTAAAATACAAGAACTTTTCGTGGTTTTGATGGTTTTCAGCAAATGAACATATTTCAGCGAGCTGGAAGTTTTTTCCTTAATAGCGTAAGATTTTATCTTAAAATACAAGAACTTTTCGTGGTTCTTGTCAATTTTTGTTGGTTTTCATCGAATGAACTTATTTCAGTCAGTTAGATCTTTCTTCTTCAAAGCAAAAAGATTTTATCTTCAAATACAAGAACTTTTCGTGCTTTTGTTGGTTTTCAGCAAATCAACAGATTTCAGCGAGCAAGAAGTTTTTTCTTTAATAGCGTAAGATTTTACCTTAAAATACAAGAACTTTTCGTGGTTCTTGTCAATTTTTGTTGGTTTTCATCTCATGAACTTATTTCAGTCAGCCAGATCTTTCTTCTTTAATGCAAAAAGATTTTATCTTCAAATACAAGAACTTTTCGTGGTTTTGTTGGTTTTCTGCAAATAAACATATTTCAGCGAGCGAGAAGTTTTTTCTTTAACAGCTTAAGATTTTATCTTAAAATACAAGCACTTTTCGTGGTTCTTGTCAATTTTTGTTGGTTTTCATCTAATGAACTTATTTCAGTCAGCTCGATCTTTCTTCTTTCATGCAAAAAGATTTTATCTTCAAATACAAGAACTTTTCGTGGTTTTGTTGGTTTTCAGCAAATGAACATATTTCAGCGAGCAAGATGTTTTTTCTTTAATAGCTTAAGAATTTTTCTTAAAATACAAGAACTTTTCGTGGTTCTTGTCAATTTTTGTTGGTTTTCATCTCATGAACTTATTTCAGTCAGCTCGATCTTTCTTCTTTAAAGCAAAAAAGATTTTATCTTCAAATACAAGAACTTTTCGTGGTTTTGTTGGTTTTCAGCAAATGAACATATTTCAACGAGCGAGAAGTTTTTTCTTTAATAGCTTAAGATTTTATCTTAAAATACAAGCACTTTTCGTGGTTCTTGTCAATTTTTGTTCGTTTTCATCTAATGAACTTATTTCAGTCAGCTAGATCTTTCTTCTTTAATGCAAAAAGATTTTATCTTCAAATACAAGAACATTTCGTGGTTTTGTTGGTTTTCAGCAAATGAACATATTTCAGCGAGCTGGGAGTTTTTTCTTTAATAGCGGAAGATTTTATCTTAAAATACAAGAACTTTTCGTGGTTTTGATGGTTTTCAGCAAATGAACATATTTCAGCGAGCTGGAAGTTTTTTCCTTAATAGCGTAAGATTTTATCTTAAAATACAAGAACTTTTCGTGGTTCTTGTCAATTTTTGTTGGTTTTCATCGAATGAACTTATTTCAGTCAGTTAGATCTTTCTTCTTCAAAGCAAAAAGATTTTATCTTCAAATACAAGAACTTTTCGTGCTTTTGTTGGTTTTCAGCAAATCAACAGATTTCAGCGAGCAAGAAGTTTTTTCTTTCATAGCGTAAGATTTTACCTTAAAATACAAGAACTTTTCGTGGTTCTTGTCAATTTTTGTTGGTTTTCATCTAATGAACTTATTTCAGTCAGCTAGATCTTTCTTCTTCAAAGCAAAAAGATTTTATCTTCAAATACAAGAACTTTTTGTGGTTTTGTTGGCTTTCAGCAAATGAACATATTTCAGCGAGCTGGGAGTTTACTCTTTAATAGCGTAAGATTTTATCTTAAAATACAAGAACTTTTCGTGGTTCTTGTCAATTTTTGTTGGTTTTCATCTAATGAACTTATTTCAGTCAGCTGGATCTTTCTTCTTCAAAGCAAAAAGATTTTATCTTCAAATACAAGAACTTTTCGTGGTTGTGTTGCTGTTCAAGCAAATGAACATATTTCAGCGAGCTGGGAGTTTTTTCTTTAATAGCGTAAGATTTTATCTTAAAATACAAGTACTTTTCGTGGTTCTTGTCAATTTTTGTTGGTTTTCATCTAATGAACTTATTTCAGTCAGCTAGATCTTTCTTCTTCAAAGCAAAAAGATTTTATCTTCAAATACAAGAACTTTTCGTGGTTTTGATGGTTTTCAGCAAATGAACATATTTCAGCGAGCCGGAAGGTTTTTCTTTAATAGCGTAAGATATTATCTTAAAATACAAGAAGTTTTCGTGGTTCTTGTCAATTTTTGTTGGTTTTCATCCAATGAACTTATTTCAGTCAGCTAGATCTTTCTTCTTCAAAGCAAAAAGATTTTATCTTCAAATACAAGAACTTTTCGTGGTTTTGTTGGTTTTCAGCAAATGAACAGATTTCAGCGAGCAAGAAGTTTTTTCTTTAATAGCGTAAGATTTTATCTTAAAACACAAGAACTTTTCGTGGTTCTTGTCAATTTTTGTTGGTTTTCATCTAATGAACTTATTTCAGTCAGCTAGATCTTTCTTCTTCAAAGCAAAAAGATTTTAACTTCAAATACAAGAACTTTTCGTGGTTTTGTTGGTTTTCAGCAAATGAACATATTTCAGCGAGCGAGAAGTTTTTTCTAAATTAGCGTAAGATTTTATCTTAAAATACAAGAACTTTTCGTGGTTCTTGTCAATTTTTGTTGGTTTTCATCCAATGAACTGATTTCAGTCAGCCAGATCTTTCTTCTTTAATGCAAAAAGATTTTATCTTCAAATACAAGAACTTTTCGTGGTTTTGTTGGTTTTCTGCAAATAAACATATTTCAGCGAGCGAGAAGTTTTTTCTTTAACAGCTTAAGATTTTATCTTAAAATACAAGCACTTTTTGTGGTTCTTGTCAATTTTTGTTGGTTTTCATCTAATGAACTTATTTCGGTCAGCTCGATCTTTCTTCTTTCATGCAAAAAGATTTTATCTTCAAATACAAGAACTTTTCGTGGTTTTGTTGGTTTTCAGCAAATGAACATATTTCAGCGAGCGAGAAGTTTTTTCTTTAATAGCTTAAGATTTTATCTGAAAATACAAGCACTTTTCGTGGTTCTTGTCAATTTTTGTTGGTTTTCATCTGATGAACTTATTTCAGTCAGCTCGATCTTTCTTCTTTAAAGCAAAAAAGATTTTATCTTCAAATACAAGAACTTTTCGTGGTTTTGTTGGTTTTCAGCAAATGAACATATTTCAGCGAGCGAGAAGTTTTTTCTTCAATAGCTTAAGATTTTATCTGAAAATACAAGAACTTTTCGTGGTTCTTGTCAATTTTTGTTCGTTTTCATCTAATGAACTTATTTCAGTCAGCTAGATCTTTCTTCTTTAATGCAAAAAGATTTTATCTTCAAATACAAGATCATTTCGTGGTTTTTTTGGTTTTCAGCAAATCAACATATTTCAGCGAGCTGGGAGTTTTTGTCTTTAATAGCGGAAGATTTTATCTTAAAATCCAAGAACTTTTCGTGGTTTTGATGGTTTTCAGCAAATCAACATATTTCAGCGAGCTGGAAGTTTTTTCCTTAATAGCGTAAGATTTTATCTTAAAATACAAGAACTTTTCGTGGTTCTTGTCAATTTTTGTTGGTTTTCATCTAATGAACTTATTTCAGTCAGATAGATCTTTCGTCTTCAAAGCAAAAAGATTTTATCTTCAAATACAAGAACTTTTCGTGCTTTTGTTGGTTTTCAGCAAATGAACAGATTTCAGCGAGCAAGAAGTTTTTTCTTTAATAGCGTAAGATTTTATCTTAAAATACAAGAACTTTACGTGGTTCTTGTCAATTTTTGTTGGTTTTCATCTAATTAACTTATTTCAGTCAGCTAGATCTTTCGTCTTCAAAGCAAAAAGATTTTATCTTCAAATACAAGAACGTTTCGTGGTATTGATGGGTTTCAGCAAATTAACATATTTCAGCGAGCCGGAAGGTTTTTCTTTCATAGCGTAAGATTTTATCTTAAAATACAAAAACTTTTCGTGGTTCTTGTCAATTTTTGTTGGTTTTCATCTAATGAACTTATTTCAGTCAGCTGGATCTTTCTTCTTCAAAGCAAAAAGATTTTATCTTCAAATACAAGAACTTTTCGTGGTTTTGTTGGTTTTCAGCAAATGAACAGATTTCAGCGAGCAAGACGTTTTTTCTTTAATAGCGTAAGATTTTATCTTAAAATACAAGAACTTTTCGTGGTTCTTGTCAATTTTTGTTGGTTTTCATCTAATGAACTTATTTCAGTCAGTTAGATCTTTCTTCTTCAAAGCAAAAAGATTTTATCTTCAAATACAATAACTTTTCGTGGTTTTGTTGGTTTTCTGCAAATGAACAGATTTCAGCGAGCAAGAGGTTTTTTCTTTAATAGCGTAAGATTTTATCTTAAAATACAAGAACTTTTCGTGGTTCTTGTCAATTTTTGTTGGTTTTCATCTAATGAACTTATTTCAGTCAGCTCGATCTTTCTTCTTCAAAGCAAAAAGATTTTATCTTCAAATACAAGAACTTTTCGTGGTTTTGTTGGTTTTCAGCAAATGAACATATTTCAGCGAGCGAGAAGTTTTTTCTTCAATAGCTTAAGATTTTATCTTAAAATACAAGAACTTTTCGTGGTTCTTGTCAATTTTTGTTCGTTTTCATCTAATGAACTTATTTCAGTCAGTTAGATCTTTCTTCTTCAAAGCAAAAAGATTTTATCTTCAAATACAATAACTTTTCGTGGTTTTGTTGGTTTTCTGCAAATGAACAGATTTCAGCGAGCAAGAAGTTTTTTCTTTAATAGCGTAAGATTTTATCTTAAAATACAAGAACTTTTCGTGGTTCTTGTCAATTTTTGTTGGTTTTCATCTAATGAACTTATTTCAGTCAGCTCGATCTTTCTTCTTCAAAGCAAAAAGATTTTATCTTCAAATACAAGAACTTTTCGTGGTTTTGTTGGCTTTCAGCAAATGAACATATTTCAGCGAGCTGGGAGTTTACTCTTCAATAGCGTAAGATTTTATCTTAAAATACAAGAACTTTTCGTGGTTCTTGTCAATTTTTGTTGGTTTTCATCGAATGAACTTATTTCAGTCAGCCAGATCTTTCTTCTTTAATGCAAAAAGATTTTATCTTCAAATACAAGAACTTTTCGTGGTTTTGTTGGTTTTCTGCAAATAAACATATTTCAGCGAGCGAGAAGTTTTTTCTTTAACAGCTGAAGATTTTATCTTAAAATACAAGCACTTTTCGTGGTTCTTGTCAATTTTTGTTGGTTTTCATCTCATGAACTTATTTCAGTCAGCTCGATCTTTCTTCTTTCATGCAAAAAGATTTTATCTTCAAATACAAGAACTTTTCGTGGTTTTGTTGGTTTTCAGCAAATGAACATATTTCAGCGAGCTAGATGTTTTTTCTTTAATTGCTTAAGATTTTTTCTTAAAATACAAGAACTTTTCGTGGTTCTTGTCAATTTTTGTTGATTTTCATCTCATGAACTTATTTCAGTCAGCTCGATCTTTCTTCTTTAAAGCAAAAAAGATTTTATCTTCAAATACAAGAACTTTTCGTGGTTTTGTTGGTTTTCAGCAAATGAACATATTTCAGCGAGTTGGGAGTTTTTTCTTTAATAGCGGAAGATTTTATCTTAAAATACAAGAACTTTTCGTGGTTCTTGTCAATTTTTGTTGGTTTTCATCCAATGAACTTATTTCAGTCAGCAAGATCTTTCGTCTTCAAAGCAAAAAGATTTTATCTTCAAATACAAGAACTTTTCGTGCTTTTGTTGGTTTTCAGCAAATGAACAGATTTCAGCGAGCAAGAAGTTTTTTCTTTAATAGCGTAAGATTTTATCTTAAAATACAAGAACTTTACGTGGTTCTTGTCAATTTTTGTTGGTTTTCATCTAATGAACTTATTTCAGTCAGTTAGATCTTTCTTCTTCAAAGCAAAAAGATTTTATCTTCAAATACAAGAACTTTTCGTGGTTTTGTTGGTTTTCTGCAAATGAACAGATTTCAGCGAGCAAGAAGTTTTTTCTTTAATAGCGTAAGATTTTATCTTAAAATACAAGAACTTTTCGTGGATCTTGTCAATTTTTGTTCGTTTTCATCTAATGAACTTATTTCAGTCAGCTGGATCTTTCTTCTTTAATGCAAAAAGATTTTATCTTCAAATACAAGAACATTTCGTGGTTTTGTTGGTTTTCAGCAAATGAACATATTTCAGCGAGCTGGGAGTTTACTCTTTAATAGCGTAAGATTTTATCTTAAAATACAAGAACTTTTCGTGGTTTTGTTGGTTTTCAGCAGATGAACAGATTTCAGCGAGCAAGAAGTTTTTTCTTTAATAGCGTAAGATTTTATCTTAAAATACAAGAACTTTTCGTGGTTCTTGTCAATTTTTGTTGGTTTTCATCTAATGAACTTTTTTCAGTCAGCTGGATCTTTCTTCTTCAAAGCAAAAAGATTTTATCTTCAAATACAAGAACTTTTCGTGGTTGTGTTGCTGTTCAAGCAAATGAACATATTTCAGCGAGCAAGAAGTTTTTTCTTTAATAGCGTAAGATTTTATCTTAAAATACAAGTACTTTTCGTGGTTCTTGTCAATTTTTGTTGGTTTTCATCCAATGAACTTATTTCAGTCAGCGAGATCTTTCGTCTTCAAAGCAAAAAGATTTTATCTTCAAATACAAGAACTTTTCGTGCTTTTGTTGGTTTTCAGCAAATGAACAGATTTCAGCGAGCAAGAAGTTTTTTCTTTAATAGCGGAAGATTTTATCTTAAAATACAAGAACTTTACGTGGTTCTTGTCAATTTTTGTTGGTTTTCATCGAATTAACTTATTTCAGTCAGCTAGATCTTTCGTCTTCAAAGCAAAAAGATTTTATCTTCAAATACAAGAACGTTTCGTGGTTTTGATGGGTTTCAGCAAATGAACAGATTTCAGCGAGCAAGACGTTTTTTCTTTAATAGCGGAAGATTTTATCTTAAAATACAAGAACTTTTCGTGGTTCTTGTCAATTTTTGTTGGTTTTCATCTAATGAACTTATTTCAGTCAGTTAGATCTTTCTTCTTCAAAGCAAAAAGATTTTATCTTCAAATACAAGAACTTTTCGTGGTTTTGTTGGTTTTCTGCAAATGAACATATTTCAGCGAGCGAGAAGTTTTTTCTTCAATAGCTTAAGATTTTATCTGAAAATACAAGAACTTTTCGTGGTTCTTGTCAATTTTTGTTCGTTTTCATCTAATGAACTTATTTCAGTCAGTTAGATCTTTCTTCTTCAAAGCAAAAAAGATTTTATCTTCAAATACAAGAACTTTTCGTGGTTTTGTTGGTTTTCTGCAAATGAACATATTTCAGCGAGCGAGAAGTTTTTTCTTCAATAGCTTAAGATTTTATCTGAAAATACAAGAACTTTTCGTGGTTCTTGTCAATTTTTGTTCGTTTTCATCTAATGAACTTATTTCAGTCAGCTAGATCTTTCTTCTTTAATGCAAAAAGATTTTATCTTCAAATACAAGATCATTTCGTGGTTTTTTTGGTTTTCAGCAAATCAACATATTTCAGCGAGCTGGGAGTTTTTTTCTTTAATAGCGGAAGATTTTATCTTAAAATCCAAGAACTTTTCGTGGTTTTGATGGTTTTCAGCAAATCAACATATTTCAGCGAGCTGGAAGTTTTTTCCTTAATAGCGTAAGATTTTATCTTAAAATACAAGAACTTTTCGTGGTTCTTGTCAATTTTTGTTGGTTTTCATCTAATGAACTTATTTCAGTCAGATAGATCTTTCGTCTTCAAAGCAAAAAGATTTTATCTTCAAATACAAGAACTTTTCGTGCTTTTGTTGGTTTTCAGCAAATGAACAGATTTCAGCGAGCAAGAAGTTTTTTCTTTAATAGCGTAAGATTTTATCTTAAAATACAAGAACTTTACGTGGTTCTTGTCAATTTTTGTTGGTTTTCATCTAATTAACTTATTTCAGTCAGCTAGATCTTTCGTCTTCAAAGCAAAAAGATTTTATCTTCAAATACAAGAACGTTTCGTGGTTTTGATGGGTTTCAGCAAATTAACATATTTCAGCGAGCCGGAAGGTTTTTCTTTCATAGCGTAAGATTTTATCTTAAAATACAAAAACTTTTCGTGGTTCTTGTCAATTTTTGTTGGTTTTCATCTAATGAACTTATTTCAGTCAGCTGGATCTTTCTTCTTCAAAGCAAAAAGATTTTATCTTCAAATACAAGAACTTTTCGTGGTTTTGTTGGTTTTCAGCAAATGAACAGATTTCAGCGAGCAAGACGTTTTTTCTTTAATAGCGTAAGATTTTATCTTAAAATACAAGAACTTTTCGTGGTTCTTGTCAATTTTTGTTGGTTTTCATCTAATGAACTTATTTCAGTCAGTTAGATCTTTCTTCTTCAAAGCAAAAAGATTTTATCTTCAAATACAATAACTTTTCGTGGTTTTGTTGGTTTTCTGCAAATGAACAGATTTCAGCGAGCAAGAGGTTTTTTCTTTAATAGCGTAAGATTTTATCTTAAAATACAAGAACTTTTCGTGGTTCTTGTCAATTTTTGTTGGTTTTCATCTAATGAACTTATTTCAGTCAGCTCGATCTTTCTTCTTCAAAGCAAAAAGATTTTATCTTCAAATACAAGAACTTTTCGTGGTTTTGTTGGTTTTCAGCAAATGAACATATTTCAGCGAGCGAGAAGTTTTTTCTTCAATAGCTTAAGATTTTATCTTAAAATACAAGAACTTTTCGTGGTTCTTGTCAATTTTTGTTCGTTTTCATCTAATGAACTTATTTCAGTCAGTTAGATCTTTCTTCTTCAAAGCAAAAAGATTTTATCTTCAAATACAATAACTTTTCGTGGTTTTGTTGGTTTTCTGCAAATGAACAGATTTCAGCGAGCAAGAAGTTTTTTCTTTAATAGCGTAAGATTTTATCTTAAAATACAAGAACTTTTCGTGGTTCTTGTCAATTTTTGTTGGTTTTCATCTAATGAACTTATTTCAGTCAGCTCGATCTTTCTTCTTCAAAGCAAAAAGATTTTATCTTCAAATACAAGAACTTTTCGTGGTTTTGTTGGCTTTCAGCAAATGAACATATTTCAGCGAGCTGGGAGTTTACTCTTCAATAGCGTAAGATTTTATCTTAAAATACAAGAACTTTTCGTGGTTCTTGTCAATTTTTGTTGGTTTTCATCGAATGAACTTATTTCAGTCAGCCAGATCTTTCTTCTTTAATGCAAAAAGATTTTATCTTCAAATACAAGAACTTTTCGTGGTTTTGTTGGTTTTCTGCAAATAAACATATTTCAGCGAGCGAGAAGTTTTTTCTTTAACAGCTGAAGATTTTATCTTAAAATACAAGCACTTTTCGTGGTTCTTGTCAATTTTTGTTGGTTTTCATCTCATGAACTTATTTCAGTCAGCTCGATCTTTCTTCTTTCATGCAAAAAGATTTTATCTTCAAATACAAGAACTTTTCGTGGTTTTGTTGGTTTTCAGCAAATGAACATATTTCAGCGAGCTAGATGTTTTTTCTTTAATTGCTTAAGATTTTTTCTTAAAATACAAGAACTTTTCGTGGTTCTTGTCAATTTTTGTTGATTTTCATCTCATGAACTTATTTCAGTCAGCTCGATCTTTCTTCTTTAAAGCAAAAAAGATTTTATCTTCAAATACAAGAACTTTTCGTGGTTTTGTTGGTTTTCAGCAAATGAACATATTTCAGCGAGTTGGGAGTTTTTTCTTTAATAGCGGAAGATTTTATCTTAAAATACAAGAACTTTTCGTGGTTCTTGTCAATTTTTGTTGGTTTTCATCCAATGAACTTATTTCAGTCAGCAAGATCTTTCGTCTTCAAAGCAAAAAGATTTTATCTTCAAATACAAGAACTTTTCGTGCTTTTGTTGGTTTTCAGCAAATGAACAGATTTCAGCGAGCAAGAAGTTTTTTCTTTAATAGCGTAAGATTTTATCTTAAAATACAAGAACTTTACGTGGTTCTTGTCAATTTTTGTTGGTTTTCATCTAATGAACTTATTTCAGTCAGTTAGATCTTTCTTCTTCAAAGCAAAAAGATTTTATCTTCAAATACAAGAACTTTTCGTGGTTTTGTTGGTTTTCTGCAAATGAACAGATTTCAGCGAGCAAGAAGTTTTTTCTTTAATAGCGTAAGATTTTATCTTAAAATACAAGAACTTTTCGTGGATCTTGTCAATTTTTGTTCGTTTTCATCTAATGAACTTATTTCAGTCAGCTGGATCTTTCTTCTTTAATGCAAAAAGATTTTATCTTCAAATACAAGAACATTTCGTGGTTTTGTTGGTTTTCAGCAAATGAACATATTTCAGCGAGCTGGGAGTTTACTCTTTAATAGCGTAAGATTTTATCTTAAAATACAAGAACTTTTCGTGGTTTTGTTGGTTTTCAGCAGATGAACAGATTTCAGCGAGCAAGAAGTTTTTTCTTTAATAGCGTAAGATTTTATCTTAAAATACAAGAACTTTTCGTGGTTCTTGTCAATTTTTGTTGGTTTTCATCTAATGAACTTTTTTCAGTCAGCTGGATCTTTCTTCTTCAAAGCAAAAAGATTTTATCTTCAAATACAAGAACTTTTCGTGGTTGTGTTGCTGTTCAAGCAAATGAACATATTTCAGCGAGCAAGAAGTTTTTTCTTTAATAGCGTAAGATTTTATCTTAAAATACAAGTACTTTTCGTGGTTCTTGTCAATTTTTGTTGGTTTTCATCCAATGAACTTATTTCAGTCAGCGAGATCTTTCGTCTTCAAAGCAAAAAGATTTTATCTTCAAATACAAGAACTTTTCGTGCTTTTGTTGGTTTTCAGCAAATGAACAGATTTCAGCGAGCAAGAAGTTTTTTCTTTAATAGCGGAAGATTTTATCTTAAAATACAAGAACTTTACGTGGTTCTTGTCAATTTTTGTTGGTTTTCATCGAATTAACTTATTTCAGTCAGCTAGATCTTTCGTCTTCAAAGCAAAAAGATTTTATCTTCAAATACAAGAACGTTTCGTGGTTTTGATGGGTTTCAGCAAATGAACAGATTTCAGCGAGCAAGACGTTTTTTCTTTAATAGCGGAAGATTTTATCTTAAAATACAAGAACTTTTCGTGGTTCTTGTCAATTTTTGTTGGTTTTCATCTAATGAACTTATTTCAGTCAGTTAGATCTTTCTTCTTCAAAGCAAAAAGATTTTATCTTCAAATACAAGAACTTTTCGTGGTTTTGTTGGTTTTCAGCAAATGAACAGATTTCAGCGAGCAAGAAGTTTTTTCTTTAATAGCGTAAGATCTTCTCTTAAAATACAAGAACTTTTCGTGGTTCTTGTCAATTTTTGTTGGTTTTCATCTCATGAACTTATTTCAGTCAGTTAGATCTTTCTTCTTCAAAGCAAAAAGATTTTATCTTCAAATACAAGAACTTTTCGTGGTTTTGTTGGTTTTCTGCAAATGAACAGATTTCAGCGAGCAAGAAGTTTTTTCTTTACTAGCGTAAGATTTTATCTTAAAATACAAGAACTTTTCGTGGATCTTGTCAATTTTTGTTCGTTTTCATCTAATGAACTTATTTCAGTCAGCTGGATCTTTCTTCTTTAATGCAAAAAGATTTTATCTTCAAATACAAGAACATTTCGTGGTTTTGTTGGTTTTCAGCAAATGAACATATTTCAGCGAGCTGGGAGTTTTTTCTTTAATAGCGGAAGATTTTATCTTCAAATACAAGAACTTTTCGTGGTTTTGTTGGTTTTCAGCAAATGAACAGATTTCAGCGAGCAAGACGTTTTTTCTTTAATAGCGGAAGATTTTATCTTAAAATACAAGAACTTTTCGTGGTTCTTGTCAATTTTTGTTGGTTTTCATCTAATGAACTTATTTCAGTCAGTTAGATCTTTCTTCTTCAAAGCAAAAAGATTTCATCTTCAAATACAAGAACTTTTCGTGGTTTTGTTGGTTTTCAGCAGATGAACAGATTTCAGCGAGCAAGAAGTTTTTTCTTTAATAGCGTAAGATTTTATCTTAAAATACAAGAACTTTTCGTGGTTCTTGTCAATTTTTGTTGGTTTTCATCGAATGAACTTATTTCAGTCAGCTGGATCTTTCTTCTTCAAAGCAAAAAGATTTTATCTTCAAATACATGAACTTTTCGTGGTTTTGTTGGCTTTCAGCAAATGAACATATTTCAGCGAGCTGGGAGTTTACTCTTTAATAGCGTAAGATTTTATCTTAAAATACAAGAACTTTTCGTGGTTCTTGTCAATTTTTGTTGGTTTTCATCTAATGAACTTATTTCAGTCAGCTGGATCTTTCTTCTTCAAAGCAAAAAGATTTTATCTTCAAATACAAGAACTTTTCGTGGTTGTGTTGCTGTTCAAGCAAATGAACATATTTCAGCGAGCAAGAAGTTTTTTCTTTAATAGCGTAAGATTTTATCTTAAAATACAAGTACTTTTCGTGGTTCTTGTCAATTTTTGTTGGTTTTCATCCAATGAACTTATTTCAGTCAGCTAGATCTTTCGTCTTCAAAGCAAAAAGATTTAATCTTCAAATACAAGAACTTTTCGTGCTTTTGTTGGTTTTCAGCAAATGAACAGATTTCAGCGAGCAAGAAGTTTTTTCTTTAATAGCGGAAGATTTTATCTTAAAATACAAGAACTTTACGTGGTTCTTGTCAATTTTTGTTGGTTTTCATCTAATTAACTTATTTCAGTCAGCTAGATCTTTCGTCTTCAAAGCAAAAAGATTTTATCTTCAAATACAAGAACGTTTCGTGGTTTTGATGGGTTTCAGCAAATGAACAGATTTCAGCGAGCAAGACGTTTTTTCTTTAATAGCGGAAGATTTTATCTTAAAATACAAGAACTTTTCGTGGTTCTTGTCAATTTTTGTTGGTTTTCATCTAATGAACTTATTTCAGTCAGTTAGATCTTTCTTCTTCAAAGCAAAAAGATTTTATCTTCAAATACAAGAACTTTTCGTGGTTTTGTTGTTTTTCAGCAAATGAACAGATTTCAGCGAGCAAGAAGTTTTTTCTTTCATAGCGTAAGATTTTATCTTAAAATACAAGAACTTTTCGTGGTTCTTGTCAATTTTTGTTGGTTTTCATCGAATGAACTTATTTCAGTCAGCTAGATCTTTCTTCTTCAAAGCAAAAAGATTTTATCTTCAAATACAAGAACTTTTCGTGGTTTTGTTGGCTTTCAGCAAATGAACATATTTCAGCGAGCTGGGAGTTTACTCTTTAATAGCGTAAGATTTTATCTTAAAATACAAGAACTTTTCGTGGTTCTTGTCAATTTTTGTTGGTTTTCATCCAATGAACTTATTTCAGTCAGCTGGATCTTTCTTCTTCAAAGCAAAAAGATTTTATCTTCAAATACAAGAACATTTCGTGGTTGTGTTGCTGTTCAAGCAAATGAACATATTTCAGCGAGCTGGGAGTTTTTTCTTTAATAGCGTAAGATTGTATCTTAAAATACAAGTACTTTTCGTGGTTCTTGTCAATTTTTGTTGGTTTTCATCTAATGAACTTATTTCAGTCAGGTAGATCTTTCTTCTTCAAAGCAAAAAGATTTTATCTTCAAATACAAGAACTTTTCGTGGTTTTGTTGGTTTTCAGCAAATGAACAGATTTCAGCGAGCAAGACGTTTTTTCTTTAATAGCGTAAGATTTTATCTTAAAATACAAGAACTTTTCGTGGTTCTTGTCAATTTTTGTTGGTTTTCATCTCATGAACTTATTTCAGTCAGCTCGATCTTTCTTCTTTCATGCAAAAAGATTTTATCTTCAAATACAAGAACTTTTCGTGGTTTTGTTGGTTTTCAGCAAATGAACATATTTCAGCGAGCTAGATGTTTTTTCTTTAATTGCTTAAGATTTTTTCTTAAAATACAAGAACTTTTCGTGGTTCTTGTCAATTTTTGTTGATTTTCATCTCATGAACTTATTTCAGTCAGCTCGATCTTTCTTCTTTAAAGCAAAAAAGATTTTATCTTCAAATACAAGAACTTTTCGTGGTTTTGTTGGTTTTCAGCAAATGAACATATTTCAGCGAGTTGGGAGTTTTTTCTTTAATAGCGGAAGATTTTATCTTAAAATACAAGAACTTTTCGTGGTTCTTGTCAATTTTTGTTGGTTTTCATCCAATGAACTTATTTCAGTCAGCAAGATCTTTCGTCTTCAAAGCAAAAAGATTTTATCTTCAAATACAAGAACTTTTCGTGCTTTTGTTGGTTTTCAGCAAATGAACAGATTTCAGCGAGCAAGAAGTTTTTTCTTTAATAGCGTAAGATTTTATCTTAAAATACAAGAACTTTACGTGGTTCTTGTCAATTTTTGTTGGTTTTCATCTAATGAACTTATTTCAGTCAGTTAGATCTTTCTTCTTCAAAGCAAAAAGATTTTATCTTCAAATACAAGAACTTTTCGTGGTTTTGTTGGTTTTCTGCAAATGAACAGATTTCAGCGAGCAAGAAGTTTTTTCTTTAATAGCGTAAGATTTTATCTTAAAATACAAGAACTTTTCGTGGATCTTGTCAATTTTTGTTCGTTTTCATCTAATGAACTTATTTCAGTCAGCTGGATCTTTCTTCTTTAATGCAAAAAGATTTTATCTTCAAATACAAGAACATTTCGTGGTTTTGTTGGTTTTCAGCAAATGAACATATTTCAGCGAGCTGGGAGTTTACTCTTTAATAGCGTAAGATTTTATCTTAAAATACAAGAACTTTTCGTGGTTTTGTTGGTTTTCAGCAGATGAACAGATTTCAGCGAGCAAGAAGTTTTTTCTTTAATAGCGTAAGATTTTATCTTAAAATACAAGAACTTTTCGTGGTTCTTGTCAATTTTTGTTGGTTTTCATCTAATGAACTTTTTTCAGTCAGCTGGATCTTTCTTCTTCAAAGCAAAAAGATTTTATCTTCAAATACAAGAACTTTTCGTGGTTGTGTTGCTGTTCAAGCAAATGAACATATTTCAGCGAGCAAGAAGTTTTTTCTTTAATAGCGTAAGATTTTATCTTAAAATACAAGTACTTTTCGTGGTTCTTGTCAATTTTTGTTGGTTTTCATCCAATGAACTTATTTCAGTCAGCGAGATCTTTCGTCTTCAAAGCAAAAAGATTTTATCTTCAAATGCAAGAACTTTTCGTGCTTTTGTTGGTTTTCAGCAAATGAACAGATTTCAGCGAGCAAGAAGTTTTTTCTTTAATAGCGGAAGATTTTATCTTAAAATACAAGAACTTTACGTGGTTCTTGTCAATTTTTGTTGGTTTTCATCGAATTAACTTATTTCAGTCAGCTAGATCTTTCGTCTTCAAAGCAAAAAGATTTTATCTTCAAATACAAGAACGTTTCGTGGTTTTGATGGGTTTCAGCAAATGAACAGATTTCAGCGAGCAAGACGTTTTTTCTTTAATAGCGGAAGATTTTATCTTAAAATACAAGAACTTTTCGTGGTTCTTGTCAATTTTTGTTGGTTTTCATCTAATGAACTTATTTCAGTCAGTTAGATCTTTCTTCTTCAAAGCAAAAAGATTTTATCTTCAAATACAAGAACTTTTCGTGGTTTTGTTGGTTTTCAGCAAATGAACAGATTTCAGCGAGCAAGAAGTTTTTTCTTTAATAGCGTAAGATCTTCTCTTAAAATACAAGAACTTTTCGTGGTTCTTGTCAATTTTTGTTGGTTTTCATCTCATGAACTTATTTCAGTCAGTTAGATCTTTCTTCTTCAAAGCAAAAAGATTTTATCTTCAAATACAAGAACTTTTCGTGGTTTTGTTGGTTTTCTGCAAATGAACAGATTTCAGCGAGCAAGAAGTTTTTTCTTTACTAGCGTAAGATTTTATCTTAAAATACAAGAACTTTTCGTGGATCTTGTCAATTTTTGTTCGTTTTCATCTAATGAACTTATTTCAGTCAGCTGGATCTTTCTTCTTTAATGCAAAAAGATTTTATCTTCAAATACAAGAACATTTCGTGGTTTTGTTGGTTTTCAGCAAATGAACATATTTCAGCGAGCTGGGAGTTTTTTCTTTAATAGCGGAAGATTTTATCTTCAAATACAAGAACTTTTCGTGGTTTTGTTGGTTTTCAGCAAATGAACAGATTTCAGCGAGCAAGACGTTTTTTCTTTAATAGCGGAAGATTTTATCTTAAAATACAAGAACTTTTCGTGGTTCTTGTCAATTTTTGTTGGTTTTCATCTAATGAACTTATTTCAGTCAGTTAGATCTTTCTTCTTCAAAGCAAAAAGATTTCATCTTCAAATACAAGAACTTTTCGTGGTTTTGTTGGTTTTCAGCAGATGAACAGATTTCAGCGAGCAAGAAGTTTTTTCTTTAATAGCGTAAGATTTTATCTTAAAATACAAGAACTTTTCGTGGTTCTTGTCAATTTTTGTTGGTTTTCATCGAATGAACTTATTTCAGTCAGCTGGATCTTTCTTCTTCAAAGCAAAAAGATTTTATCTTCAAATACATGAACTTTTCGTGGTTTTGTTGGCTTTCAGCAAATGAACATATTTCAGCGAGCTGGGAGTTTACTCTTTAATAGCGTAAGATTTTATCTTAAAATACAAGAACTTTTCGTGGTTCTTGTCAATTTTTGTTGGTTTTCATCTAATGAACTTATTTCAGTCAGCTGGATCTTTCTTCTTCAAAGCAAAAAGATTTTATCTTCAAATACAAGAACTTTTCGTGGTTGTGTTGCTGTTCAAGCAAATGAACATATTTCAGCGAGCAAGAAGTTTTTTCTTTAATAGCGTAAGATTTTATCTTAAAATACAAGTACTTTTCGTGGTTCTTGTCAATTTTTGTTGGTTTTCATCCAATGAACTTATTTCAGTCAGCTAGATCTTTCGTCTTCAAAGCAAAAAGATTTAATCTTCAAATACAAGAACTTTTCGTGCTTTTGTTGGTTTTCAGCAAATGAACAGATTTCAGCGAGCAAGAAGTTTTTTCTTTAATAGCGGAAGATTTTATCTTAAAATACAAGAACTTTACGTGGTTCTTGTCAATTTTTGTTGGTTTTCATCTAATTAACTTATTTCAGTCAGCTAGATCTTTCGTCTTCAAAGCAAAAAGATTTTATCTTCAAATACAAGAACGTTTCGTGGTTTTGATGGGTTTCAGCAAATGAACAGATTTCAGCGAGCAAGACGTTTTTTCTTTAATAGCGGAAGATTTTATCTTAAAATACAAGAACTTTTCGTGGTTCTTGTCAATTTTTGTTGGTTTTCATCTAATGAACTTATTTCAGTCAGTTAGATCTTTCTTCTTCAAAGCAAAAAGATTTTATCTTCAAATACAAGAACTTTTCGTGGTTTTGTTGTTTTTCAGCAAATGAACAGATTTCAGCGAGCAAGAAGTTTTTTCTTTCATAGCGTAAGATTTTATCTTAAAATACAAGAACTTTTCGTGGTTCTTGTCAATTTTTGTTGGTTTTCATCGAATGAACTTATTTCAGTCAGCTAGATCTTTCTTCTTCAAAGCAAAAAGATTTTATCTTCAAATACAAGAACTTTTCGTGGTTTTGTTGGCTTTCAGCAAATGAACATATTTCAGCGAGCTGGGAGTTTACTCTTTAATAGCGTAAGATTTTATCTTAAAATACAAGAACTTTTCGTGGTTCTTGTCAATTTTTGTTGGTTTTCATCCAATGAACTTATTTCAGTCAGCTGGATCTTTCTTCTTCAAAGCAAAAAGATTTTATCTTCAAATACAAGAACATTTCGTGGTTGTGTTGCTGTTCAAGCAAATGAACATATTTCAGCGAGCTGGGAGTTTTTTCTTTAATAGCGTAAGATTGTATCTTAAAATACAAGTACTTTTCGTGGTTCTTGTCAATTTTTGTTGGTTTTCATCTAATGAACTTATTTCAGTCAGGTAGATCTTTCTTCTTCAAAGCAAAAAGATTTTATCTTCAAATACAAGAACTTTTCGTGGTTTTGTTGGTTTTCAGCAAATGAACAGATTTCAGCGAGCAAGACGTTTTTTCTTTAATAGCGTAAGATTTTATCTTAAAATACAAGAACTTTTCGTGGTTCTTGTCAATTTTTGTTCGTTTTCATCTGATGAACTTATTTCAGTCAGTTAGATCTTTCTTCTTCAAAGCAAAAAGATTTTATCTTAAAATACAAGAACTTTTCGTGGTTTTGTTGGTTTTCTGCAAATGAACAGATTTCAGCGAGCAAGAAGTTTTTTCTTTAATAGCGTAAGATTTTATCTTAAAATACAAGAACTTTTCGTGGTTCTTGTCAATTTTTGTTGATTTTCATCTAATGAACTTATTTCAGTCAGCTCGATCTTTCTTCTTCAAAGCAAAAAGATTTTATCTTCAAATACAAGAACTTTTCGTGGTTTTGTTGGCTTTCAGCAAATGAACATATTTCAGCGAGCTGGGAGTTTACTCTTTAATAGCGTAAGATTTTATCTTAAAATACAAGAACTTTTCGTGGTTCTTGTCAATTTTTGTTGGTTTTCATCGAATGAACTTATTTCAGTCAGCCAGATCTTTCTTCTTTAATGCAAAAAGATTTTATCTTCAAATACAAGAACTTTTCGTGGTTTTGTTGGTTTTCTGCAAATAAACATATTTCAGCGAGCGAGAAGTTTTTTCTTTAACAGCTTAAGATTTTATCTTAAAATACAAGCACTTTTCGTGGTTCTTGTCAATTTTTGTTGGTTTTCATCCAATGAACTTATTTCAGTCAGCTCGATCTTTCTTCTTTCATGCAAAAAGATTTTATCTTCAAATACAAGAACTTTTCGTGGTTTTGTTGGTTTTCAGCAAATGAACATATTTCAGCGAGCTAGATGTTTTTTCTTTAATTGCTTAAGATTTTTTCTTAAAATACAAGAACTTTTCGTGGTTCTTGTCAATTTTTGTTGATTTTCATCTCATGAACTTATTTCAGTCAGCTCGATCTTTCTTCTTTAAAGCAAAAAAGATTTTATCTTCAAATACAAGAACTTTTCGTGGTTTTGTTGGTTTTCAGCAAATGAACATATTTCAGCGAGCGAGAAGTTTTTTCTTTAATAGCTTAAGATTTTATCTTAAAATACAAGAACTTTTCGTGGTTCTTGTCAATTTTTGTTCGTTTTCATCTAATGAACTTATTTCAGTCAGCTCGATCTTTCTTCTTCAAAGCAAAAAGATTTTATCTTCAAATACAAGAACTTTTCGTGGTTTTGTTGGCTTTCAGCAAATGAACATATTTCAGCGAGCTGGGAGTTTACTCTTTAATAGCGTAAGATTTTATCTTAAAATACAAGAACTTTTCGTGGTTCTTGTCAATTTTTGTTCGTTTTCATCTAATGAACTTATTTCAGTCAGCTCGATCTTTCTTCTTTAATGCAAAAAGATTTTATCTTCAAATACAAGAACATTTCGTGGTTTTGTTGGTTTTCAGCAAATGAACATATTTCAGCGAGCTGGGAGTTTTTTCTTTAATAGCGGAAGATTTTATCTTAAAATACAGGAACTTTTCGTGGTTTTGATGGTTTTCAGCAAATGAACATATTTCAGCGAGCTGGAAGTTTTTCCTTAATAGCGTAAGATTTTATCTTAAAATACAAGAACTTTTCGTGGTTCTTGTCAATTTTTGTTGGTTTTCATCCAATGAACTTATTTCAGTCAGCAAGATCTTTCGTCTTCAAAGCAAAAAGATTTTATCTTCAAATACAAGAACTTTTCGTGCTTTTGTTGGTTTTCAGCAAATGAACAGATTTCAGCGAGCAAGAAGTTTTTTCTTTAATAGCGTAAGATTTTATCTTAAAATACAAGAACTTTACGTGGTTCTTGTCAATTTTTGTTGGTTTTCATCTAATGAACTTATTTCAGTCAGTTAGATCTTTCTTCTTCAAAGCAAAAAGATTTTATCTTCAAATACAAGAACGTTTCGTGGTTTTGATGGGTTTCAGCAAATGAACAGATTTCAGCGAGCAAGACGTTTTTTCTTTAATAGCGGAAGATTTTATCTTAAAATACAAGAACTTTTCGTGGTTCTTGTCAATTTTTGTTGGTTTTCATCTAATGAACTTATTTCAGTCAGTTAGATCTTTCTTCTTCAAAGCAAAAAGATTTTATCTTCAAATACAAGAACTTTTCGTGGTTTTGTTGGTTTTCAGCAAATGAACAGATTTCAGCGAGCAAGAAGTTTTTTCTTTAATAGCGTAAGATTTTATCTTAAAATACAAGAACTTTTCGTGGTTCTTGTCAATTTTTGTTGGTTTTCATCTAATGAACTTATTTCAGTCAGTTAGATCTTTCTTCTTCAAAGCAAAAAGATTTCATCTTCAAATACAAGAACTTTTCGTGGTTTTGTTGGTTTTCTGCAAATGAACAGATTTCAGCGAGCAAGAAGTTTTTTCTTTAATAGCGTAAGATTTTATCTTAAAATACAAGAACTTTTCGTGGATCTTGTCAATTTTTGTTCGTTTTCATCTGATGAACTTATTTCAGTCAGCTGGATCTTTCTTCTTTAATGCAAAAAGATTTTATCTTCAAATACAAGAACATTTCGTGGTTTTGTTGGTTTTCAGCAAATGAACATATTTCAGCGAGCTGGGAGTTTTTTCTTTAATAGCGGAAGATTTTATCTTCAAATACAAGAACTTTTCGTGGTTTTGTTGGTTTTCAGCAAATGAACAGATTTCAGCGAGCAAGACGTTTTTTCTTTAATAGCGGAAGATTTTATCTTAAAATACAAGAACTTTTCGTGGTTCTTGTCAATTTTTGTTGGTTTTCATCTGATGAACTTATTTCAGTCAGTTAGATCTTTCTTCTTCAAAGCAAAAAGATTTTATCTTCAAATACAAGAACTTTTCGTGGTTTTGTTGGTTTTCAGCAGATGAACAGATTTCAGCGAGCAAGAAGTTTTTTCTTTAATAGCGTAAGATTTTATCTTAAAATACAAGAACTTTTCGTGGTTCTTGTCAATTTTTGTTGGTTTTCATCGAATGAACTTATTTCAGTCAGCTGGATCTTTCTTCTTCAAAGCAAAAAGATTTTATCTTCAAATACAAGAACTTTTCGTGGTTTTGTTGGCTTTCAGCAAATGAACATATTTCAGCGAGCTGGGAGTTTACTCTTTAATAGCGTAAGATTTTATCTTAAAATACAAGAACTTTTCGTGGTTTTGTTGGTTTTCAGCAGATGAACAGATTTCAGCGAGCAAGAAGTTTTTTCTTTAATAGCGTAAGATTTTATCTTAAAATACAAGAACTTTTCGTGGTTCTTGTCAATTTTTGTTGGTTTTCATCGAATGAACTTTTTTCAGTCAGCTGGATCTTTCTTCTTCAAAGCAAAAAGATTTTATCTTCAAATACAAGAACTTTTCGTGGTTGTGTTGCTGTTCAAGCAAATGAACATATTTCAGCGAGCAAGAAGTTTTTTCTTTAATAGCGTAAGATTTTATCTTAAAATACAAGTACTTTTCGTGGTTCTTGTCAATTTTTGTTGGTTTTCATCCAATGAACTTATTTCAGTCAGCTAGATCTTTCGTCTTCAAAGCAAAAAGATTTTATCTTCAAATACAAGAACTTTTCGTGCTTTTGTTGGTTTTCAGCAAATGAACAGATTTCAGCGAGCAAGAAGTTTTTTCTTTAATAGCGGAAGATTTTATCTTAAAATACAAGAACTTTACGTGGTTCTTGTCAATTTTTGTTCGTTTTCATCTAATGAACTTATTTCAGTCAGCTCGATCTTTCTTCTTCAAAGCAAAAAGATTTTATCTTCAAATACAAGAACTTTTCGTGGTTTTGTTGGTTTTCAGCAAATGAACATATTTCAGCGAGCGAGAAGTTTTTTCTTTAATAGCTTAAGATTTTATCTTAAAATACAAGAACTTTTCGTGGTTCTTGTCAATTTTTGTTCGTTTTCATCTAATGAACTTATTTCAGTCAGCTCGATCTTTCTTCTTCAAAGCAAAAAGATTTTATCTTCAAATACAAGAACTTTTCGTGGTTTTGTTGGCTTTCAGCAAATGAACATATTTCAGCGAGCTGGGAGTTTACTCTTTAATAGCGTAAGATTTTATCTTAAAATACAAGAACTTTTCGTGGTTCTTGTCAATTTTTGTTCGTTTTCATCTAATGAACTTATTTCAGTCAGCTCGATCTTTCTTCTTTAATGCAAAAAGATTTTATCTTCAAATACAAGAACATTTCGTGGTTTTGTTGGTTTTCAGCAAATGAACATATTTCAGCGAGCTGGGAGTTTTTTCTTTAATAGCGGAAGATTTTATCTTAAAATACAGGAACTTTTCGTGGTTTTGATGGTTTTCAGCAAATGAACATATTTCAGCGAGCTGGAAGTTTTTCCTTAATAGCGTAAGATTTTATCTTAAAATACAAGAACTTTTCGTGGTTCTTGTCAATTTTTGTTGGTTTTCATCCAATGAACTTATTTCAGTCAGCAAGATCTTTCGTCTTCAAAGCAAAAAGATTTTATCTTCAAATACAAGAACTTTTCGTGCTTTTGTTGGTTTTCAGCAAATGAACAGATTTCAGCGAGCAAGAAGTTTTTTCTTTAATAGCGTAAGATTTTATCTTAAAATACAAGAACTTTACGTGGTTCTTGTCAATTTTTGTTGGTTTTCATCTAATGAACTTATTTCAGTCAGTTAGATCTTTCTTCTTCAAAGCAAAAAGATTTTATCTTCAAATACAAGAACGTTTCGTGGTTTTGATGGGTTTCAGCAAATGAACAGATTTCAGCGAGCAAGACGTTTTTTCTTTAATAGCGGAAGATTTTATCTTAAAATACAAGAACTTTTCGTGGTTCTTGTCAATTTTTGTTGGTTTTCATCTAATGAACTTATTTCAGTCAGTTAGATCTTTCTTCTTCAAAGCAAAAAGATTTTATCTTCAAATACAAGAACTTTTCGTGGTTTTGTTGGTTTTCAGCAAATGAACAGATTTCAGCGAGCAAGAAGTTTTTTCTTTAATAGCGTAAGATTTTATCTTAAAATACAAGAACTTTTCGTGGTTCTTGTCAATTTTTGTTGGTTTTCATCTAATGAACTTATTTCAGTCAGTTAGATCTTTCTTCTTCAAAGCAAAAAGATTTCATCTTCAAATACAAGAACTTTTCGTGGTTTTGTTGGTTTTCTGCAAATGAACAGATTTCAGCGAGCAAGAAGTTTTTTCTTTAATAGCGTAAGATTTTATCTTAAAATACAAGAACTTTTCGTGGATCTTGTCAATTTTTGTTCGTTTTCATCTGATGAACTTATTTCAGTCAGCTGGATCTTTCTTCTTTAATGCAAAAAGATTTTATCTTCAAATACAAGAACATTTCGTGGTTTTGTTGGTTTTCAGCAAATGAACATATTTCAGCGAGCTGGGAGTTTTTTCTTTAATAGCGGAAGATTTTATCTTCAAATACAAGAACTTTTCGTGGTTTTGTTGGTTTTCAGCAAATGAACAGATTTCAGCGAGCAAGACGTTTTTTCTTTAATAGCGGAAGATTTTATCTTAAAATACAAGAACTTTTCGTGGTTCTTGTCAATTTTTGTTGGTTTTCATCTGATGAACTTATTTCAGTCAGTTAGATCTTTCTTCTTCAAAGCAAAAAGATTTTATCTTCAAATACTAGAACTTTTCGTGGTTTTGTTGGTTTTCAGCAGATGAACAGATTTCAGCGAGCAAGAAGTTTTTTCTTTAATAGCGTAAGATTTTATCTTAAAATACAAGAACTTTTCGTGGTTCTTGTCAATTTTTGTTGGTTTTCATCGAATGAACTTATTTCAGTCAGCTGGATCTTTCTTCTTCAAAGCAAAAAGATTTTATCTTCAAATACAAGAACTTTTCGTGGTTTTGTTGGCTTTCAGCAAATGAACATATTTCAGCGAGCTGGGAGTTTACTCTTTAATAGCGTAAGATTTTATCTTAAAATACAAGAACTTTTCGTGGTTTTGTTGGTTTTCAGCAGATGAACAGATTTCAGCGAGCAAGAAGTTTTTTCTTTAATAGCGTAAGATTTTATCTTAAAATACAAGAACTTTTCGTGGTTCTTGTCAATTTTTGTTGGTTTTCATCGAATGAACTTTTTTCAGTCAGCTGGATCTTTCTTCTTCAAAGCAAAAAGATTTTATCTTCAAATACAAGAACTTTTCGTGGTTGTGTTGCTGTTCAAGCAAATGAACATATTTCAGCGAGCAAGAAGTTTTTTCTTTAATAGCGTAAGATTTTATCTTAAAATACAAGTACTTTTCGTGGTTCTTGTCAATTTTTGTTGGTTTTCATCCAATGAACTTATTTCAGTCAGCTAGATCTTTCGTCTTCAAAGCAAAAAGATTTTATCTTCAAATACAAGAACTTTTCGTGCTTTTGTTGGTTTTCAGCAAATGAACAGATTTCAGCGAGCAAGAAGTTTTTTCTTTAATAGCGGAAGATTTTATCTTAAAATACAAGAACTTTACGTGGTTCTTGTCAATTTTTGTTGGTTTTCATCTAATTAACTTATTTCAGTCAGCTAGATCTTTCGTCTTCAAAGCAAAAAGATTTTATCTTCAAATACAAGAACGTTTCGTGGTTTTGATGGGTTTCAGCAAATGAACAGATTTCAGCGAGCAAGACGTTTTTTCTTTAATAGCGGAAGATTTTATCTTAAAATACAAGAACTTTTCGTGGTTCTTGTCAATTTTTGTTGGTTTTCATCTAATGAACTTATTTCAGTCAGTTAGATCTTTCTTCTTCAAAGCAAAAAGATTTTATCTTCAAATCCAAGAACTTTTCGTGGTTTTGTTGGTTTTCAGCAAATGAACAGATTTCAGCGAGCAAGAAGTTTTTTCTTTAATAGCGTAAGATTTTATCTTAAAATACAAGAACTTTTCGTGGTTCTTGTCAATTTTTGTTGGTTTTCATCGAATGAACTTATTTCAGTCAGCTAGATCTTTCGTCTTCAAAGCAAAAAGATTTTATCTTCAAATACAAGAACGTTTCGTGGTTTTGATGGGTTTCAGCAAATGAACAGATTTCAGCGAGCAAGACGTTTTTTCTTTAAGAGCGGAAGATTTTATCTTAAAATACAAGAACTTTTCGTGGTTCTTGTCAATTTTTGTTGGTTTTCATCTAATGAACTTATTTCAGTCAGTTAGATCTTTCTTCTTCAAAGCAAAAAGATTTTATCTTCAAATACAAGAACTTTTCGTGGTTTTGTTGGTTTTCAGCAAATGAACAGATTTCAGCGAGCAAGAAGTTTTTTCTTTAATAGCGTAAGATTTTATCTTAAAATACAAGAACTTTTCGTGGTTCTTGTCAATTTTTGTTGGTTTTCATCGAATGAACTTATTTCAGTCAGCGAGATCTTTCTTCTTCAAAGCAAAAAGATTTTATCTTCAAATACAAGAACTTTTCGTGGTTTTGTTGGCTTTCAGCAAATGAACATATTTCAGCGAGCTGGGAGTTTACTCTTTAATAGCGTAAGATTTTATCTTAAAATACAAGAACTTTTCGTGGTTCTTGTCAATTTTTGTTGGTTTTCATCTAATGAACTTATTTCAGTCAGCTGGATCTTTCTTCTTCAAAGCAAAAAGATTTTATCTTCAAATACAAGAACATTTCGTGGTTGTGTTGCTGTTCAAGCAAATGAACATATTTCAGCGAGCTGGGAGTTTTTTCTTTAATAGTGTAAGATTTTATCTTAAAATACAAGTACTTTTCGTGGTTCTTGTCAATTTTTGTTGGTTTTCATCTAATGAACTTATTTCAGTCAGCTAGATCTTTCTTCTTCAAAGCAAAAAGATTTTATCTTCAAATACAAGAAGTTTTCGTGGTTTTGTTGGTTTTCAGCAAATGAACAGATTTCAGCGAGCAAGACGTTTTTTCTTTAATAGCGTAAGATTTTATCTTAAAATACAAGAACTTTTCGTGGTTCTTGTCAATTTTTGTTGGTTTTCATCTAATGAACTTATTTCAGTCAGTTAGATCTTTCTTCTTCAAAGCAAAAAGATTTTATCTTAAAATACAAGAACTTTTCGTGGTTTTGTTGGTTTTCTGCAAATGAACAGATTTCAGCGAGCAAGAAGTTTTTTCTTTAATAGCGTAAGATTTTATCTTAAAATACAAGAACTTTTCGTGGTTCTTGTCAATTTTTGTTGATTTTCATCTAATGAACTTATTTCAGTCAGCTCGATCTTTCTTCTTCAAAGCAAAAAGATTTTATCTTCAAATACAAGAACTTTTCGTGGTTTTGTTGGCTTTCAGCAAATGAACATATTTCAGCGAGCTGGGAGTTTACTCTTTAATAGCGTAAGATTTTATCTTAAAATACAAGAACTTTTCGTGGTTCTTGTCAATTTTTGTTGGTTTTCATCGAATGAACTTATTTCAGTCAGCCAGATCTTTCTTCTTTAATGCAAAAAGATTTTATCTTCAAATACAAGAACTTTTCGTGGTTTTGTTGGTTTTCTGCAAATAAACATATTTCAGCGAGCGAGAAGTTTTTTCTTTAACAGCTTAAGATTTTATCTTAAAATACAAGCACTTTTCGTGGTTCTTGTCAATTTTTGTTGGTTTTCATCTAATGAACTTATTTCAGTCAGCTCGATCTTTCTTCTTTCATGCAAAAAGATTTTATCTTCAAATACAAGAACTTTTCGTGGTTTTGTTGGTTTTCAGCAAATGAACATATTTCAGCGAGCTGGATGTTTTTTCTTTAATTGCTTAAGATTTTTTCTTAAAATACAAGAACTTTTCGTGGTTCTTGTCAATTTTTGTTGATTTTCATCTCATGAACTTATTTCAGTCAGCTCGATCTTTCTTCTTTAAAGCAAAAAAGATTTTATCTTCAAATACAAGAACATTTCGTGGTTTTGTTGGTTTTCAGCAAATGAACATATTTCAGCGAGCTGGGAGTTTTTTCTTTAATAGCGGAAGATTTTATCTTAAAATACAAGAACTTTTCGTGCTTTTGTTGGTTTTCAGCAAATGAACAGATTTCAGCGAGCAAGAAGTTTTTTCTTTAATAGCGTAAGATTTTATCTTAAAATACAAGAACTTTACGTGGTTCTTGTCAATTTTTGTTGGTTTTCATCTAATTAACTTATTTCAGTCAGCTAGATCTTTCGTCTTCAAAGCAAAAAGATTTTATCTTCAAATACAAGAACGTTTCGTGGTTTTGATGGGTTTCAGCAAATTAACATATTTCAGCGAGCCGGAAGGTTTTTCTTTAATAGCGTAAGATATTATCTTAAAATACAAGAACTTTTCGTGGTTCTTGTCAATTTTTGTTGGTTTTCATCTAATGAAATTATTTCAGTCAGCTGGATCTTTCTTCTTCAAAGCAAAAAGATTTTATCTTCAAATACAAGAACTTTTCGTGGTTTTGTTGGTTTTCAGCAAATGAACAGATTTCAGCGAGCAAGACGTTTTTTCTTTAATAGCGGAAGATTTTATCTTAAAATACAAGAACTTTTCGTGGTTCTTGTCAATTTTTGTTGGTTTTCATCTAATGAACTTATTTCAGTCAGTTAGATCTTTCTTCTTCAAAGCAAAAAGATTTTATCTTCAAATACAAGAACTTTTCGTGGTTTTGTTGGTTTTCAGCAAATGAACAGATTTCAGCGAGCAAGAAGTTTTTTCTTTAATAGCGTAAGATTTTATCTTAAAATACAAGAACTTTTCGTGGTTCTTGTCAATTTTTGTTGGTTTTCATCGAATGAACTTATTTCAGTCAGCTGGATCTTTCTTCTTCAAAGCAAAAAGATTTTATCTTCAAATACAAGAACTTTTCGTGGTTTTGTTGGCTTTCAGCAAATGAACATATTTCAGCGAGCTGGGAGTTTACTCTTTAATAGCGTAAGATTTTATCTCAAAATACAAGAACTTTTCGTGGTTCTTGTCAATTTTTGTTGGTTTTCATCTAATGAACTTATTTCAGTCAGCTGGATCTTTCTTCTTCAAAGCAAAAAGATTTTATCTTCAAATACAAGAACTTTTCGTGGTTGTGTTGCTGTTCAAGCAAATGAACATATTTCAGCGAGCAAGAAGTTTTTTCATTAATAGCGTAAGATTTTATCTTAAAATACAAGTACTTTTCGTGGTTCTTGTCAATTTTTGTTGGTTTTCATCCAATGAACTTATTTCAGTCAGCTAGATCTTTCGTCTTCAAAGCAAAAAGATTTTATCTTCAAATACAAGAACTTTTCGTGCTTTTGTTGGTTTTCAGCAAATGAACAGATTTCAGCGAGCAAGAAGTTTTTTCTTTAATAGCGTAAGATTTTATCTTAAAACACAAGAACTTTTCGTGGTTCTTGTCAATTTTTGTTGGTTTTCATCTAATGAACTTATTTCAGTCAGCTAGATCTTTCTTCTTCAAAGCAAAAAGATTTTAACTTCAAATACAAGAACTTTTCGTGGTTTTGTTGGTTTTCAGCAAATGAACATATTTCAGCGAGCGAGAAGTTTTTTCTAAATTAGCGTAAGATTTTATCTTAAAATACAAGCACTTTTCGTGGTTCTTGTCAATTTTTGTTGGTTTTCATCTAATGAACTTATTTCAGTCAGCTCGATCTTTCTTCTTTCATGCAAAAAGATTTCATCTTCAAATACAAGAACTTTTCGTGGTTTTGTTGGTTTTCAGCAAATGAACATATTTCAGCGAGCGAGAAGTTTTTTCTTTAATAGCTTAAGATTTTATCTTAAAATACAAGCACTTTTCGTGGTTCTTGTCAATTTTTGTTGGTTTTCATCTAATGAACTTATTTCAGTCAGCTGGATCTTTCTTCTTCAAAGCAAAAAGATTTTATCTTCAAATACAAGAACTTTTCGTGGTTTTGTTGGTTTTCAGCAAATGAACAGATTTCAGCGAGCAAGACGTTTTTTCTTTAATAGCGTAAGATTTTATCTTAAAATACAAGAACTTTTCGTGGTTCTTGTCAATTTTTGTTGGTTTTCATCGAATGAACTTATTTCAGTCAGCTAGATCTTTCTTCTTCAAAGCAAAAAGATTTTATCTTCAAATACAAGAACTTTTCGTGGTTTTGTTGGCTTTCAGCAAATGAACATATTTCAGCGAGCTGGGAGTTTACTCTTTAATAGCGTAAGATTTTATCTTAAAATACAAGAACTTTTCGTGGTTCTTGTCAATTTTTGTTGGTTTTCATCCAATGAACTTATTTCAGTCAGCTGGATCTTTCTTCTTCAAAGCAAAAAGATTTTATCTTCAAATACAAGAACATTTCGTGGTTGTGTTGCTGTTCAAGCAAATGAACATATTTCAGCGAGCTGGGAGTTTTTTCTTTAATAGCGTAAGATTGTATCTTAAAATACAAGTACTTTTCGTGGTTCTTGTCAATTTTTGTTGGTTTTCATCTAATGAACTTATTTCAGTCAGGTAGATCTTTCTTCTTCAAAGCAAAAAGATTTTATCTTCAAATACAAGAACTTTTCGTGGTTTTGTTGGTTTTCTGCAAATGAACAGATTTCAGCGAGCAAGAAGTTTTTTCTTTAATAGCGTAAGATTTTATCTTAAAATACAAGAACTTTTCGTGGTTCTTGTCAATTTTTGTTGATTTTCATCTAATGAACTTATTTCAGTCAGCTCGATCTTTCTTCTTCAAAGCAAAAAGATTTTATCTTCAAATACAAGAACTTTTCGTGGTTTTGTTGGCTTTCAGCAAATGAACATATTTCAGCGAGCTGGGAGTTTACTCTTTAATAGCGTAAGATTTTATCTTAAAATACAAGAACTTTTCGTGGTTCTTGTCAATTTTTGTTGGTTTTCATCGAATGAACTTATTTCAGTCAGCCAGATCTTTCTTCTTTAATGCAAAAAGATTTTATCTTCAAATACAAGAACTTTTCGTGGTTTTGTTGGTTTTCTGCAAATAAACATATTTCAGCGAGCGAGAAGTTTTTTCTTTAACAGCTTAAGATTTTATCTTAAAATACAAGCACTTTTCGTGGTTCTTGTCAATTTTTGTTGGTTTTCATCCAATGAACTTATTTCAGTCAGCTCGATCTTTCTTCTTTCATGCAAAAAGATTTTATCTTCAAATACAAGAACTTTTCGTGGTTTTGTTGGTTTTCAGCAAATGAACATATTTCAGCGAGCTAGATGTTTTTTCTTTAATTGCTTAAGATTTTTTCTTAAAATACAAGAACTTTTCGTGGTTCTTGTCAATTTTTGTTGATTTTCATCTCATGAACTTATTTCAGTCAGCTCGATCTTTCTTCTTTAAAGCAAAAAAGATTTTATCTTCAAATACAAGAACTTTTCGTGGTTTTGTTGGTTTTCAGCAAATGAACATATTTCAGCGAGCGAGAAGTTTTTTCTTTAATAGCTTAAGATTTTATCTTAAAATACAAGAACTTTTCGTGGTTCTTGTCAATTTTTGTTCGTTTTCATCTAATGAACTTATTTCAGTCAGCTCGATCTTTCTTCTTCAAAGCAAAAAGATTTTATCTTCAAATACAAGAACTTTTCGTGGTTTTGTTGGCTTTCAGCAAATGAACATATTTCAGCGAGCTGGGAGTTTACTCTTTAATAGCGTAAGATTTTATCTTAAAATACAAGAACTTTTCGTGGTTCTTGTCAATTTTTGTTCGTTTTCATCTAATGAACTTATTTCAGTCAGCTCGATCTTTCTTCTTTAATGCAAAAAGATTTTATCTTCAAATACAAGAACATTTCGTGGTTTTGTTGGTTTTCAGCAAATGAACATATTTCAGCGAGCTGGGAGTTTTTTCTTTAATAGCGGAAGATTTTATCTTAAAATACAGGAACTTTTCGTGGTTTTGATGGTTTTCAGCAAATGAACATATTTCAGCGAGCTGGAAGTTTTTCCTTAATAGCGTAAGATTTTATCTTAAAATACAAGAACTTTTCGTGGTTCTTGTCAATTTTTGTTGGTTTTCATCCAATGAACTTATTTCAGTCAGCAAGATCTTTCGTCTTCAAAGCAAAAAGATTTTATCTTCAAATACAAGAACTTTTCGTGCTTTTGTTGGTTTTCAGCAAATGAACAGATTTCAGCGAGCAAGAAGTTTTTTCTTTAATAGCGTAAGATTTTATCTTAAAATACAAGAACTTTACGTGGTTCTTGTCAATTTTTGTTGGTTTTCATCTAATGAACTTATTTCAGTCAGTTAGATCTTTCTTCTTCAAAGCAAAAAGATTTTATCTTCAAATACAAGAACGTTTCGTGGTTTTGATGGGTTTCAGCAAATGAACAGATTTCAGCGAGCAAGACGTTTTTTCTTTAATAGCGGAAGATTTTATCTTAAAATACAAGAACTTTTCGTGGTTCTTGTCAATTTTTGTTGGTTTTCATCTAATGAACTTATTTCAGTCAGTTAGATCTTTCTTCTTCAAAGCAAAAAGATTTTATCTTCAAATACAAGAACTTTTCGTGGTTTTGTTGGTTTTCAGCAAATGAACAGATTTCAGCGAGCAAGAAGTTTTTTCTTTAATAGCGTAAGATTTTATCTTAAAATACAAGAACTTTTCGTGGTTCTTGTCAATTTTTGTTGGTTTTCATCTAATGAACTTATTTCAGTCAGTTAGATCTTTCTTCTTCAAAGCAAAAAGATTTCATCTTCAAATACAAGAACTTTTCGTGGTTTTGTTGGTTTTCTGCAAATGAACAGATTTCAGCGAGCAAGAAGTTTTTTCTTTAATAGCGTAAGATTTTATCTTAAAATACAAGAACTTTTCGTGGATCTTGTCAATTTTTGTTCGTTTTCATCTGATGAACTTATTTCAGTCAGCTGGATCTTTCTTCTTTAATGCAAAAAGATTTTATCTTCAAATACAAGAACATTTCGTGGTTTTGTTGGTTTTCAGCAAATGAACATATTTCAGCGAGCTGGGAGTTTTTTCTTTAATAGCGGAAGATTTTATCTTCAAATACAAGAACTTTTCGTGGTTTTGTTGGTTTTCAGCAAATGAACAGATTTCAGCGAGCAAGACGTTTTTTCTTTAATAGCGGAAGATTTTATCTTAAAATACAAGAACTTTTCGTGGTTCTTGTCAATTTTTGTTGGTTTTCATCTGATGAACTTATTTCAGTCAGTTAGATCTTTCTTCTTCAAAGCAAAAAGATTTTATCTTCAAATACAAGAACTTTTCGTGGTTTTGTTGGTTTTCAGCAGATGAACAGATTTCAGCGAGCAAGAAGTTTTTTCTTTAATAGCGTAAGATTTTATCTTAAAATACAAGAACTTTTCGTGGTTCTTGTCAATTTTTGTTGGTTTTCATCGAATGAACTTATTTCAGTCAGCTGGATCTTTCTTCTTCAAAGCAAAAAGATTTTATCTTCAAATACAAGAACTTTTCGTGGTTTTGTTGGCTTTCAGCAAATGAACATATTTCAGCGAGCTGGGAGTTTACTCTTTAATAGCGTAAGATTTTATCTTAAAATACAAGAACTTTTCGTGGTTTTGTTGGTTTTCAGCAGATGAACAGATTTCAGCGAGCAAGAAGTTTTTTCTTTAATAGCGTAAGATTTTATCTTAAAATACAAGAACTTTTCGTGGTTCTTGTCAATTTTTGTTGGTTTTCATCGAATGAACTTTTTTCAGTCAGCTGGATCTTTCTTCTTCAAAGCAAAAAGATTTTATCTTCAAATACAAGAACTTTTCGTGGTTGTGTTGCTGTTCAAGCAAATGAACATATTTCAGCGAGCAAGAAGTTTTTTCTTTAATAGCGTAAGATTTTATCTTAAAATACAAGTACTTTTCGTGGTTCTTGTCAATTTTTGTTGGTTTTCATCCAATGAACTTATTTCAGTCAGCTAGATCTTTCGTCTTCAAAGCAAAAAGATTTTATCTTCAAATACAAGAACTTTTCGTGCTTTTGTTGGTTTTCAGCAAATGAACAGATTTCAGCGAGCAAGAAGTTTTTTCTTTAATAGCGGAAGATTTTATCTTAAAATACAAGAACTTTACGTGGTTCTTGTCAATTTTTGTTGGTTTTCATCTAATTAACTTATTTCAGTCAGCTAGATCTTTCGTCTTCAAAGCAAAAAGATTTTATCTTCAAATACAAGAACGTTTCGTGGTTTTGATGGGTTTCAGCAAATGAACAGATTTCAGCGAGCAAGACGTTTTTTCTTTAATAGCGGAAGATTTTATCTTAAAATACAAGAACTTTTCGTGGTTCTTGTCAATTTTTGTTGGTTTTCATCTAATGAACTTATTTCAGTCAGTTAGATCTTTCTTCTTCAAAGCAAAAAGATTTTATCTTCAAATCCAAGAACTTTTCGTGGTTTTGTTGGTTTTCAGCAAATGAACAGATTTCAGCGAGCAAGAAGTTTTTTCTTTAATAGCGTAAGATTTTATCTTAAAATACAAGAACTTTTCGTGGTTCTTGTCAATTTTTGTTGGTTTTCATCGAATGAACTTATTTCAGTCAGCTAGATCTTTCGTCTTCAAAGCAAAAAGATTTTATCTTCAAATACAAGAACGTTTCGTGGTTTTGATGGGTTTCAGCAAATGAACAGATTTCAGCGAGCAAGACGTTTTTTCTTTAAGAGCGGAAGATTTTATCTTAAAATACAAGAACTTTTCGTGGTTCTTGTCAATTTTTGTTGGTTTTCATCTAATGAACTTATTTCAGTCAGTTAGATCTTTCTTCTTCAAAGCAAAAAGATTTTATCTTCAAATACAAGAACTTTTCGTGGTTTTGTTGGTTTTCAGCAAATCAACAGATTTCAGCGAGCAAGAAGTTTTTTCTTTAATAGCGTAAGATTTTATCTTAAAATACAAGAACTTTTCGTGGTTCTTGTCAATTTTTGTTGGTTTTCATCGAATGAACTTATTTCAGTCAGCGAGATCTTTCTTCTTCAAAGCAAAAAGATTTTATCTTCAAATACAAGAACTTTTCGTGGTTTTGTTGGCTTTCAGCAAATGAACATATTTCAGCGAGCTGGGAGTTTACTCTTTAATAGCGTAAGATTTTATCTTAAAATACAAGAACTTTTCGTGGTTCTTGTCAATTTTTGTTGGTTTTCATCTAATGAACTTATTTCAGTCAGCTGGATCTTTCTTCTTCAAAGCAAAAAGATTTTATCTTCAAATACAAGAACATTTCGTGGTTGTGTTGCTGTTCAAGCAAATGAACATATTTCAGCGAGCTGGGAGTTTTTTCTTTAATAGTGTAAGATTTTATCTTAAAATACAAGTACTTTTCGTGGTTCTTGTCAATTTTTGTTGGTTTTCATCTAATGAACTTATTTCAGTCAGCTAGATCTTTCTTCTTCAAAGCAAAAAGATTTTATCTTCAAATACAAGAAGTTTTCGTGGTTTTGTTGGTTTTCAGCAAATGAACAGATTTCAGCGAGCAAGACGTTTTTTCTTTAATAGCGTAAGATTTTATCTTAAAATACAAGAACTTTTCGTGGTTCTTGTCAATTTTTGTTGGTTTTCATCTAATGAACTTATTTCAGTCAGTTAGATCTTTCTTCTTCAAAGCAAAAAGATTTTATCTTAAAATACAAGAACTTTTCGTGGTTTTGTTGGTTTTCTGCAAATGAACAGATTTCAGCGAGCAAGAAGTTTTTTCTTTAATAGCGTAAGATTTTATCTTAAAATACAAGAACTTTTCGTGGTTCTTGTCAATTTTTGTTGATTTTCATCTAATGAACTTATTTCAGTCAGCTCGATCTTTCTTCTTCAAAGCAAAAAGATTTTATCTTCAAATACAAGAACTTTTCGTGGTTTTGTTGGCTTTCAGCAAATGAACATATTTCAGCGAGCTGGGAGTTTACTCTTTAATAGCGTAAGATTTTATCTTAAAATACAAGAACTTTTCGTGGTTCTTGTCAATTTTTGTTGGTTTTCATCGAATGAACTTATTTCAGTCAGCCAGATCTTTCTTCTTTAATGCAAAAAGATTTTATCTTCAAATACAAGAACTTTTCGTGGTTTTGTTGGTTTTCTGCAAATAAACATATTTCAGCGAGCGAGAAGTTTTTTCTTTAACAGCTTAAGATTTTATCTTAAAATACAAGCACTTTTCGTGGTTCTTGTCAATTTTTGTTGGTTTTCATCTAATGAACTTATTTCAGTCAGCTCGATCTTTCTTCTTTCATGCAAAAAGATTTTATCTTCAAATACAAGAACTTTTCGTGGTTTTGTTGGTTTTCAGCAAATGAACATATTTCAGCGAGCTAGATGTTTTTTCTTTAATTGCTTAAGATTTTTTCTTAAAATACAAGAACTTTTCGTGGTTCTTGTCAATTTTTGTTGATTTTCATCTCATGAACTTATTTCAGTCAGCTCGATCTTTCTTCTTTAAAGCAAAAAAGATTTTATCTTCAAATACAAGAACATTTCGTGGTTTTGTTGGTTTTCAGCAAATGAACATATTTCAGCGAGCTGGGAGTTTTTTCTTTAATAGCGGAAGATTTTATCTTAAAATACAAGAACTTTTCGTGCTTTTGTTGGTTTTCAGCAAATGAACAGATTTCAGCGAGCAAGAAGTTTTTTCTTTAATAGCGTAAGATTTTATCTTAAAATACAAGAACTTTACGTGGTTCTTGTCAATTTTTGTTGGTTTTCATCTAATTAACTTATTTCAGTCAGCTAGATCTTTCGTCTTCAAAGCAAAAAGATTTTATCTTCAAATACAAGAACGTTTCGTGGTTTTGATGGGTTTCAGCAAATTAACATATTTCAGCGAGCCGGAAGGTTTTTCTTTAATAGCGTAAGATATTATCTTAAAATACAAGAACTTTTCGTGGTTCTTGTCAATTTTTGTTGGTTTTCATCTAATGAACTTATTTCAGTCAGCTGGATCTTTCTTCTTCAAAGCAAAAAGATTTTATCTTCAAATACAAGAACTTTTCGTGGTTTTGTTGGTTTTCAGCAAATGAACAGATTTCAGCGAGCAAGACGTTTTTTCTTTAATAGCGGAAGATTTTATCTTAAAATACAAGAACTTTTCGTGGTTCTTGTCAATTTTTGTTGGTTTTCATCTAATGAACTTATTTCAGTCAGTTAGATCTTTCTTCTTCAAAGCAAAAAGATTTTATCTTCAAATACAAGAACTTTTCGTGGTTTTGTTGGTTTTCAGCAAATGAACAGATTTCAGCGAGCAAGAAGTTTTTTCTTTAATAGCGTAAGATTTTATCTTAAAATACAAGAACTTTTCGTGGTTCTTGTCAATTTTTGTTGGTTTTCATCGAATGAACTTATTTCAGTCAGCTGGATCTTTCTTCTTCAAAGCAAAAAGATTTTATCTTCAAATACAAGAACTTTTCGTGGTTTTGTTGGCTTTCAGCAAATGAACATATTTCAGCGAGCTGGGAGTTTACTCTTTAATAGCGTAAGATTTTATCTCAAAATACAAGAACTTTTCGTGGTTCTTGTCAATTTTTGTTGGTTTTCATCTAATGAACTTATTTCAGTCAGCTGGATCTTTCTTCTTCAAAGCAAAAAGATTTTATCTTCAAATACAAGAACTTTTCGTGGTTGTGTTGCTGTTCAAGCAAATGAACATATTTCAGCGAGCAAGAAGTTTTTTCATTAATAGCGTAAGATTTTATCTTAAAATACAAGTACTTTTCGTGGTTCTTGTCAATTTTTGTTGGTTTTCATCCAATGAACTTATTTCAGTCAGCTAGATCTTTCGTCTTCAAAGCAAAAAGATTTTATCTTCAAATACAAGAACTTTTCGTGCTTTTGTTGGTTTTCAGCAAATGAACAGATTTCAGCGAGCAAGAAGTTTTTTCTTTAATAGCGTAAGATTTTATCTTAAAACACAAGAACTTTTCGTGGTTCTTGTCAATTTTTGTTGGTTTTCATCTAATGAACTTATTTCAGTCAGCTAGATCTTTCTTCTTCAAAGCAAAAAGATTTTAACTTCAAATACAAGAACTTTTCGTGGTTTTGTTGGTTTTCAGCAAATGAACATATTTCAGCGAGCGAGAAGTTTTTTCTAAATTAGCGTAAGATTTTATCTTAAAATACAAGCACTTTTCGTGGTTCTTGTCAATTTTTGTTGGTTTTCATCTAATGAACTTATTTCAGTCAGCTCGATCTTTCTTCTTTCATGCAAAAAGATTTCATCTTCAAATACAAGAACTTTTCGTGGTTTTGTTGGTTTTCAGCAAATGAACATATTTCAGCGAGCGAGAAGTTTTTTCTTTAATAGCTTAAGATTTTATCTTAAAATACAAGCACTTTTCGTGGTTCTTGTCAATTTTTGTTGGTTTTCATCTAATGAACTTATTTCAGTCAGCTGGATCTTTCTTCTTCAAAGCAAAAAGATTTTATCTTCAAATACAAGAACTTTTCGTGGTTTTGTTGGTTTTCAGCAAATGAACAGATTTCAGCGAGCAAGACGTTTTTTCTTTAATAGCGGAAGATTTTATCTTAAAATACAAGAACTTTTCGTGGTTCTTGTCAATTTTTGTTGGTTTTCATCTAATGAACTTATTTCAGTCAGTTAGATCTTTCTTCTTCAAAGCAAAAAGATTTTATCTTCAAATACAAGAACTTTTCGTGGTTTTGTTGGTTTTCAGCAAATGAACAGATTTCAGCGAGCAAGAAGTTTTTTCTTTAATAGCGTAAGATTTTATCTTAAAATACAAGAACTTTTCGTGGTTCTTGTCAATTTTTGTTGGTTTTCATCGAATGAACTTATTTCAGTCAGCTGGATCTTTCTTCTTCAAAGCAAAAAGATTTTATCTTCAAATACAAGAACTTTTCGTGGTTTTGTTGGCTTTCAGCAAATGAACATATTTCAGCGAGCTGGGAGTTTACTCTTTAATAGCGTAAGATTTTATCTCAAAATACAAGAACTTTTCGTGGTTCTTGTCAATTTTTGTTGGTTTTCATCTAATGAACTTATTTCAGTCAGCTGGATCTTTCTTCTTCAAAGCAAAAAGATTTTATCTTCAAATACAAGAACTTTTCGTGGTTGTGTTGCTGTTCAAGCAAATGAACATATTTCAGCGAGCAAGAAGTTTTTTCATTAATAGCGTAAGATTTTATCTTAAAATACAAGTACTTTTCGTGGTTCTTGTCAATTTTTGTTGGTTTTCATCCAATGAACTTATTTCAGTCAGCTAGATCTTTCGTCTTCAAAGCAAAAAGATTTTATCTTCAAATACAAGAACTTTTCGTGCTTTTGTTGGTTTTCAGCAAATGAACAGATTTCAGCGAGCAAGAAGTTTTTTCTTTAATAGCGTAAGATTTTATCTTAAAACACAAGAACTTTTCGTGGTTCTTGTCAATTTTTGTTGGTTTTCATCTAATGAACTTATTTCAGTCAGCTAGATCTTTCTTCTTCAAAGCAAAAAGATTTTAACTTCAAATACAAGAACTTTTCGTGGTTTTGTTGGTTTTCAGCAAATGAACATATTTCAGCGAGCGAGAAGTTTTTTCTAAATTAGCGTAAGATTTTATCTTAAAATACAAGCACTTTTCGTGGTTCTTGTCAATTTTTGTTGGTTTTCATCTAATGAACTTATTTCAGTCAGCTCGATCTTTCTTCTTTCATGCAAAAAGATTTCATCTTCAAATACAAGAACTTTTCGTGGTTTTGTTGGTTTTCAGCAAATGAACATATTTCAGCGAGCGAGAAGTTTTTTCTTTAATAGCTTAAGATTTTATCTTAAAATACAAGCACTTTTCGTGGTTCTTGTCAATTTTTGTTGGTTTTCATCTGATGAACTTATTTCAGTCAGCTCGATCTTTCTTCTTTAATGCAAAACGATTTGATCTTCAAATACAAGAACTTTTCGTGGTTTTGTTGGTTTTCAGCAAATGAACATATTTCAGCGAGCTAGATGTTTTTTCTTTAATAGCTTAAGATTTTTTCTTAAAATACAAGAACTTTTCGTGGATTTGATGGTTTTCAGCAAATCAACATATTTCAGCGAGCTGGAAGTTTTTTCCTTAATAGCGTAAGATTTTATCTTAAAATACAAGAACTTTTCGTGGTTCTTGTCAATTTTTGTTGGTTTTCATCTAATGAACTTATTTCAGTCAGCTAGATCTTTCGTCTTCAAAGCAAAAAGATTTTATCTTCAAATACAAGAACTTTTCGTGCTTTTGTTGGTTTTCAGCAAATGAACAGATTTCAGCGAGCAAGAAGTTTTTTCTTTAATAGCGTAAGATTTTATCTTAAAATACAAGAACTTTACGTGGTTCTTGTCAATTTTTGTTGGTTTTCATCGAATTAACTTATTTCAGTCAGCTCGATCTTTCGTCTTCAAAGCAAAAAGATTTTATCTTCAAATACAAGAACGTTTCGTGGTTTTGATGGGTTTCAGCAAATTAACATATTTCAGCGAGCCGGAAGGTTTTTCTTTAATAGCGTAAGATTTTATCTTAAAATACAAGAACTTTTCGTGGTTCTTGTCAATTTTTGTTGGTTTTCATCTAATGAACTTATTTCAGTCAGCTGGATCTTTCTTCTTCAAAGCAAAAAGATTTTATCTTCAAATACAAGAACTTTTCGTGGTTGTGTTGCTGTTCAAGCAAATGAACATATTTCAGCGAGCAAGAAGTTTTTTCATTAATAGCGTAAGATTTTATCTTAAAATACAAGTACTTTTCGTGGTTCTTGTCAATTTTTGTTGGTTTTCATCCAATGAACTTATTTCAGTCAGCTAGATCTTTCGTCTTCAAAGCAAAAAGATTTTATCTTCAAATACAAGAACTTTTCGTGCTTTTGTTGGTTTTCAGCAAATGAACAGATTTCAGCGAGCAAGAAGTTTTTTCTTTAATAGCGTAAGATTTTATCTTAAAACACAAGAACTTTTCGTGGTTCTTGTCAATTTTTGTTGGTTTTCATCTAATGAACTTATTTCAGTCAGCTAGATCTTTCTTCTTCAAAGCAAAAAGATTTTAACTTCAAATACAAGAACTTTTCGTGGTTTTGTTGGTTTTCAGCAAATGAACATATTTCAGCGAGCGAGAAGTTTTTTCTAAATTAGCGTAAGATTTTATCTTAAAATACAAGCACTTTTCGTGGTTCTTGTCAATTTTTGTTGGTTTTCATCTAATGAACTTATTTCAGTCAGCTCGATCTTTCTTCTTTCATGCAAAAAGATTTCATCTTCAAATACAAGAACTTTTCGTGGTTTTGTTGGTTTTCAGCAAATGAACATATTTCAGCGAGCGAGAAGTTTTTTCTTTAATAGCTTAAGATTTTATCTTAAAATACAAGCACTTTTCGTGGTTCTTGTCAATTTTTGTTGGTTTTCATCTGATGAACTTATTTCAGTCAGCTCGATCTTTCTTCTTTAATGCAAAACGATTTGATCTTCAAATACAAGAACTTTTCGTGGTTTTGTTGGTTTTCAGCAAATGAACATATTTCAGCGAGCTAGATGTTTTTTCTTTAATAGCTTAAGATTTTTTCTTAAAATACAAGAACTTTTCGTGGATTTGATGGTTTTCAGCAAATCAACATATTTCAGCGAGCTGGAAGTTTTTTCCTTAATAGCGTAAGATTTTATCTTAAAATACAAGAACTTTTCGTGGTTCTTGTCAATTTTTGTTGGTTTTCATCTAATGAACTTATTTCAGTCAGCTAGATCTTTCGTCTTCAAAGCAAAAAGATTTTATCTTCAAATACAAGAACTTTTCGTGCTTTTGTTGGTTTTCAGCAAATGAACAGATTTCAGCGAGCAAGAAGTTTTTTCTTTAATAGCGTAAGATTTTATCTTAAAATACAAGAACTTTACGTGGTTCTTGTCAATTTTTGTTGGTTTTCATCGAATTAACTTATTTCAGTCAGCTCGATCTTTCGTCTTCAAAGCAAAAAGATTTTATCTTCAAATACAAGAACGTTTCGTGGTTTTGATGGGTTTCAGCAAATTAACATATTTCAGCGAGCCGGAAGGTTTTTCTTTAATAGCGTAAGATTTTATCTTAAAATACAAGAACTTTTCGTGGTTCTTGTCAATTTTTGTTGGTTTTCATCTAATGAACTTATTTCAGTCAGCTGGATCTTTCGTCTTCAAAGCAAAAAGATTTTATCTTCAAATACAAGAACTTTTCGTGGTTTTGTTGGTTTTCAGCAAATGAACAGATTTCAGCGAGCAAGACGTTTTTTCTTGAATAGCGTAAGATTTTATCTTAAAATACAAGAACTTTTCGTGGTTCTTGTCAATTTTTGTTGGTTTTCATCTAATGAACTTATTTCAGTCAGTTAGATCTTTCTTCTTCAAAGCAAAAAGATTTTATCTTCAAATACAAGAACTTTTCGTGGTTTTGTTGGTTTTCAGCAAATGAACAGATTTCAGCGAGCAAGAAGTTTACTCTTTAATAGCGTAAGATTTTATCTTAAAATACAAGAACTTTTCGTGGTTCTTGTCAATTTTTGTTGGTTTTCATCTCATGAACTTATTTCAGTCAGCTGGATCTTTCTTCTTCAAAGCAAAAAGATTTTATCTTCAAATACAAGAACTTTTCGTGGTTGTGTTGCTGTTCAAGCAAATGAACATATTTCAGCGAGCTGGGAGTTTTTTCTTTAATAGCGTAAGATTTTATCTTAAAATACAAGAACTTTTCGTGGTTCTTGTCAATTTTTGTTGGTTTTCATCTGATGAACTTATTTCAGTCAGCTGGATCTTTCTTCTTCAAAGCAAAAAGATTTTATCTTCAAATACAAGAACTTTTCGTGGTTTTGATGGTTTTCAGCAAATGAACATATTTCTGCGAGCCGGAAGGTTTTTCTTTAATAGCGTAAGATATTATCTTAAAATACAAGAAGTTTTCGTGGTTCTTGTCAATTTTTGTTCGTTTTCATCTAATGAACTTATTTCAGTCAGCTAGATCTTTCTTCTTCAAAGCAAAAAGATTTTATCTTCAAATACAAGAACTTTTTGTGGTTTTGTTGGTTTTCAGCAAATGAACAGATTTCAGCGAGCAAGAAGTTTTTTCTTTAATAGCGTAAGATTTTATCTTAAAACACAAGAACTTTTCGTGGTTCTTGTCAATTTTTGTTGGTTTTCATCTAATGAACTTATTTCAGTCAGCTAGATCTTTCTTCTTCAAAGCAAAAAGATTTTAATTTCAAATACAAGAACTTTTCGTGGTTTTGTTGGTTTTCAGCAAATGAACATATTTCAGCGAGCGAGAAGTTTTTTCTAAATTAGCGTAAGATTTTATCTTAAAATACAAGCACTTTTCGTGGTTCTTGTCAATTTTTGTTGGTTTTCATCTAATGAACTTATTTCAGTCAGCTCGATCTTTCTTCTTTCATGCAAAAAGATTTCATCTTCAAATACAAGAACTTTTCGTGGTTTTGTTGGTTTTCAGCAAATGAACATATTTCAGCGAGCGAGAAGTTTTTTCTTTAATAGCTTAAGATTTTATCTTAAAATACAAGCACTTTTCGTGGTTCTTGTCAATTTTTGTTGGTTTTCATCTGATGAACTTATTTCAGTCAGCTCGATCTTTCTTCTTTAATGCAAAACGATTTGATCTTCAAATACAAGAACTTTTCGTGGTTTTGTTGGTTTTCAGCAAATGAACATATTTCAGCGAGCTAGATGTTTTTTCTTTAATAGCTTAAGATTTTTTCTTAAAATACAAGAACTTTTCGTGGATTTGATGGTTTTCAGCAAATCAACATATTTCAGCGAGCTGGAAGTTTTTTCCTTAATAGCGTAAGATTTTATCTTAAAATACAAGAACTTTTCGTGGTTCTTGTCAATTTTTGTTGGTTTTCATCTAATGAACTTATTTCAGTCAGCTAGATCTTTCGTCTTCAAAGCAAAAAGATTTTATCTTCAAATACAAGAACTTTTCGTGCTTTTGTTGGTTTTCAGCAAATGAACAGATTTCAGCGAGCAAGAAGTTTTTTCTTTAATAGCGTAAGATTTTATCTTAAAATACAAGAACTTTACGTGGTTCTTGTCAATTTTTGTTGGTTTTCATCGAATTAACTTATTTCAGTCAGCTCGATCTTTCGTCTTCAAAGCAAAAAGATTTTATCTTCAAATACAAGAACGTTTCGTGGTTTTGATGGGTTTCAGCAAATTAACATATTTCAGCGAGCCGGAAGGTTTTTCTTTAATAGCGTAAGATTTTATCTTAAAATACAAGAACTTTTCGTGGTTCTTGTCAATTTTTGTTGGTTTTCATCTAATGAACTTATTTCAGTCAGCTGGATCTTTCTTCTTCAAAGCAAAAAGATTTTATCTTCAAATACAAGAACTTTTCGTGGTTTTGTTGGTTTTCAGCAAATGAACAGATTTCAGCGAGCAAGACGTTTTTTCTTGAATAGCGTAAGATTTTATCTTAAAATACAAGAACTTTTCGTGGTTCTTGTCAATTTTTGTTGGTTTTCATCTAATGAACTTATTTCAGTCAGTTAGATCTTTCTTCTTCAAAGCAAAAAGATTTTATCTTCAAATACAAGAACTTTTCGTGGTTTTGTTGGTTTTCAGCAAATGAACAGATTTCAGCGAGCAAGAAGTTTACTCTTTAATAGCGTAAGATTTTATCTTAAAATACAAGAACTTTTCGTGGTTCTTGTCAATTTTTGTTGGTTTTCATCTCATGAACTTATTTCAGTCAGCTGGATCTTTCTTCTTCAAAGCAAAAAGATTTTATCTTCAAATACAAGAACTTTTCGTGGTTGTGTTGCTGTTCAAGCAAATGAACATATTTCAGCGAGCTGGGAGTTTTTTCTTTAATAGCGTAAGATTTTATCTTAAAATACAAGAACTTTTCGTGGTTCTTGTCAATTTTTGTTGGTTTTCATCTCATGAACTTATTTCAGTCAGCTGGATCTTTCTTCTTCAAAGCAAAAAGATTTTATCTTCAAATACAAGAACTTTTCGTGGTTTTGATGGTTTTCAGCAAATGAACATATTTCTGCGAGCCGGAAGGTTTTTCTTTAATAGCGTAAGATATTATCTTAAAATACAAGAAGTTTTCGTGGTTCTTGTCAATTTTTGTTCGTTTTCATCTAATGAACTTATTTCAGTCAGCTAGATCTTTCTTCTTCAAAGCAAAAAGATTTTATCTGCAAATACAAGAACTTTTTGTGGTTTTGTTGGTTTTCAGCAAATGAACAGATTTCAGCGAGCAAGACGTTTTTTCTTCAAAAGCGTAAGATTTTATCTTAAAATACAAGGACTTTTCGTGGTTCTTGTCAATTTTTGTTGGTTTTCATCTAATGAACTTATTTCAGTCAGTTAGATCTTTCTTCTTCGAAGCAAAAATATTTTATCTTCAAATACAAGAACTTTTCGTGGTTTTGTTGGTTTTCAGCAAATGAACAGATTTCAGCGAGCAAGGAGTTTTTTCTTTAATAGCGTAAGATTTTATCTTAAAACACAAGAACTTTTCGTGGTTCTTGTCAATTTTTGTTGGTTTTCATCTGATGAACTTATTTCAGTCAGCTAGATCTTTCTTCTTCAAAGCAAAAAGATTTTAACTTCAAATACAAGAACATTTCGTGGTTTTGATGGTTTTCAGCAAATGAACATATTTCAGCGAGCTGGAAGTTTTTTCCTCAATAGAGTAAGATTTTATCTTAAAATACAAGAACTTTTCGTGGTTCTTGTCAATTTTTGTTGGTTTTTATCGAATGAACTTATTTCAGTCAGCTAGATCTTTCTTCTTCAAAGCAAAAAGATTTTATCTTCAAATACAAGAACTTTTCGTGGTTTTGTTGGTTTTCAGCAAATGAACAGATTTCAGCGAGCAAGAAGTTTTTTCTTTAATAACGTAAGATTTTATCTTAAAATACAAGAACTTTTCGTGGTTCTTGTCAATTTTTGTTGGTTTTCATCTAATGAACTTATTTCAGTCAGCTAGATCTTTCTTCAAAGCAAAAAGATTTTATCTTCAAATACAAGAACTTTTCGTGGTTTTGATGGTTTTCAGCAAATGAACATATTTCAGCGAGCGAGAAGTTTTTTCTTTAATAGCTTAAGATTTTATCTTAAAATACAAGAACTTTTCGTGGTTCTTGTCAATTTTTGTTCGTTTTCATCTCATGAACTTATTTCAGTCAGCTCGATCTTTCTTCTTTAATGCAAAAAGATTTTATCTTCAAATACAAGAACATTTCGTGGTTTTGTTGGTTTTCAGCAAATGAACATATTTCAGCGAGCTGGGAGTTTTTTCTTTAATAGCGGAAGATTTTATCTTAAAATACAAGAACTTTCCGTGGTTCTTGTCAATTTTTGTTGGTTTTCATCTAATTAACTTATTTCAGTCAGCTCGATCTTTCGTCTTCAAAGCAAAAAGATTTTATCTTCAAATACAAGAACGTTTCGTGGTTTTGATGGGTTTCAGCAAATTAACATATTTCAGCGAGCCGGAAGGTTTTTCTTTAATAGCGTAAGATTTTATCTTAAAATACAAGAACTTTTCGTGGTTCTTGTCAATTTTTGTTGGTTTTCATCTAATGAACTTATTTCAGTCAGCTGGATCTTTCTTCTTCAAAGCAAAAAGATTTTATCTTCAAATACAAGAACTTTTCGTGGTTTTGTTGGTTTTCAGCAAATGAACAGATTTCAGCGAGCAAGACGTTTTTTCTTGAATAGCGTAAGATTTTATCTTAAAATACAAGAACTTTTCGTGGTTCTTGTCAATTTTTGTTGGTTTTCATCTAATGAACTTATTTCAGTCAGTTAGATCTTTCTTCTTCAAAGCAAAAAGATTTTATCTTCAAATACAAGAACTTTTCGTGGTTTTGTTGGTTTTCAGCAAATGAACAGATTTCAGCGAGCAAGAAGTTTTTTCTTTAATAGCGTAAGATGTTATCTTAAAATACAAGAACTTTTCGTGGTTCTTGTCAATTTTTGTTGGTTTTCATCTGATGAACTTATTTCAGTCAGCTAGATCTTTCTTCTTCAAAGCAAAAAGATTTTATCTTCAAATACAAGAACTTTTCGTGGTTTTGTTGGCTTTCAGCAAATGAACATATTTCAGCGAGCTGGGAGTTTACTCTTTAAAAGCGTAAGATTTTATCTTAAAATACAAGAACTTTTCGTGGTTCTTGTCAATTTTTGTTGGTTTTCATCTAATGAACTTATTTCAGTCAGCTGGATCTTTCTTCTTCAAAGCAAAAAGATTTTATCTTCAAATACAAGAACTTTTCGTGGTTGTGTTGCTGTTCAAGCAAATGAACATATTTCAGCGAGCTGGGAGTTTTTTCTTTAATAGCGTAAGATTTTATCTTAAAATACAAGAACTTTTCGTGGTTCTTGTCAATTTGTGTTGGTTTTCATCTGATGAACTTATTTCAGTCAGCTAGATCTTTCTTCTTCAAAGCAAAAAGATTTTATCTTCAAATACAAGAACTTTTCGTGGTTTTGTTGGTTTTCAGCAAATGAACAGATTTCAGTGAGCAAGAAGTTTTTTCTTTAATAACGTAAGATTTTATCTTAAAATACAAGAACTTTTCGTGGTTCTTGTCAATTTTTGTTGGTTTTCATCTAATGAACTTATTTCAGTCAGCTAGATCTTTCTTCAAAGCAAAAAGATTTTATCTTCAAATACAAGAACTTTTCGTGGTTTTGATGGTTTTCAGCAAATGAACATATTTCAGCGAGCGAGAAGTTTTTTCTTTAATAGCTTAAGATTTTATCTTAAAATACAAGAACTTTTCGTGGTTCTTGTCAATTTTTGTTCGTTTTCATCTCATGAACTTATTTCAGTCAGCTCGATCTTTCTTCTTTAATGCAAAAAGATTTTATCTTCAAATACAAGAACATTTCGTGGTTTTGTTGGTTTTCAGCAAATGAACATATTTCAGCGAGCTGGGAGTTTTTTCTTTAATAGCGGAAGATTTTATCTTAAAATACAAGAACTTTACGTGGTTCTTGTCAATTTTTGTTGGTTTTCATCTAATTAACTTATTTCAGTCAGCTCGATCTTTCGTCTTCAAAGCAAAAAGATTTTATCTTCAAATACAAGAACGTTTCGTGGTTTTGATGGGTTTCAGCAAATTAACATATTTCAGCGAGCCGGAAGGTTTTTCTTTAATAGCGTAAGATTTTATCTTAAAATACAAGAACTTTTCGTGGTTCTTGTCAATTTTTGTTGGTTTTCATCTAATGAACTTATTTCAGTCAGCTGGATCTTTCTTCTTCAAAGCAAAAAGATTTTATCTTCAAATACAAGAACTTTTCGTGGTTTTGTTGGTTTTCAGCAAATGAACAGATTTCAGCGAGCAAGACGTTTTTTCTTGAATAGCGTAAGATTTTATCTTAAAATACAAGAACTTTTCGTGGTTCTTGTCAATTTTTGTTGGTTTTCATCTAATGAACTTATTTCAGTCAGCTAGATCTTTCTTCTTCAAAGCAAAAAGATTTTATCTTCAAATACAAGAACTTTTCGTGGTTTTGTTGGCTTTCAGCAAATGAACATATTTCAGCGAGCTGGGAGTTTACTCTTTAATAGCGTAAGATTTTATCTTAAAATACAAGAACTTTTCGTGGTTCTTGTCAATTTTTGTTGGTTTTCATCTAATGAACTTATTTCAGTCAGCTGGATCTTTCTTCTTCAAAGCAAAAAGATTTTATCTTCAAATACAAGAACTTTTCGTGGTTGTGTTGCTGTTCAAGCAAATGAACATATTTCAGCGAGCTGGGAGTTTTTTCTTTAATAGCGGAAGATTTTATCTTAAAATACAGGAACTTTTCGTGGTTCTTGTCAATTTTTGTTGGTTTTCATCTAATGAACTTATTTCAGTCAGCTGGATCTTTCTTCTTCAAAGCAAAAAGATTTTATCTTCAAATACAAGAACTTTTCGTGGTTTTGATGGTTTTCAGCAAATGAACATATTTCTGCGAGCCGGAAGGTTTTTCTTTAATAGCGTAAGATATTATCTTAAAATACAAGAAGTTTTCGTGGTTCTTGTCAATTTTTGTTCGTTTTCATCTAATGAACTTATTTCAGTCAGCTAGATCTTTCTTCTTCAAAGCAAAAAGATTTTATCTTCAAATACAAGAACTTTTTGTGGTTTTGTTGGTTTTCAGCAAATGAACAGATTTCAGCGAGCAAGACGTTTTTTCTTCAAAAGCGTAAGATTTTATCTTAAAATACAAGGACTTTTCGTGGTTCTTGTCAATTTTTGTTGGTTTTCATCTAATGAACTTATTTCAGTCAGTTAGATCTTTCTTCTTCGAAGCAAAAATATTTTATCTTCAAATACAAGAACTTTTCGTGGTTTTGTTGGTTTTCAGCAAATGAACAGATTTCAGCGAGCAAGAAGTTTTTTCTTTAATAGCGTAAGATTTTATCTTAAAACACAAGAACTTTTCGTGGTTCTTGTCAATTTTTGTTGGTTTTCATCTGATGAACTTATTTCAGTCAGCTAGATCTTTCTTCTTCAAAGCAAAAAGATTTTAACTTCAAATACAAGAACATTTCGTGGTTTTGATGGTTTTCAGCAAATGAACATATTTCAGCGAGCTTGAAGTTTTTTCCTCAATAGTGTAAGATTTTATCTTAAAATACAAGAACTTTTCGTGGTTCTTCTCAATTTTTGTTGGTTTTCATCTAATGAACTTATTTCAGTCAGCTAGATCTTTCTTCTTCAAAGCAAAAAGATTTTATCTTCAAATACAAGAACTTTTCGTGGTTTTGTTGGTTTTCATCAAATGAACAGATTTCAGCGAGCTGGGAGTTTTTTCTTTAATAGCGTAAGATTTTATCTTAAAATACAAGAACTTTTCGTGGTTCTTGTCAATTTTTGTTGGTTTTCATCTGATGAACTTATTTCAGTCAGCTAGATCTTTCTTCTTCAAAGCAAAAAGATTTTATCTTCAAATACAAGAACTTTTCGTGGTTTTGTTGGTTTTCAGCAAATGAACAGATTTCAGCGAGCAAGAAGTTTTTTCTTTAATAACGTAAGATTTTATCTTAAAATACAAGAACTTTTCGTGGTTCTTGTCAATTTTTGTTGGTTTTCATCTAATGAACTTATTTCAGTCAGCTAGATCTTTCTTCAAAGCAAAAAGATTTTATCTTCAAATACAAGAACTTTTCGTGGTTTTGATGGTTTTCAGCAAATGAACATATTTCAGCGAGCGAGAAGTTTTTTCTTCAATAGCTGAAGATTTTATCTTAAAATACAAGAACTTTTCGTGGTTCTTGTCAATTTTTGTTCGTTTTCATCTCATGAACTTATTTCAGTCAGCTCGATCTTTCTTCTTTAATGCAAAAAGATTTTATCTTCAAATACAAGAACATTTCGTGGTTTTGTTGGTTTTCAGCAAATGAACATATTTCAGCGAGCTGGGAGTTTTTTCTTTAATAGCGGAAGATTTTATCTTAAAATACAAGAACTTTTCGTGGTTTTGATGGTTTTCAGCAAATCAACATATTTCAGCGAGCTGGAAGTTTTTTCCTTAATAGCGTAAGATTTTATCTTAAAATACATGAACTTTTCGTGGTTCTTGTCAATTTTTGTTGGTTTTCATCTAATGAACTTATTTCAGTCAGCTAGATCTTTCGTCTTCAAAGCAAAAAGATTTTATCTTCAAATACAAGAACATTTCGTGCTTTTGTTGGTTTTCAGCAAATGAACAGATTTCAGCGAGCAAGAAGTTTTTTCTTTAATAGCGTAAGATTTTATCTTAAAATACAAGAACTTTACGTGGTTCTTGTCAATTTTTGTTGGTTTTCATCTCATTAACTTATTTCAGTCAGCTAGATCTTTCGTCTTCAAAGCAAAAAGATTTTATCTTCAAATACAAGAACGTTTCGTGGTTTTGATGGGTTTCAGCAAATTAACATATTTCAGCGAGCCGGAAGGCTTTTCTTTAATAGCGTAAGATTTTATCTTAAAATACAAGAACTTTTCGTGGTTCTTGTCAATTTTTGTTGGTTTTCATCTAATGAACTTATTTCAGTCAGCTGGATCTTTCTTCTTCAAAGCAAAAAGATTTTATCTTCAAATACAAGAACTTTTCGTGGTTTTGTTGGTTTTCAGCAAATGAACAGATTTCAGCGAGCAAGACGTTTTTTCTTTAATAGCGTAAGATTTTATCTTAAAATACAAGAACTTTTCGTGGTTCTTGTCAATTTTTGTTGGTTTTCATCTAATGAACTTATTTCAGTCAGTTAGATCTTTCTTCTTCAAAGCAAAAAGATTTTATCTTCAAATACAAGAACTTTTCGTGGTTTTGTTGGTTTTCAGCAAATGAACAGATTTCAGCGAGCAAGAAGTTTTTTCTTTAATAGCGTAAGATTTTATCTTAAAATACAAGAACTTTTCGTGGTTCTTGTCAATTTTTGTTGGTTTTCATCTAATGAACTTATTTCAGTCAGCTAGATCTTTCTTCTTCAAAGCAAAAAGATTTTATCTTCAAATACAAGAACTTTTCGTGGTTTTGCTGGCTTTCAGCAAATGAACATATTTCAGCGAGCTGGGAGTTTACTCTTTAATAGCGTAAGATTTTATCTTAAAATACAAGAACTTTTCGTGGTTCTTGTCAATTTTTGTTGGTTTTCATCTAATGAACTTATTTCAGTCAGCTCGTAGATCTTTCTTCTTCAAAGCAAAAAGATTTTATCTTCAAATACAAGAATTTTTTGTGGTTTTGATGGTTTTCAGCAAATGAACATATTTCAGCGAGCTGGAAATTTTTTCCTTAACAGAGTAAGATTTTATCTTAAAATACAAGAACTTTTCGTGGTTCTTGTCAATTTTTGTTGGTTTTCATCTAATGAACTTATTTCAGTCAGCTCGATCTTTCTTCTTCAAAGCAAAAAGATTTTAACTTCAAATACAAGAACTTTTCGTGGTTTTGTTGGCTTTCAGCAAATGAACATATTTCAGCAAGCTGGGAGTTTTTTATTTAATAGCGTAAGATTTTATCTTAAAATACAAGAACTTTTCGTGGTTCTTGTCAATTTTTGTTGGTTTTCATCTAATGAACTTATTTCAGTCAGCTAGATCTTTCTTCTTCAAAGCAAAAAGATTTTATCTTCAAATACAAGAACTTTTCGTGGTTTTGTTGGTTTTCAGCAAATGAACAGATTTCAGCGAGCGAGAAGTTTTTTCTTTAATAGCGTAAGATTTTATCTTAAAATACAAGAACTTTTCGTGGTTCTTGTCAATTTTTGTTGGTTTTCATCTAATGAACTTATTTCAGTCAGCCAGATCTTTCGTCTTTAAAGCAAAAAGATTTTATCTTCAAATACAAGAACTTTTCGTGGTTTTGATGGGTTTCAGCAAATTAACATATTTCAGCGAGCCGGAAGGTTTTTCTTTAATAGCGTAAGATATTATCTTAAAATACAAGAAGTTTTCGTGGTTCTTGTCAATTTTTGTTGGTTTTCATCGAATGAACTTATTTCAGTCAGCCAGATCTTTCTTCTTCAAAGCAAAAAGATTTTATCTTAAAATACAAGAACTTTTCGTGGTTTTGATGGTTTTCAGCAAATGAACATATTTCAGCGAGCTGGGAGTTTTTTCTTTAATAGCGTAAGATTTTATCTTAAAATACAAGAACTTTTCGTGGTTCTTGTCAATTTTGGTTGGTTTTCATCTAATGAAGGTATTTCAGTCAGCTAGATCTTTCTTCTTCAAAGCAAAAAGATTTTATCTTCAAATACAAGAACTTTTCGTGGTTTTGTTGGTTTTCAGCAAATGAACATATTTCAGCGAGCTGGGAGCTTTTTCTTTAATAGCGTAAGATTTTATCTTAAAATACAAGAAATTTTCGTGGTTCTTGTCAATTTTTGTTGGTTTTCATCTAATGAACTTATTTCAGTCAGCTAGATCTTTCTTCTTCAAAGCTAAAAGATTTTATCTTCAAACACAAGAACTTTTCGTGGTTTTGTTGGTTTTCAGCAAATGAACAGATTTCAGCGAGCAAGAAGTTTTTTCTTTAATAGCGTAAGATTTTATCTTAAAATACAAGAACTTTTCGTGGTTCTTGTCAATTTTTCTTGGTTTTCATCTAATGAACTTATTTCAGTCAGCTAGATCTTTCGTCTTCAAAGCAAAAAGATTTTATCTTCAAATACAAGAACTTTTCGTGGTTTTGTTGGTTTTCAGCAAATGAACAGATTTCAGTGAGCAAGACGTTTTTTCTTTAATAGCGTAAGATTTTATCTTAAAATACAAGAACTTTTCGTGGTTCTTGTCAATTTTTGTTGGGTTTCATCTAATCAACTTATTTCAGTCAGCCAGATCTTTCTTCTTCAAAGCAAAAAGATTTTATCTTAAAATACAAGAACTTTTCGTATTTTTGATGGTTTTCAGCAAATGAACATATTTCAGCGAGCTGGGAGTTTTTTCTTTAATAGCGTAAGATTTTATCTTAAAATACAAGAACTTTTCGTGGTTCTTGTCAATTTTGGTTGGTTTTCATCTAATGAACTTATTTCAGTCAGCTAGATCTTTCTTCTTCAAAGCAAAAAGATTTTATCTTCAAATACAAGAACTTTTCGTGGTTTTGTTGGTTTTCAGCAAATGAACATATTTCAGCGAGCTGGGAGCTTTTTCTTTAATAGCGTAAGATTTTATCTTAAAATACAAGAACTTTTCGTGGTTCTTGTCAATTTTTGTTGGTTTTCATCCAATGAACTTATTTCAGTCAGCTGGATCTTTCTTCTTCAAAGCAAAAAGATTTTATCTTCAAATACAAGAACTTTTTGTGGTTTTGTTGGTTTTCAGCAAATGAACAGATTTCAGCGAGCAAGACGTTTTTTCTTCAATAGCGTAAGATTTTATCTTAAAATAGAAGGACTTTTCGTGGTTCTTGTCAATTTTTGTTGGTTTTCATCTAATGAACTTATTTCAGTCAGTTGGATCTTTCTTCTTCGAAGCAAAAAGATTTTATCTTCAAATACAAGAACTTTTCGTGGTTTTGTTGGTTTTCAGCAAATGAACAGATTTCAGCGAGCAAGAAGTTTTTTCTTTAATAGCGTAAGATTTTATCTTAAAATACAAGAACTTTTCGTGGTTCTTGTCAATTTTTGTTGGTTTTCATCTAATGAACTTATTTCAGTCAGCTAGATCTTTCTTCTTCAAAGCAAGAAGATTTTATCTTCAAATACAAGAACTTTTCGTGGTTTTGATGGTTTTCAGCAAATGAACATATTTCAGCGAGCTGGGAGTTTTTTCCTTAATAGCGTAAGATTTTATCTTAAAATACAAGTACTTTTCGTGGTTCTTGTCAATTTTTGTTGGTTTTCATCTAATGAACTTATTTCAGTCAGCTAGATCTTTCGTCTTCAAAGCAAAAAGATTTTATCTTCAAATACAAGAACTTTTCGTGGTTTTGATGGGTTTCAGCAAATTAACATATTTCAGCGAGCCGGAAGGTTTTTCTTTGATAGCGTAAGATATTATCTTAAAATACAAGAAGTTTTCGTGGTTCTTGTCAATTTTTGTTGGTTTTCATCTTATGAACTTATTTCAGTCAGCTAGTAGATGTTTCTTCTTCAAAGCAAAAAGATTTTACCTTCAAATACAAGAATTTTTTGTGGTTTTGATGGTTTTCAGCAAATGAACATATTTCAGCGAGCTGGAAGTTTTTTCCTTAACAGAGTAAGATTTTATCTTAAAATACAAGAACTTTTCGTGGTTCTTGTCAATTTTTGTTGGTTTTCATCTCATGAACTTATTTCAGTCAGCTAGATCTTTCTTCTTCAAAGCAAAAAGATTTTATCTTCAAATATAAGAACTTTTCGTGGTTTTGTTGGCTTTCAGCAAATGAACATATTTCTGCGAGCTGGGAGTTTTTTATTTAATAGCGTAAGATTTTATCTTCAAATACAAGAACTTTTCGTGGTTCTTGTCAATTTTTGTTGGTTTTCATCTAATGAACTTATTTCAGTCAGCTAGATCTTTCTTCTTCAAAGCAAAAAGATTTTATCTTCAAATACAAGAACTTTTCGTGGTTTTGTTGGTTTTCAGCAAATGAACAGATTTCAGCGAGCAAGAAGTTTTTTCTTTAATAGCGTAAGATTTTATCTTAAAATACAAGAACTTTTCGTGGTTCTTGTCAATTTTTGTTGGTTTTCATCTAATGAACTTATTTCAGTCAGCTAGATCTTTCGTCTTCAAAGCAAAAAGATTTTATCTTCAAATACAAGAACTTTTCGTGGTTTTGTTGGGTTTCAGCAAATGAACAGATTTCAGCGAGCCGGAAGGTTTTTCTTTAATAGCGTAAGATATTATCTTAAAATACAAGAAGTTTTCGTGGTTCTTGTCAATTTATGTTGGTTTTCATCTAATGAACTTATTTCAGTCAGCTGGATCTTTCTTCTTCAAAGCAAAAAGATTTTATCTTCAAATACAAGAACTTTTCGTGGTTTTGTTGGTTTTCAGCAAATGAACAGATTTCAGCGAGCAAGACGTTTTTTCTTTAATAGCGTAAGATTTTATCTTAAAATACAAGAACTTTTCGTGGTTCTTGTCAATTTTTGTTGGTTTTCATCTAATGAGCTTATTTCAGTCAGTCAGATCTTTCTTCTTCAAAGCAAAACGATTTTATCTTCAAATACAAGAACTTTTCGTGGTTTTGTTGGTTTTCAGCAAATGAACAGATTTCAGCGAGCAAGAAGTTTTTTCTTTAATAGCGTAAGATTTTATCTTAAAATACAAGAACTTTTCGTGATTCTTGTCAATTTTTGTTGGTTTTCATCTAATGAACTTATTTCAGTCAGCTAGATCTTTCTTCTTCAAAGCAAAAAATTTTATCTTCAAATACAAGAACTTTTCGTGGTTTTGTTGGCTTTCAGCAAATGAACATATTTCAGCGAGCTGGGAGTTTATTCTTTAATAGCGTAAGATTTTATCTTAAAATACAAGAACTTTTCGTGGTTCTTGTCAATTTTTGTTCGTTTTCATCTCATGAACTTATTTCAGTCAGCTGGATCTTTCTTCTTCAAAGCAAAATGATTTTATCTTCAAATACAAGAACTTTTCGTGGTTTTGATGGTTTTCAGCAAATGAACATACTTCAGCGAGCTGGGAGTTTTTTCCTTAATAGCGTAAGATTTTATCTTAAAATACAAGTACTTTTCGTGGTTCTTGTCAATTTTTGTTGGTTTTCATCTAATGAACTTATTTCAGTCAGCCAGATCTTTCTTCTTCAAAGCAAAAGGATTTTGTCTTCAAATACAAGAACTTTTCGTGGTTTTGATGGTTTTCAGCAAATGAACATATTTCAGCGAGCTGGGAGTTTTTTCTTTGATAGCGTAAGATATTATCTTAAAATACAAGAAGTTTTCGTGGTTCTTGTCAATTTTTGTTGGTTTTCATCTAATGAACTTATTTCAGTCAGCTAGATCTTTCTTCTTCAAAGCAAAAAGATTTTATCTTCAAATACAAGAACTTTTCGTGGTTTTGTTGGTTTTCAGCAAATGAACAGATTTCAGCGAGCAAGACGTTTTTTCTTTAATAGCGTAAGATTTTATCTTAAAATACAAGAACTTTTCGTGGTTCTTGTCAATTTTTGTTGGTTTTCATCTAATGAACTTATTTCAGTCAGCCAGTAGATGTTTCTTCTTCAAAGCAAAAAGATTTTACCTTCAAATACAAGAATTTTTTGTGGTTTTGATGGTTTTCAGCAAATGAACATATTTCAGCGAGCTGGAAGTTTTTTCCTTAACAGAGTAAGATTTTATCTTAAAATACAAGAACTTTTCGTGGTTCTTGTCAATTTTTGTTGGTTTTCATCTCATGAACTTATTTCAGTCAGCTAGATCTTTCTTCTTCAAAGCAAAAAGATTTTATCTTCAAATATAAGAACTTTTCGTGGTTTTGTTGGCTTTCAGCAAATGAACATATTTCTGCGAGCTGGGAGTTTTTTATTTAATAGCGTAAGATTTTATCTTAAAATACAAGAACTTTTCGTGGTTCTTGTCAATTTTTGTTGGTTTTCATCTAATGAACTTATTTCAGTCAGCTAGATCTTTCTTCTTCAAAGCAAAAAGATTTTATCTTCAAATACAAGAACTTTTCGTGGTTTTGTTGGTTTTCAGCAAATGAACAGATTTCAGCGAGCAAGAAGTTTTTTCTTTAATAGCGTAAGATTTTATCTTAAAATACAAGAACTTTTCGTGGTTCTTGTCAATTTTTGTTGGTTTTCATCTAATGAACTTATTTCAGTCAGCTAGATCTTTCGTCTTCAAAGCAAAAAGATTTTATCTTCAAATACAAGAACTTTTCGTGGTTTTGTTGGGTTTCAGCAAATGAACAGATTTCAGCGAGCCGGAAGGTTTTTCTTTAATAGCGTAAGATATTATCTTAAAATACAAGAAGTTTTCGTGGTTCTTGTCAATTTATGTTGGTTTTCATCTAATGAACTTATTTCAGTCAGCTGGATCTTTCTTCTTCAAAGCAAAAAGATTTTATCTTCAAATACAAGAACTTTTCGTGGTTTTGTTGGTTTTCAGCAAATGAACAGATTTCAGCGAGCAAGACGTTTTTTCTTTAATAGCGTAAGATTTTATCTTAAAATACAAGAACTTTTCGTGGTTCTTGTCAATTTTTGTTGGTTTTCATCTAATGAGCTTATTTCAGTCAGTTAGATCTTTCTTCTTCAAAGCAAAACGATTTTATCTTCAAATACAAGAACGTTTCGTGGTTTTGATGGGTTTCAGCAAATGAACATATTTCAGCGAGCTGGAAGTTTTTTCCTTAACAGAGTAAGATTTTATCTTAAAATACAAGAACTTTTCGTGGTTCTTGTCAATTTTTGTTGGTTTTCATCTAATGAACTTATTTCAGTCAGCTAGATCTTTCGTCTTCAAAGCAAAAAGATTTTATCTTCAAATACAAGAACTTTTCGTGGTTTTGTTGGGTTTCAGCAAATGAACAGATTTCAGCGAGCCGGAAGGTTTTTCTTTAATAGCGTAAGATATTATCTTAAAATACAAGAAGTTTTCGTGGTTCTTGTCAATTTATGTTGGTTTTCATCTAATGAACTTATTTCAGTCAGCTGGATCTTTCTTCTTCAAAGCAAAAAGATTTTATCTTCAAATACAAGAACTTTTCGTGGTTTTGTTGGTTTTCAGCAAATGAACAGATTTCAGCGAGCAAGACGTTTTTTCTTTAATAGCGTAAGATTTTATCTTAAAATACAAGAACTTTTCGTGGTTCTTGTCAATTTTTGTTGGTTTTCATCTAATGAGCTTATTTCAGTCAGTCAGATCTTTCTTCTTCAAAGCAAAACGATTTTATCTTCAAATACAAGAACTTTTCGTGGTTTTGTTGGTTTTCAGCAAATGAACAGATTTCAGCGAGCAAGAAGTTTTTTCTTTAATAGCGTAAGATTTTATCTTAAAATACAAGAACTTTTCGTGATTCTTGTCAATTTTTGTTGGTTTTCATCTAATGAACTTATTTCAGTCAGCTAGATCTTTCTTCTTCAAAGCAAAAAATTTTATCTTCAAATACAAGAACTTTTCGTGGTTTTGTTGGCTTTCAGCAAATGAACATATTTCAGCGAGCTGGGAGTTTATTCTTTAATAGCGTAAGATTTTATCTTAAAATACAAGAACTTTTCGTGGTTCTTGTCAATTTTTGTTCGTTTTCATCTCATGAACTTATTTCAGTCAGCTGGATCTTTCTTCTTCAAAGCAAAATGATTTTATCTTCAAATACAAGAACTTTTCGTGGTTTTGATGGTTTTCAGCAAATGAACATACTTCAGCGAGCTGGGAGTTTTTTCCTTAATAGCGTAAGATTTTATCTTAAAATACAAGTACTTTTCGTGGTTCTTGTCAATTTTTGTTGGTTTTCATCTAATGAACTTATTTCAGTCAGCCAGATCTTTCTTCTTCAAAGCAAAAGGATTTTGTCTTCAAATACAAGAACTTTTCGTGGTTTTGATGGTTTTCAGCAAATGAACATATTTCAGCGAGCTGGGAGTTTTTTCTTTGATAGCGTAAGATATTATCTTAAAATACAAGAAGTTTTCGTGGTTCTTGTCAATTTTTGTTGGTTTTCATCTAATGAACTTATTTCAGTCAGCTAGATCTTTCTTCTTCAAAGCAAAAAGATTTTATCTTCAAATACAAGAACTTTTCGTGGTTTTGTTGGTTTTCAGCAAATGAACAGATTTCAGCGAGCAAGACGTTTTTTCTTTAATAGCGTAAGATTTTATCTTAAAATACAAGAACTTTTCGTGGTTCTTGTCAATTTTTGTTGGTTTTCATCTAATGAACTTATTTCAGTCAGCCAGTAGATGTTTCTTCTTCAAAGCAAAAAGATTTTACCTTCAAATACAAGAATTTTTTGTGGTTTTGATGGTTTTCAGCAAATGAACATATTTCAGCGAGCTGGAAGTTTTTTCCTTAACAGAGTAAGATTTTATCTTAAAATACAAGAACTTTTCGTGGTTCTTGTCAATTTTTGTTGGTTTTCATCTCATGAACTTATTTCAGTCAGCTAGATCTTTCTTCTTCAAAGCAAAAAGATTTTATCTTCAAATATAAGAACTTTTCGTGGTTTTGTTGGCTTTCAGCAAATGAACATATTTCTGCGAGCTGGGAGTTTTTTATTTAATAGCGTAAGATTTTATCTTAAAATACAAGAACTTTTCGTGGTTCTTGTCAATTTTTGTTGGTTTTCATCTAATGAACTTATTTCAGTCAGCTAGATCTTTCTTCTTCAAAGCAAAAAGATTTTATCTTCAAATACAAGAACTTTTCGTGGTTTTGTTGGTTTTCAGCAAATGAACAGATTTCAGCGAGCAAGAAGTTTTTTCTTTAATAGCGTAAGATTTTATCTTAAAATACAAGAACTTTTCGTGGTTCTTGTCAATTTTTGTTGGTTTTCATCTAATGAACTTATTTCAGTCAGCTAGATCTTTCGTCTTCAAAGCAAAAAGATTTTATCTTCAAATACAAGAACTTTTCGTGGTTTTGTTGGGTTTCAGCAAATGAACAGATTTCAGCGAGCCGGAAGGTTTTTCTTTAATAGCGTAAGATATTATCTTAAAATACAAGAAGTTTTCGTGGTTCTTGTCAATTTATGTTGGTTTTCATCTAATGAACTTATTTCAGTCAGCTGGATCTTTCTTCTTCAAAGCAAAAAGATTTTATCTTCAAATACAAGAACTTTTCGTGGTTTTGTTGGTTTTCAGCAAATGAACAGATTTCAGCGAGCAAGACGTTTTTTCTTTAATAGCGTAAGATTTTATCTTAAAATACAAGAACTTTTCGTGGTTCTTGTCAATTTTTGTTGGTTTTCATCTAATGAGCTTATTTCAGTCAGTTAGATCTTTCTTCTTCAAAGCAAAACGATTTTATCTTCAAATACAAGAACGTTTCGTGGTTTTGATGGGTTTCAGCAAATGAACATATTTCAGCGAGCTGGAAGTTTTTTCCTTAACAGAGTAAGATTTTATCTTAAAATACAAGAACTTTTCGTGGTTCTTGTCAATTTTTGTTGGTTTTCATCTCATGAACTTATTTCAGTCAGCTAGTAGATGTTTCTTCTTCAAAGCAAAAAGATTTTACCTTCAAATACAAGAATTTTTTGTGGTTTTGATGGTTTTCAGCAAATGAACATATTTCAGCGAGCTGGAAGTTTTTTCCTTAACAGAGTAAGATTTTATCTTAAAATACAAGAACTTTTCGTGGTTCTTGTCAATTTTTGTTGGTTTTCATCTCATGAACTTATTTCAGTCAGCTAGATCTTTCTTCTTCAAAGCAAAAAGATTTTATCTTCAAATATAAGAACTTTTCGTGGTTTTGTTGGCTTTCAGCAAATGAACATATTTCTGCGAGCTGGGAGTTTTTTATTTAATAGCGTAAGATTTTATCTTAAAATACAAGAACTTTTCGTGGTTCTTGTCAATTTTTGTTGGTTTTCATCTAATGAACTTATTTCAGTCAGCTAGATCTTTCTTCTTCAAAGCAAAAAGATTTTATCTTCAAATACAAGAACTTTTCGTGGTTTTGTTGGTTTTCAGCAAATGAACAGATTTCAGCGAGCAAGAAGTTTTTTCTTTAATAGCGTAAGATTTTATCTTAAAATACAAGAACTTTTCGTGGTTCTTGTCAATTTTTGTTGGTTTTCATCTAATGAACTTATTTCAGTCAGCTAGATCTTTCGTCTTCAAAGCAAAAAGATTTTATCTTCAAATACAAGAACTTTTCGTGGTTTTGTTGGGTTTCAGCAAATGAACAGATTTCAGCGAGCCGGAAGGTTTTTCTTTAATAGCGTAAGATATTATCTTAAAATACAAGAAGTTTTCGTGGTTCTTGTCAATTTATGTTGGTTTTCATCTAATGAACTTATTTCAGTCAGCTGGATCTTTCTTCTTCAAAGCAAAAAGATTTTATCTTCAAATACAAGAACTTTTCGTGGTTTTGTTGGTTTTCAGCAAATGAACAGATTTCAGCGAGCAAGACGTTTTTTCTTTAATAGCGTAAGATTTTATCTTAAAATACAAGAACTTTTCGTGGTTCTTGTCAATTTTTGTTGGTTTTCATCTAATGAGCTTATTTCAGTCAGTTAGATCTTTCTTCTTCAAAGCAAAACGATTTTATCTTCAAATACAAGAACGTTTCGTGGTTTTGATGGGTTTCAGCAAATGAACATATTTCAGCGAGCTGGAAGTTTTTTCCTTAACAGAGTAAGATTTTATCTTAAAATACAAGAACTTTTCGTGGTTCTTGTCAATTTTTGTTGGTTTTCATCTCATGAACTTATTTCAGTCAGCTAGATCTTTCTTCTTCAAAGCAAAAAGATTTTATCTTCAAATACAAGAACTTTTCGTGGTTGTGTTGCTGTTCAAGCAAATGAACATATTTCAGCGAGCTGGGAGTTTTTTCTTTAATAGCGTAAGAATTTGTCTTAAAATACAAGTACTTTTCGTGGTTCTTGTCAATTTTTGTTGGTTTTCATCTAATGAACTTATTTCAGTCAGCTAGATCTTTCTTCTTCAAAGCAAAAAAGATTTTATCTTCAAATACAAGACCTTTTCGTGGTTTTGATGGTTTTCAGCAAATGAACATATTTCAGCGAGCCGGAAGGTTTTTCTTTCATAGCGTAAGATGTTATCTTAAAATACAAGAAGTTTTCGTGGTTCTTGTCAATTTTGGTTGGTTTTCATCTGATGAACTTATTTCAGTCAGCAAGATCTTTCTTCTTCAAAGCAAAAAGATTTTATCTTCAAATACAAGAACTTTTTGTGGTTTTGTTGGTTTTCAGCAAATGAACAGATTTCAGCGAGCAAGACGTTTTTTCTTCAATAGCGTAAGATTTTATCTTAAAATACAAGAACTTTTCGTGGTTCTTGTCAATATTTGTTGGTTTTCACCTAATGAACTTATTTCAGTCAGCTAGATCTTTCTTCTTCAAAGCAAAAAGATTTTATCTTCAAATACAAGAACTTTTCGTGGTTTTGATGGTTTTCAGCAAATGAACATATTTCAGCGAGCCGGTAATTTTTTCCTTAATAGAGTAAGATTTTATCTTAAAATACAAGAACTTTTCGTGGTTCTTGTCAATTTTTGTTGGTTTTCATCTGATGAACTTATTTCAGTCAGCTAGATCTTTCTCCTTCAAAGCAAAAAGATTTTATCTTCAAATACAAGAACTTTTCGTGGTTTTGTTGGTTTTCAGCAAATGAACAGATTTCAGCGAGCAAGAAGTTTTTTCTTTAATAGCGTAAGATTTTATCTTAAAATACAAGAACTTTTCGTGGTTCTTGTCAATTTTTGTTGGTTTTCATCTGATGAACTTATTTCAGTCAGCTAGATCTTTCTTCTTCAAAGCAAAAAGATTTTATCTTCAAATACAAGAACTTTTCGTGGTTTTGATGGTTTTCAGCAAATGAACATATTTCAGCGAGCCGGAAGGTTTTTCTTTAATAGCGTAAGATGTTATCTTAAAATACAAGAAGTTTTCGTGGTTCTTGTCAATTTTGGTTGGTTTTCATCTGATGAACTTATTTCAGTCAGCAAGATCTTTCTTCTTCAAAGCAAAAAGATTTTATCTTCAAATACAAGAACTTTTTGTGGTTTTGTTGGTTTTCAGCAAATGAACAGATTTCAGCGAGCAAGACGTTTTTTCTTCAATAGCGTAAGATTTTATCTTAAAATACAAGAACTTTTCGTGGTTCTTGTCAATATTTGTTGGTTTTCACCTAATGAACTTATTTCAGTCAGCTAGATCTTTCTTCTTCAAAGCAAAAAGATTTTATCTTCAAATACAAGAACTTTTCGTGGTTTTGATGGTTTTCAGCAAATGAACATATTTCAGCGAGCCGGTAGTTTTTTCCTTAATAGAGTAAGATTTTATCTTAAAATACAAGAACTTTTCGTGGTTCTTGTCAATTTTTGTTGGTTTTCATCTGATGAACTTATTTCAGTCAGCTAGATCTTTCTCCTTCAAAGCAAAAAGATTTTATCTTCAAATACAAGAACTTTTCGTGGTTTTGTTGGTTTTCAGCAAATGAACAGATTTCAGCGAGCAAGAAGTTTTTTCTTTAATAGCGTAAGATTTTATCTTAAAATACAAGAACTTTTCGTGGTTCTTGTCAATTTTTGTTGGTTTTCATCTAATGAACTTATTTCAGTCAGCTAGATCTTTCTTCTTCAAAGCAAAAAGATTTTATCTTCAAATACAAGAACTTTTCGTGGTTTTGATGGTTTTCAGCAAATGAACATATTTCAGCGAGCTGGAAGTTTTTTTCCTGAATAGAGTAAGATTTTATCTTAAAATACAAGAACTTTTCGTGGTTCTTGTCAATTTTTGTTGGTTTTCATCGAATGAACTTATTTCAGTCAGCTAGATCTTTCTTCTTCAAAGCAAAAAGATTTTATCTTCAAATACAAGAACTTTTCGTGGTTTTGTTGGTTTTCAGCAAATGAACAGATTTCAGCGAGCTGGGAGTTTTTTCTTTAATAGCGTAAGATTTTATCTGAAAATACAAGAACTTTTCGTGGTTCTTGTCAATTTTTGTTGGTTTTCATCTAATGAGCTTATTTCAGTCAGCTGGATCTTTCTTCTTCAAAGCAAAAAGATTTTATCTTCAAATACAAGAACTTTTCGTGGTTTTGTTGGTTTTCAGCAAATGAACAGATTTCAGCGAGCAAGAAGTTTTTTCTTAAATAGCGTAAGATTTTATCTTAAAATACAAGAACTTTTCGTGGTTCTTGTCAATTTTTGTTGGTTTTCATCTAATGAACTTATTTCAGTCAGCTCGTCGATCTTTCTTCTTCAAAGCAAAAAGATTTTACCTTCAAATACAAGAACTTTTCGTGGTTTTGTTGGTTTTCAGCAAATGAACATATTTCAGCGAGCTGGGAGCTTTTTCTTTAATAGCGTAAGATTTTATCTTAAAATACAAGAACTTTTCGTGGTTCTTGTCAATTTTTGTTGGTTTTCATCTAATGAACTTATTTCAGTCAGCTAGATCTTTCTTCTTCAAAGCAAAAAGATTTTATCTTCAAATACAAGAACTTTTTGTGGTTTTGTTGGTTTTCAGCAAATGAACAGATTTCAGCGAGCAAGACGTTTTTTCTTCAATAGCGTAAGATTTTATCTTAAAATAGAAGGACTTTTCGTGGTTCTTGTCAATTTTTGTTGGTTTTCATCTAATGAACTTATTTCAGTCAGTTGGATCTTTCTTCTTCGAAGCAAAAAGATTTTATCTTCAAATACAAGAACTTTTCGTGGTTTTGTTGGTTTTCAGCAAATGAACAGATTTCAGCGAGCAAGAAGTTTTTTCTTTAATAGCGTAAGATTTTATCTTAAAATACAAGAACTTTTCGTGGTTCTTGTCAATTTTTGTTGGTTTTCATCTAATGAACTTATTTCAGTCAGCTGGTAGATGTTTCTTCTTCAAAGCAAAAAGATTTTACCTTCAAATACAAGAATTTTTTGTGGTTTTGATGGTTTTCAGCAAATGAACATATTTCAGCGAGCTGGAAGTTTTTTCCTTAACAGAGTAAGATTTTATCTTAAAATACAAGAACTTTTCGTGGTTCTTGTCAATTTTTGTTGGTTTTCATCTCATGAACTTATTTCAGTCAGCTAGATCTTTCTTCTTCAAAGCAAAAAGATTTTATCTTCAAATATAAGAACTTTTCGTGGTTTTGTTGGCTTTCAGCAAATGAACATATTTCTGCGAGCTGGGAGTTTTTTATTTAATAGCGTAAGATTTTATCTTAAAATACAAGAACTTTTCGTGGTTCTTGTCAATTTTTGTTGGTTTTCATCTAATGAACTTATTTCAGTCAGCTAGATCTTTCGTCTTCAAAGCAAAAAGATTTTATCTTCAAATACAAGAACTTTTCGTGGTTTTGTTGGGTTTCAGCAAATGAACAGATTTCAGCGAGCCGGAAGGTTTTTCTTTAATAGCGTAAGATATTATCTTAAAATACAAGAAGTTTTCGTGGTTCTTGTCAATTTATGTTGGTTTTCATCTAATGAACTTATTTCAGTCAGCTGGATCTTTCTTCTTCAAAGCAAAAAGATTTTATCTTCAAATACAAGAACTTTTCGTGGTTTTGTTGGTTTTCAGCAAATGAACAGATTTCAGCGAGCAAGACGTTTTTTCTTTAATAGCGTAAGATTTTATCTTAAAATACAAGAACTTTTCGTGGTTCTTGTCAATTTTTGTTGGTTTTCATCTAATGAGCTTATTTCAGTCAGTCAGATCTTTCTTCTTCAAAGCAAAACGATTTTATCTTCAAATACAAGAACTTTTCGTGGTTTTGTTGGTTTTCAGCAAATGAACAGATTTCAGCGAGCAAGAAGTTTTTTCTTTAATAGCGTCAGATTTTATCTTAAAATACAAGAACTTTTCGTGGTTCTTGTCAATTTTTGTTGGTTTTCATCTAATGAACTTATTTCAGTCAGCTAGATCTTTCTTCTTCAAAGCAAAAAATTTTATCTTCAAATACAAGAACTTTTCGTGGTTTTGTTGGCTTTCAGCAAATGAACATATTTCAGCGAGCTGGGAGTTTATTCTTTAATAGCGTAAGATTTTATCTTAAAATACAAGAACTTTTCGTGGTTCTTGTCAATTTTTGTTCGTTTTCATCTCATGAACTTATTTCAGTCAGCTGGATCTTTCTTCTTCAAAGCAAAATGATTTTATCTTCAAATACAAGAACTTTTCGTGGTTTTGATGGTTTTCAGCAAATGAACATATTTCAGCGAGCTGGGAGTTTTTTCCTTAACAGAGGAAGATTTTATCTTAAAATACAAGAAGTTTTCGTGGTTCTTGTCAATTTTTGTTGGTTTTCATCTAATGAACTTATTTCAGTCAGCTAGATCTTTCTTCTTCAAAGCAAAAAGATTTTATCTTCAAATACAAGAACTTTTCGTGGTTTTGTTGGTTTTCAGCAAATGAACATATTTCAGCGAGCTGGGAGTTTATTCTTTAATAGCGTAAGATTTTATCTTAAAATACAAGAACTTTTCGTGGTTCTTGTCAATTTTTGTTGGTTTTCATCTAATGAACTTATTTCAGTCAGCTAGATCTTTCTTCTTCAAAGCAAAAAAGATTTTATCTTCAAATACAAGAACTTTTCGTGGTTTTGATGGTTTTCAGCAAATGAACATATTTCAGCGAGCAAGAAGTTTTTTCTTTAATAGCGTAAGATTTTATCTTAAAATACAAGAACTTTTCGTGGTTCTTGTCAATTTTTGTTGGTTTTCATCGAATGAGCTTATTTCAGTCAGTTAGATCTTTCTTCTTCAAAGCAAAACGATTTTATCTTCAAATACAAGAACTTTTCGTGGTTTTGATGGTTTTCAGCAAATGAACATATTTCAGCGAGCTGGGAGTTTTTTCCTTAATAGCGTAAGATATTATCTTAAAATACAAGTACTTTTCGTGGTTCTTGTCAATTTTTGTTGGTTTTCATCTAATGAACTTATTTCAGTCAGCTAGATCTTTCTTCTTCAAAGCAAAAAGATTTTATCTTCAAATACAAGAACTTTTCGTGGTTTTGATGGGTTTCAGCAAATTAACATATTTCAGCGAGCCGGAAGGTTTTTCTTTAATAGCGTAAGATATTATCTTAAAATACAAGAAGTTTTCGTGGTTCTTGTCAATTTTTGTTGGTTTTCATCTAATGAACTTATTTCAGTCAGCTAGATCTTTCTTCTTCAAAGCAAAAAGATTTTATCTTCAAATACAAGAACTTTTCGTGGTTTTGTTGGTTTTCAGCAAATGAACAGATTTCAGCGAGCAGGACGTTTTTTCTTTAATAGCGTAAGATTTTATCTTAAAATACAAGAACTTTTCGTGGTTCTTGTCAATTTTTGTTGGTTTTCATCTCATGAACTTATTTCAGTCAGCTAGATCTTTCTTCTTCAAAGTAAAAAAGATTTTATCTTCAAATACAAGAACTTTTCGTGGTTTTGATGGTTTTCAGCAAATGAACATATTTCAGCGAGCCGGAAGGTTTTTCTTTAATAGCGCAAGATGTTATCTTAAAATACAAGAAGTTTTCGTGGTTCTTGTCAATTTTGGTTGGTTTTCATCTGATGAACTTATTTCAGTCAGCAAGATCTTTCTTCTTCAAAGCAAAAAGATTTTATCTTCAAATTCAAGAACTTTTTGTGGTTTTGTTGGTTTTCAGCAAATGAACAGATTTCAGCGAGCAAGACGTTTTTTCTTCAATAGCGTAAGATTTTATCTTAAAATACAAGAACTTTTCGTGGTTCTTGTCAATATTTGTTGGTTTTCACCTAATGAACTTATTTCAGTCAGCTAGATCTTTCTTCTTCAAAGCAAAAAGATTTTATCTTCAAATACAAGAACTTTTCGTGGTTTTGATGGTTTTCAGCAAATGAACATATTTCAGCGAGCCGGTAGTTTTTTCCTTAATAGAGTAAGATTTTATCTTAAAATACAAGAACTTTTCGTGGTTCTTGTCAATTTTTGTTGGTTTTCATCTGATGAACTTATTTCAGTCAGCTAGATCTTTCTCCTTCAAAGCAAAAAGATTTTATCTTCAAATACAAGAACTTTTCGTGGTTTTGTTGGTTTTCAGCAAATGAACAGATTTCAGCGAGCAAGAAGTTTTTTCTTTAATAGCGTAAGATTTTATCTTAAAATACAAGAACTTTTCGTGGTTCTTGTCAATTTTTGTTGGTTTTCATCTAATGAACTTATTTCAGTCAGCTAGATCTTTCTTCTTCAAAGCAAAAAGATTTTATCTTCAAATACAAGAACTTTTCGTGGTTTTGTTGGTTTTCAGCAAATGAACAGATTTCAGCGAGCTGGGAGTTTTTTCTTTAATAGCGTAAGATTTTATCTGAAAATACAAGAACTTTTCGTGGTTCTTGTCAATTTTTGTTGGTTTTCATCTAATGAGCTTATTTCAGTCAGCTGGATCTTTCTTCTTCAAAGCAAAAAGATTTTATCTTCAAATACAAGAACTTTTCGTGGTTTTGTTGGTTTTCAGCAAATGAACAGATTTCAGCGAGCAAGAAGTTTTTTCTTAAATAGCGTAAGATTTTATCTTAAAATACAAGAACTTTTCGTGGTTCTTGTCAATTTTTGTTGGTTTTCATCTAATGAACTTATTTCAGTCAGCTCGTAGATCTTTCTTCTTCAAAGCAAAAAGATTTTACCTTCAAATACAAGAATTTTTTGTGGTTTTGATGGTTTTCAGCAAATGAACATATTTCAGCGAGCTGGAAGTTTTTTCCTTAACAGAGTAAGATTTTATCTTAAAATACAAGAACTTTTCGTGGTTCTTGTCAATTTTTGTTGGTTTTCATCCAATGAACTTATTTCAGTCAGCTCGATCTTTCTTCTTCAAAGCAAAAAGATTTTATCTTCAAATACAAGAACTTTTCGTGGTTTTGTTGGTTTTCAGCAAATGAACAGATTTCAGCGAGCAGGACGTTTTTTCTTTAATAGCGTAAGATTTTATCTTAAAATACAAGAACTTTTCGTGGTTCTTGTCAATTTTTGTTGGTTTTCATCTCATGAACTTATTTCAGTCAGCTAGATCTTTCTTCTTCAAAGTAAAAAAGATTTTATCTTCAAATACAAGAACTTTTCGTGGTTTTGATGGTTTTCAGCAAATGAACATATTTCAGCGAGCCGGAAGGTTTTTCTTTAATAGCGCAAGATGTTATCTTAAAATACAAGAAGTTTTCGTGGTTCTTGTCAATTTTGGTTGGTTTTCATCTGATGAACTTATTTCAGTCAGCAAGATCTTTCTTCTTCAAAGCAAAAAGATTTTATCTTCAAATTCAAGAACTTTTTGTGGTTTTGTTGGTTTTCAGCAAATGAACAGATTTCAGCGAGCAAGACGTTTTTTCTTCAATAGCGTAAGATTTTATCTTAAAATACAAGAACTTTTCGTGGTTCTTGTCAATATTTGTTGGTTTTCACCTAATGAACTTATTTCAGTCAGCTAGATCTTTCTTCTTCAAAGCAAAAAGATTTTATCTTCAAATACAAGAACTTTTCGTGGTTTTGATGGTTTTCAGCAAATGAACATATTTCAGCGAGCCGGTAGTTTTTTCCTTAATAGAGTAAGATTTTATCTTAAAATACAAGAACTTTTCGTGGTTCTTGTCAATTTTTGTTGGTTTTCATCTGATGAACTTATTTCAGTCAGCTAGATCTTTCTCCTTCAAAGCAAAAAGATTTTATCTTCAAATACAAGAACTTTTCGTGGTTTTGTTGGTTTTCAGCAAATGAACAGATTTCAGCGAGCAAGAAGTTTTTTCTTTAATAGCGTAAGATTTTATCTTAAAATACAAGAACTTTTCGTGGTTCTTGTCAATTTTTGTTGGTTTTCATCTAATGAACTTATTTCAGTCAGCTAGATCTTTCTTCTTCAAAGCAAAAAGATTTTATCTTCAAATACAAGAACTTTTCGTGGTTTTGTTGGTTTTCAGCAAATGAACAGATTTCAGCGAGCTGGGAGTTTTTTCTTTAATAGCGTAAGATTTTATCTGAAAATACAAGAACTTTTCGTGGTTCTTGTCAATTTTTGTTGGTTTTCATCTAATGAGCTTATTTCAGTCAGCTGGATCTTTCTTCTTCAAAGCAAAAAGATTTTATCTTCAAATACAAGAACTTTTCGTGGTTTTGTTGGTTTTCAGCAAATGAACAGATTTCAGCGAGCAAGAAGTTTTTTCTTAAATAGCGTAAGATTTTATCTTAAAATACAAGAACTTTTCGTGGTTCTTGTCAATTTTTGTTGGTTTTCATCTAATGAACTTATTTCAGTCAGCTCGTAGATCTTTCTTCTTCAAAGCAAAAAGATTTTACCTTCAAATACAAGAATTTTTTGTGGTTTTGATGGTTTTCAGCAAATGAACATATTTCAGCGAGCTGGAAGTTTTTTCCTTAACAGAGTAAGATTTTATCTTAAAATACAAGAACTTTTCGTGGTTCTTGTCAATTTTTGTTGGTTTTCATCCAATGAACTTATTTCAGTCAGCTCGATCTTTCTTCTTCAAAGCAAAAAGATTTTATCTTCAAATACAAGAACTTTTCGTGGTTTTGTTGGCTTTCAGCAAATGAACATATTTCAGCGAGCTGGGAGTTTTTTATTTAATAGCGTAAGATTTTATCTTAAAATACAAGAACTTTTCGTGGTTCTTGTCAATTTTTGTTGGTTTTCATCTAATGAACTTATTTCAGTCAGCTAGATCTTTCTTCTTCAAAGCAAAAAGATTTTATCTTCAAATACAAGAACTTTTCGTGGTTTTGTTGGTTTTCAGCAAATGAACAGATTTCAGCGAGCAAGAAGTTTTTTCTTCAATAGCGTAAGATTTTATCTTAAAATACAAGAACTTTTCGTGGTTCTTGTCAATTTTTGTTGGTTTTCATCTAATGAACTTATTTCAGTCAGCCAGATCTTTCGTCTTCAAAGCAAAAAGATTTTATCTTCAAATACAAGAACTTTTCGTGGTTTTGATGGGTTTCAGCAAATTAACATATTTCAGCGAGCCGGAAGGTTTTTCTTTAATAGCGTAAGATATTATCTTAAAATACAAGAAGTTTTCGTGGTTCTTGTCAATTTTTGTTGGTATTCATCTAATGAACTTATTTCAGTCAGCCAGATCTTTCTTCTTCGAAGCAAAAAGATTTTATCTTAAAATACAAGAACTTTTCGTGGTTTTGATGGTTTTCAGCAAATGAACATATTTCAGCGAGCTGGGAGTTTTTTCTTTAATAGCGTAAGATTTTATCTTAAAATACAAGAACTTTTCGTGGTTCTTGTCAATTTTGGTTGGTTTTCATCCAATGAACGTATTTCAGTCAGCAAGATCTTTCTTCTTCAAAGCAAAAAGATTTTATCTTCAAATACAAGAACTTTTCGTGGTTTTGTTGGTTTTCAGCAAATGAACATATTTCAGCGAGCTGGGAGCTTTTTCTTTAATAGCGTAAGATTTTATCTTAAAATACAAGAACTTTTCGTGGTTCTTGTCAATTTTTGTTGGTTTTCATCGAATGAACTTATTTCAGTCAGCTAGATCTTTCTTCTTCAAAGCAAAAAGATTTTATCTTCAAACACAAGAACTTTTCGTGGTTTTGTTGGTTTTCAGCAAATGAACAGATTTCAGCGAGCAAGAAGTTTTTTCTTTAATAGCGTAAGATTTTATCTTAAAATACAAGAACTTTTCGTGGTTCTTGTCAATTTTTGTTGGTTTTCATCTAATGAACTTATTTCAGTCAGCTAGATCTTTCGTCTTCAAAGCAAAAAGATTTTATCTTCAAATACAAGAACTTTTCGTGGTTTTGATGGGTTTCAGCAAATGAACATATTTCAGCGAGCCGGAAGGTTTTTCTTTAATAGCGTAAGATATTATCTTAAAATACAAGAAGTTTTCGTGGTTCTTGTCAATTTTTGTTGGTTTTCATCTGATGAACTTATTTCAGTCAGCGAGATCTTTCTTCTTCAAAGCAAAAAGATTTTATCTTCAAATACAAGAACTTTTCGTGGTTTTGTTGGTTTTCAGCAAATGAACAGATTTCAGTGAGCAAGACGTTTTTTCTTTAATAGATTAAGATTTTATCTTAAAATACAAGAACTTTTCGTGGTTCTTGTCAATTTTTGTTGGTTTTCATCTAATCAACTTATTTCAGTCAGCCAGATCTTTCTTCTTCAAAGCAAAAAGATTTTATCTTAAAATACAAGAACTTTTCGTGGTTTTGATGGTTTTCAGCAAATGAACATATTTCAGCGAGCTGGGAGTTTTTTCTTTAATAGCGTAAGATTTTATCTTAAAATACAAGAACTTTTCGTGGTTCTTGTCAATTTTGGTTGGTTTTCATCTAATGAACTTATTTCAGTCAGCTAGATCTTTCTTCTTCAAAGCAAAACGATTTTATCTTCAAATACAAGAACTTTTCGTGGTTTTGTTGGTTTTCAGCAAATGAACATATATCAGCGAGCTGGGAGCTTTTTCTTTAATAGCGTAAGAGTTTATCTTAAAATACAAGAACTTTTCGTGGTTCTTGTCAATTTTTGTTGGTTTTCATCTAATGAACTTATTTCAGTCAGCTAGATCTTTCTTCTTCAAAGCAAAAAGATTTTATCTTCAAATACAAGAACTTTTCGTGGTTTTGTTGGTTTTCAGCAAATGAACATATTTCAGCGAGCAAGAAGTTTTTTCTTTAATAGCGTAAGATTTTATCTTAAAATACAAGAACTTTTCGTGTTTCTTGTCAATTTTTGTTGGTTTTCATCGAATGAACTTATTTCAGTCAGCCAGATCTTTCTTCTTCAAAGCAAAAAGATTTTATCTTAAAATACAAGAACTTTTCGTGGTTTTGATGGTTTTCAGCAAATGAACATATTTCAGCGAGCTGGAAGTTTTTCCTTAATAGAGAAAGATTTTATCTTAAAATACAAGAACTTTTCGTGGTTCTTGTCAATTTTTGTTGGTTTTCATCTGATGAACTCATTTCAGTCAGCTAGATCTTTCTTCTTCAAAGCAAAAAGATTCTATCTTCAAATACAAGAACTTTTCGTGGTTTTGTTGGTTTTCAGCAAATGAACATATTTCAGTGAGCTGGGAGTTTTTTCTTTAATAGCGTAAGATATTATCTTAAAATACAAGAACTTTTCGTGGTTCTTGTCAATTTTTGTTGGTTTTCATCGAATGAACTTATTTCAGTCAGCGAGATCTTTCTTCTTCAAAGCAAGAAGATTTTATCTTCAAATACAAGAACTTTTCGTGGTTTTGTTGGTTTTCAGCAAATGAACATATTTCAGTGAGCTGGAAGTTTTTTCCTCAATAGCGTAAGATATTATCTTAAAATACATGAAGCTTTCGTGGTTCTTGTCAATTTTTGTTGGTTTTCATCTAATGAACTTATTTCAGTCAGCAAAATCTTCCTTCTTCAAAGCAAAAGGATTTTATCTTCAAATACAAGAACTTTTCGTGGTTTTGTTGGTTTTCAGCAAATGAACAGATTTCAGCGAGCAAGAAGTTTTTTCTTTAATAGCGTAAGATTTCATCTTAAAATACAAGAACTTTTCGTGTTTCTTGTCAATTTTTGTTGGTTTTCATCTAATCAACTTATTTCAGTCAGCCCGATCTTTCTTCTTCAAAGCAAAAAGATTTTATCTTAAAATACAAGAACTTTTCGTGGTTTTGATGGTTTTCAGCAAATGAACATATTTCAGCGAGCAAGAAGTTTTTTCCTTAATAGTGTAAGATTTTATCTTAAAATACAAGAACTTTTCGTGGTTCTTGTCAATTTTTGTTGGTTTTCATCGAATGAACTTATTTCAGTCACCTAGATCTTTCTTCTTCAAAGCAAAAAGATTTTATCTTCAAATACAAGAACTTTTCGTGGTTTTGATGGTTTTCAGCAAATGAACATATTTCAGCGAGCTGGAAGTTTTTTCCTTAATAGAGTAAGATTTTATCTTAAAATACAAGAACTTTTCGTGGTTCTTGTCAATTTTTGTTCTTTTTCATCTAATGAACTTATTTCAGTCAGCCAGATCTTTCTTCTTCAAAGCAAAAAGATTTTATCTTCAAATACAAGAACTTTTCGTGGTTTTGTTGGTTTTCAGCAAATGAACAGATTTCAGCGAGCAAGAAGTTTTTTCTTTAATAGCGTAAGATTTTATCTTAAAATACAAGAACTTTTCGTGGTTCTTGTCAATTTTTGTTGGTTTTCATCTAATGAACTTATTTCAGTCAGCTAGATCTTTCGTCTTCAAAGCAAAAAGATGTTATCTTCAAATACAAGAACTTTTCGTGGTTTTGATGGGTTTCAGCAAGTTAACATAATTCAGCGAGCCGGAAGGTTTTTCTTTAATTGCGCAAGATATTATCTTAAAATACAAGAGGTTTTCGTGGTTCTTGTCAATTTTTGTTGGTTTTCATCTAATAAACTTATTTCAGTCAGCTAGATCTTTCTTCTTCAAAGCAAAAAGATTTTATCTTCAAATACAAGAACTTTTCGTGGTTTTGTTGGTTTTCAGCAAATGAACAGATTTCAGCGAGCAAGACGTTTTTTCTTTAATAGCGTAAGATTTTATCTTAAAATGCAAGAACTTTTCGTGGTTCTTGTCAATTTTTGTTGGTTTTCATCTGATGAACTCATTTCAGTCAGCTAGATCTTTCTTCTTCAAAGCAAAAAGACTTTATCTTCAAATACAAGAACTTTTCGTGGTTTTGTTGGTTTTCAGCAAATGAACATATTTCAGCGAGCTGGGAGTTTTTTCTTTAATAGCGTAAGATATTATCTTAAAATACAAGAACTTTTCGTGGTTCTTGTCAATTTTTGTTGGTTTTCATCGAATGAACTTATTTCAGTCAGCTAGACCTTTCTTCTTCAAAGCAAGAAGATTTTATCTTCAAATACAAGAACTTTTCGTGGTTTTGTTGGTTTTCAGCAAATGAACAGATTTCAGCGAGCAAGAAGTTTTTTCTTTAATAGCGTAAGATTTTATCTTAAAATACAAGAACTTTTCGTGGTTCTTGTCAATTTTTGTTGGTTTTCATCCAATGAACTTATTTCAGTCAGCTAGATCTTTCTTCTTAAAAGCAAAAAGATTTTATCTTCAAATACAAGAACTTTTCGTGGTTTTGTTGGCTTTCAGCAAATGAACATATTTCAGCGAGCCAGAAGTTTTTTCTTTAATAGCGTAAGATTTTATCTTAAAATACAAGAACTTTTCGTGGTTCTTGTCAATTTTGGTTGGTTTTCATCTAATGAACTTATTTCAGTCAGCTGGATCTTTCTTCTTCAAAGCAAAAAGATTTTATCTTCAAATACAAGAACTTTTCGTGGTTTTGATGGTTTTCAGCAAATGAACAGATTTCAGCGAGCTGGGAGTTTTTTCTTTAATAGCATAAGATTTTATCTTAAAATACAAGAACTTTTCGTGGTTCTTGTCAATTTTTGTTGGTTTTCATCCAATGAACTTATTTCAGTCAGCTAGATCTTTCTTCTTCAAAGCAAAAAGATTTTATCTTCAAATACAAGAACTTTTCGTGGTTTTGATGGCTTTCAGCAAATGAACATATTTCAGCGAGCCAGTAGTTTTTTCCTTAATAGATTAAGATTTTTTCATAAAATACAAGAACTTTTCGTGGTTCTTGTCAATTTTTGTTGGTTTTCATCTGATGAACTTATTTCAGTCAGCTAGATCTTTCTTCTTCAAAGCAAAAAGATTTTATCTTCAAATACAAGAACTTTTCGTGGTTTTGATGGTTTTCAGCAAATGAACATATTTCAGCGAGCTGGGAGTTTTTTCCTTAATAGAGTAAGATTTTATCTTAAAATACAAGAACTTTTCGTGGTTCTTGTCAATTTTTGTTGGTTTTCATCGAATGAACTTATTTCAGTCAGCTAGATCTTTCTTCAAAGCAAAAAGATTTTATCTTCAAATACAAGAACTTTTCGTGGTTTTGTTGGTTTTCAGCAAATTAACAGATTTCAGCGAGCTGGGAGTTTTTTCTTTAATAGCGTAAGATTTTATCTTAAAATACAAGAACTTTTCGTGGTTCTTGTCAATTTTGGTTGGTTTTCATCTAATGAACTTATTTCAGTCAGCTGGATCTTTCTTCTTCAAAGCAAAAAGATTTTATCTTCAAATACAAGAACTTTTCGTGGTTTTGTTGGTTTTCAGCAAATGAACAGATTTCAGCGAGCTGGGAGTTTTTTATTTAATAGCGTAAGATTTTATCTTAAAATACAAGAACCTTTCGTGGTTCTTGTCAATTTTTGTTGGTTTTCATCTAATGAACTTATTTCAGTCAGCTAGATCTTTCTTCTTCAAAGCAAAAAGATTTTATCTTAAAATACAAGAACTTTTCGTGGTTTTGTTGGCTTTCAGCAAATGAACATATTTCAGCGAGCTGGGAGTTTTTTATTTAATAGCGTAAGATTTTATCTTAAAATACTAGAACTTTTCGTGGTTCTTGTCAATTTTTGTTGGTTTTCATCTCATGAACTTATTTCAGTCAGCTAGATCTTTCTTCTTCAAAGCAAAAAGATTTTATCTTCAAATACAAGAACTTTTCGTGGTTTTGTTGGTTTTCAGCAAATGAACAGATTTCAGGGAGCAAGAAGTTTTTTCTTTAATAGCGTAAGATTTTATCTTAAAATACAAGAACTTTTCGTGGTTCTTGTCAATTTTTATTGGTTTTCATCTAATGAACTTATTTCAGTCAGCTAGATCTTTCGTCTTCAAAGCAAAAAGATGTTATCTTCAAATACAAGAACTTTTCGTGGTTTTGATGGGTTTCAGCAAGTTAACATATTTCAGCGAGCCGGAAGGTTTTTCTTTAATTGCGCAAGATATTATCTTAAAATACAAGAGGTTTTCGTGGTTCTTGTCAATTTTTGTTGGTTTTCATCTAATAAACTTATTTCAGTCAGCTAGATCTTTCTTCTTCAAAGCAAAAAGATTTTATCTTCAAATACAAGAACTTTTCGTGGTTTTGTTGGTTTTCAGCAAATGAACAGATTTCAGCGAGCAAGACGTTTTTTCTTTAATAGCGTAAGATTTTATCTTAAAATACAAGAACTTTTCGTGGTTCTTGTCAATTTTTGTTGGTTTTCATCTAATGAACTTATTTCAGTCAGCCAGATCTTTCTTCTTCAAAGCAAAAAGATTTTATCTTAAAATACAAGAACTTTTCGTGGTTTTGATGGTTTTCAGCAAATGAACATATTTCAGCGAGCTGGGAGTTTTTTCTTCAATAGCGTAAGATTTTATCTTAAAATACAAGAACTTTTCGTGGTTCTTGTCAATTTTGGTTGGTTTTCATCTAATGAACGTATTTCAGTCAGCTAGATCTTTCTTCTTCAAAGCAAAAAGATTTTATCTTCAAATACAAGAACTTTTCGTGGCTTTGTTGGTTTTCAGCAAATGAACATATTTCAGCGAGCTGGGAGCTTTTTCTTTAATAGCGTAAGATTTTATCTTAAAATACAAGAACTTTTCGTGGTTCTTGTCAATTTTTGTTGGTTTTCATCTAATGAACTTATTTCAGTCAGCTAGATCTTTCTTCTTCAAAGCAAAAAGATTTTATCTTCAAATACAAGAACTTTTCGTGGTTTTGTTGGTTTTCAGCACATGAACAGATTTCAGCGAGCAAGACGTTTTTTCCTGAATAGAGTAAGATTTTATCTTAAAATACAAGAACTTTTCGTGGTTCTTGTCAATTTTTGTTGGTTTTCATCTAATCAACTTATTTCAGTCAGCCAGATCTTTCTTCTTCAAAGCAAAAAGATTTTATCTTAAAATACAAGAACTTTTCGTGGTTTTGATGGTTTTCAGCAAATGAACATATTTCAGCGAGCTCAGAGTTTTTTCTTTAATAGCGTAAGATTTTATCTTAAAATACAAGAACTTTTCGTGGTTCTTGTCAATTTTGGTTGGTTTTCATCTAATGAACTTATTTCAGTCAGCTAGATCTTTCTTCTTCAAAGCAAAAAGATTTTATCTTCAAATACAAGAACTTTTCGTGGTTCTTGTCAATTTTTGTTGGTTTTCATCGAATGAACTTATTTCAGTCAGCTAGATCTTTCTTCTTCAAAGCAAAAAGATTTCATCTTCAAATACAAGAACTTTTCGTGGTTTTGTTGGCTTTCAGCAAATGAACATATTTCAGTGAGCTGGGAGTTTTTTATTTAATAGCGTAAGATTTTATCTTAAAATACAAGAACTTTTCGTGGTTCTTGTCAATTTTTGTTGGTTTTCATCTCATGAACTTATTTCAGTCAGCTAGATCTTTCTTCTTCAAAGCAAAAAGATTTTATCTTCAAATACAAGAACTTTTCGTGGTTTTGTTGGTTTTGAGCAAATGAACAGATTTCAGCGAGCAAGAAGTTTTTTCTTTAATAGCGTAAGATTTTATCTTAAAATACAAGAACTTTTCGTGGTTCTTGTCAATTTTTGTTGGTTTTCATCTAATGAACTTATTTCAGTCAGCTAGATCTTTCGTCTTCAAAGCAAAAAGATGTTATCTTCAAATACAAGAACTTTTCGTGGTTTTGATGGGTTTCAGCAAGTTAACATATTTCAGCGAGCCGGAAGGTTTTTCTTTAATTGCGTAAGATATTATCTTAAAATACAAGTGGTTTTCGTGGTTCTTGTCAATTTTTGTTGGTTTTCATCTAATAAACTTATTTCAGTCAGCTAGATCTTTCTTCTTCAAAGCAAAAAGATTTTATCTTAAAATACAAGAACTTTTCGTGGTTTTGATGGTTTTCAGCAAATGAACATATTTCAGCGAGCTGGGAGTTTTTTCTTTAATAGCGTAAGATTTTATCTTAAAATACAAGAACTTTTCGTGGTTCTTGTCAATTTTGGTTGGTTTTCATCTAATGAACGTATTTCAGTCAGCTAGATCTTTCTTCTTCAAAGCAAAAAGATTTTATCTTCAAATACAAGAACTTTTCGTGGTTTTGTTGGTTTTCAGCAAATGAACATATTTCAGCGAGCTGGGAGCTTTTTCTTTAATAGCGTAAGATTTTATCTTAAAATACAAGAACTTTTCGTGGTTCTTGTCAATTTTTGTTGGTTTTCATCTAATGAACTTATTTCAGTCAGCTAGATCTTTCTTCTTCAAAGCAAAAAGATTTTATCTTCAAATACAAGAACTTTTCGTGGTTTTGTTGGTTTTCAGCACATGAACAGATTTCAGCGAGCAAGACGTTTTTTCTTTAATAGCGTAAGATTTTATCTTAAAATACAAGAACTTTTCGTGGTTCTTGTCAATTTTTGTTGGTTTTCATCTAATCAACTTATTTCAGTCAGCCAGATCTTTCTTCTTCAAAGCAAAAAGATTTTATCTCAAAATACAAGAACTTTTCGTGGTTTTGATGGTTTTCAGCAAATGAACATATTTCAGCGAGCTGGGAGTTTTTTCTTTAATAGCGTAAGATTTTATCTTAAAATACAAGAACTTTTCGTGGTTCTTGTCAATTTTGGTTGGTTTTCATCTAATGAACTTATTTCAGTCAGCTAGATCTTTCTTCTTCAAAGCAAAAAGATTTTATCTTCAAATACAAGAACTTTTCGTGGTTTTGTTGGTTTTCAGCAAATGAACATATTTCAGCGAGCTGGGAGCTTTTTCTTTAATAGCGTAAGATTTTATCTTAAAATACAAGAACTTTTCGTGGTTCTTGTCAATTTTTGTTGGTTTTCATCGAATGAACTTATTTCAGTCAGCTAGATCTTTCTTCTTCAAAGCAAGAAGATTTTATCTTCAAATACAAGAACTTCTCGTGGTTTTGTTGGTTTTTAGGCAAATGAACATATTTCAGCGAGCTGGAAGTTTTTTCCTAAATAGCGTAAGATATTATCTTAAAATACAAGAAGCTTTCGTGGTTCTTGTCAATTTTTGTTGGTTTTCATCTAATGAACTTATTTCAGTCAGCAAGATCTTTCTTCTTCAAAGCAAAAGGATTTTATCTTCAAATACAAGAACTTTTCGTGGTTTTGTTGGTTTTCAGCAAATTAACAGATTTCAGCGAGCAAGAAGTTTTTTCTTTAATAGCGTAAGATTTTATCTTAAAATACAAGAACTTTTCGTGTTTCTTGTCAATTTTTCTTGGTTTTCATCTCATCAACTTATTTCAGTCAGCCAGATCTTTCTTCTTCAAAGCAAAAAGATTTTATCTTCAAATACAAGAACTTTTCGTGGTTTTGATGGTTTTCAGCAAATGAACATATTTCAGCGAGCTGGAAGTTTTTTCCTTAATAGCGTAAGATTTTATCTTAAAATACAAGAACTTTTCGTGGTTCTTGTCAATTTTTGTTGGTTTTCATCTAATGAACTTATTTCACTCAGCTAGATCTTTCTTCTTCAAAGCAAAAAGATTTTATCTTCAAATACAAGAACTTTTCGTGGTTTTGATGGTTTTCAGCAAATGAACATATTTCAGCGAGCTGGAAGTTTTTTCCTCAATAGAGTAAGATTTTATCTTAAAATATAAGAACTTTTCGTGGTTCTTGTCAATTTTTGTTCTTTTTCATCTAATGAACTTATTTCAGTCAGCCAGATCTTTCTTCTTCAAAGCAAAAAGATTTTATCTTCAAATACAAGAACTTTTCGTGGTTTTGATGGTTTTCAGCAAATGAACATATTTCAGCGAGCTGGAAGTTTTTCCTCAATAGAGTAAGATTTTATCTAAAAATACAAGAACTTTTCGTGGTTCTTGTCAATTTTTGTTGGTTTTCATCTGATGAACTCATTTCAGTCAGCTAGATCTTTCTTCTTCAAAGCAAAAAGATTTTATCTTCAAATACAAGAACTTTTCGTGGTTTTGTTGGTTTTCAGCAAATGAACATATTTCAGCGAGCTGGGAGTTTTTTCTTTAATAGCGTAAGATATTATCTTAAAATACAAGAACTTTTCGTGGTTCTTGTCAATTTTTGTTGGTTTTCATCGAATGAACTTATTTCAGTCAGCTAGATCTTTCTTCTTCAAAGCAAGAAGATTTTATCTTCAAATACAAGAACTTTTCGTGGTTTTGTTGGTTTTCAGCAAATGAACATATTTCAGCGAGCTGGAAGTTTTTTCCTCAATAGCGTAAGATATTATCTTAAAATACAAGAAGCTTTCGTGGTTCTTGTCAATTTTTGTTGGTTTTCATCTAATGAACTTATTTCAGTCAGCTAGATCTTTCTTCTTCAAAGCAAAAAGATTTTATCTTCAAATACAAGAACTTTTCGTGGTTTTGTTGGTTTTCAGCAAATGAACAGATTTCAGCGAGCAAGAAGTTTTTTCTTTAATAGCGTAAGATTTTATCTTAAAATACAAGAACTTTTCGTGGTTTTGTTGGTTTTCAGCAAATGAACATATTTCAGCGAGCTGGGAGTTTTTTCTTTAATAGCGTAACATATTATCTTAAAATACAAGAACTTTTCGTGGTTCTTGTCAATTTTTGTTGGTTTTCATCGAATGAACTTATTTCAGTCAGCTAGATCTTTCTTCTTCAAAGCAAGAAGATTTTATCTTCAAATACAAGAACTTTTCGTGGTTTTGTTGGTTTTCAGCAAATGAACAGATTTCAGCGAGCAAGAAGTTTTTTCTTTAATAGCGTAAGATTTTATCTTAAAATACAAGAACTTTTCGTGGTTCTTGTCAATTTTTGTTGGTTTTCATCCAATGAACTTATTTCAGTCAGCTAGATCTTTCTTCTTAAAAGCAAAAAGATTTTATCTTCAAATACAAGAACTTTTCGTGGTTTTGTTGGCTTTCAGCAAATGAACATATTTCAGCGAGCCAGAAGTTTTTTCTTTAATAGCGTAAGATTTTATCTTAAAATACAAGAACTTTTCGTGGTTCTTGTCAATTTTGGTTGGTTTTCATCCAATGAACTTATTTCAGTCAGCTGGATCTTTCTTCTTCAAAGCAAAAAGATTTTATCTTCAAATACAAGAACTTTTCGTGGTTTTGATGGTTTTCAGCAAATGAACAGATTTCAGCGAGCTGGGAGTTTTTTCTTTAATAGCATAAGATTTTATCTTAAAATACAAGAACTTTTCGTGGTTCTTGTCAATTTTGGTTGGTTTTCATCTAATGAACTTATTTCAGTCAGCTAGATCTTTCTTCTTCAAAGCAAAAAGATTTTATCTTCAAATACAAGAACTTTTCGTGGTTTTGTTGGTTTTCAGCAAATGAACATATTTCAGCGAGCTGGGAGCTTTTTCTTTAACAGCGTAAGATTTTATCTTAAAATACAAGAACTTTTCGTGGTTCTTGTCAATTTTTGTTGGTTTTCATCTAATGAACTTATTTCAGTCAGCTAGATCTTTCTTCTTCAAAGCAAAAAGATTTTATCTTCAAATACAAGAACTTTTCGTGGTTTTGTTGGTTTTCAGCACATGAACAGATTTCAGCGAGCAAGACGTTTTTTCTTTAATAGCGTAAGATTTTATCTTAAAATACAAGAACTTTTCGTGGTTCTTGTCAATTTTTGTTGGTTTTCATCTAATCAACTTATTTCAGTCAGCCAGATCTTTCTTCTTCAAAGCAAAAAGATTTTATCTTAAAATACAAGAACTTTTCGTGGTTTTGATGGTTTTCAGCAAATGAACATATTTCAGCGAGCTGGGAGTTTTTTCTTTAATAGCGTAAGATTTTATCTTAAAATACAAGAACTTTTCGTGGTTCTTGTCAATTTTGGTTGGTTTTCATCTAATGAACTTATTTCAGTCAGCTAGATCTTTCTTCTTCAAAGCAAAAAGATTTTATCTTCAAATACAAGAACTTTTCGTGGTTTTGTTGGTTTTCAGCAAATGAACATATTTCAGCGAGCTGGGAGCTTTTTCTTTAATAGCGTAAGATTTTATCTTAAAATACAAGAACTTTTCGTGGTTCTTGTCAATTTTTGTTGGTTTTCATCTGATGAACTTATTTCAGTGAGCTAGATCTTTCTTCTTCAAAGCAAAAAGATTTTATCTTCAAATACAAGAACTTTTCGTGGTTTTGTTGGTTTTCAGCAAATGAACAGATTTCAGCGAGCAAGAAGTTTTTTTCTTTAATAGCGTAAGATGTTATCTTAAAATACAAGAACTTTTCGTGGTTCTTGTCAATTTTTGTTGGTTTTCATCTGATGAACTCATTTCAGTCAGCTAGATCTTTCTTCTTCAAAGCAAAAAGATTCTATCTTCAAATACAAGAACTTTTCATGGTTTTGTTGGTTTTCAGCAAATGAACATATTTCAGCGACCTGGGAGTTTTTTCTTTAATAGCGTAAGATATTATCTTAAAATACAAGAACTTTTCGTGGTTCTTGTCAATTTTTGTTGGTTTTCATCGAATGAACTTATTTCAGTCAGCTAGATCTTTCTTCTTCAAAGCAAGAAGATTTTATCTTCAAATACAAGAACTTCTCGTGGTTTTGTTGGTTTTCAGCAAATGAACATATTTCAGCGAGCTGGAAGTTTTTTCCTCAATAGCGTAAGATATTATCTTAAAATACAAGAAGCTTTCGTGGTTCTTGTCAATTTTTGTTGGTTTTCATCTAATGAACTTATTTCAGTCAGCAAGATCTTTCTTCTTCAAAGCAAAAGGATTTTATCTTCAAATACAAGAACTTTTCGTGGTTTTGTTGGTTTTCAGCAAATTAACAGATTTCAGCGAGCAAGAAGTTTTTTCTTTAATAGCGTAAGATTTTATCTTAAAATACAAGAACTTTTCGTGTTTCTTGTCAATTTTTCTTGGTTTTCATCTAATCAACTTATTTCAGTCAGCCAGATCTTTCTTCTTCAAAGCAAAAAGATTTTATCTTCAAATACAAGAACTTTTCGTGGTTTTGATGGTTTTCAGCAAATGAACATATTTCAGCGAGCTGGAAGTTTTTTCCTTAATAGCGTAAGATTTTATCTTAAAATACAAGAACTTTTCGTGGTTCTTGTCAATTTTTGTTGGTTTTCATCTAATGAACTTATTTCACTCAGCTAGATCTTTCTTCTTCAAAGCAAAAAGATTTTATCTTCAAATACAAGAACTTTTCGTGGTTTTGATGGTTTTCAGCAAATGAACATATTTCAGCGAGCTGGAAGTTTTTTCCTCAATAGAGTAAGATTTTATCTTAAAATATAAGAACTTTTCGTGGTTCTTGTCAATTTTTGTTCTTTTTCATCTAATGAACTTATTTCAGTCAGCCAGATCTTTCTTCTTCAAAGCAAAAAGATTTTATCTTCAAATACAAGAACTTTTCGTGGTTTTGATGGTTTTCAGCAAATGAACATATTTCAGCGAGCTGGAAGTTTTTCCTTAATAGAGTAAGATTTTATCTAAAAATACAAGAACTTTTCGTGGTTCTTGTCAATTTTTGTTGGTTTTCATCTGATGAACTCATTTCAGTCAGCTAGATCTTTCTTCTTCAAAGCAAAAAGATTTTATCTTCAAATACAAGAACTTTTCGTGGTTTTGTTGGTTTTCAGCAAATGAACATATTTCAGCGAGCTGGGAGTTTTTTCTTTAATAGCGTAAGATATTATCTTAAAATACAAGAACTTTTCGTGGTTCTTGTCAATTTTTGTTGGTTTTCATCGAATGAACTTATTTCAGTCAGCTAGATCTTTCTTCTTCAAAGCAAGAAGATTTTATCTTCAAATACAAGAACTTTTCGTGGTTTTGTTGGTTTTCAGCAAATGAACATATTTCAGCGAGCTGGAAGTTTTTTCCTCAATAGCGTAAGATATTATCATAAAATACAAGAAGCTTTCGTGGTTCTTGTCAATTTTTGTTGGTTTTCATCTAATGAACTTATTTCAGTCAGCTAGATCTTTCTTCTTCAAAGCAAAAAGATTTTATCTTCAAATACAAGAACTTTTCGTGGTTTTGTTGGTTTTCAGCAAATGAACAGATTTCAGCGAGCAAGAAGTTTTTTCTTTAGTAGCGTAAGATTTTATCTTAAAATACAAGAACTTTTCGTGGTTTTGTTGGTTTTCAGCAAATGAACATATTTCAGCGAGCTGGGAGTTTTTTCTTTAATAGCGTAACATATTATCTTAAAATACAAGAACTTTTCGTGGTTCTTGTCAATTTTTGTTGGTTTTCATCGAATGAACTTATTTCAGTCAGCTAGATCTTTCTTCTTCAAAGCAAGAAGATTTTATCTTCAAATACAAGAACTTTTCGTGGTTTTGTTGGTTTTCAGCAAATGAACAGATTTCAGCGAGCAAGAAGTTTTTTCTTTAATAGCGTAAGATTTTATCTTAAAATACAAGAACTTTTCGTGGTTCTTGTCAATTTTTGTTGGTTTTCATCCAATGAACTTATTTCAGTCAGCTAGATCTTTCTTCTTGAAAGCAAAAAGATTTTATCTTCAAATACAAGAACTTTTCGTGGTTTTGTTGGCTTTCAGCAAATGAACATATTTCAGCGAGCCAGAAGTTTTTTCTTTAATAGCGTAAGATTTTATCTTAAAATACAAGAACTTTTCGTGGTTCTTGTCAATTTTGGTTGGTTTTCATCTAATGAACTTATTTCAGTCAGCTGGATCTTTCTTCTTCAAAGCAAAAAGATTTTATCTTCAAATACAAGAACTTTTCGTGGTTTTGATGGCTTTCAGCAAATGAACATATTTCAGCGAGCTGGTAGTTTTTTCCTTAATAGAGTAAGATTTTTTCATAAAATACAAGAACTTTTCGTGGTTCTTGTCAATTTTTGTTGGTTTTCATCGAATGAACTTATTTCAGTCAGCTAGATCTTTCTTCTTCAAAGCAAAAAGATTTTATCTTCAAATACAAGAACTTTTCGTGGTTTTGGTGGTTTTCAGCAAATGAACAGATTTCAGCGAGCAAGAAGTTTTATCTTTAATAGCGTAAGATTTTATCTTAAAATACAAGAACTTTTCGTGGTTCTTGTCAATTTTTGTTGGTTTTCATCTAATGAACTTATTTCAGTCAGCTAGATCTTTCTTCTTCAAAGCAAAAAGATTTTATCTTCAAATACAAGAACTTTTCGTGGTTTTGATGGTTTTCAGCAAATGAACATATTTCAGCGAGCTGGGAGTTTTTTCCTTAATAGAGTAAGATTTTATCTTAAAATACAAGAACTTTTCGTGGTTCTTGTCAATTTTTGTTGGTTTTCATCGAATGAACTTATTTCAGTCAGCTGGATCTTTCTTCAAAGCAAAAAGATTTTATCTTCAAATACAAGAACTTTTCGTGGTTTTGTTGGTTTTCAGCAAATTAACAGATTTCAGCGAGCTGGGAGTTTTTTCTTTAATAGCGTAAGATTTTATCTTAAAATACAAGAACTTTTCGTAGTTCTTGTCAATTTTGGTTGGTTTTCATCTAATGAACTTATTTCAGTCAGCTGGATCTTTCTTCTTCAAAGCAAAAAGATTTTATCTTCAAATACAAGAACTTTTCGTGGTTTTGTTGGTTTTCAGCAAATGAACAGATTTCAGCGAGCTGGGAGTTTTTTATTTAATAGCGTAAGATTTTATCTTAAAATACAAGAACCTTTCGTGGTTCTTGTCAATTTTTGTTGGTTTTCATCTAATGAACTTATTTCAGTCAGCTAGATCTTTCTTCTTCAAAGCAAAAAGATTTTATCTTCAAATACAAGAACTTTTCGTGGTTTTGTTGGTTTTCAGCAAATGAACAGATTTCAGCGAGCAAGAAGTTTTTTCTTTAACAGCGTAAGATTTTATCTTAAAATAAAAGAACTTTTCGTGGTTCTTATCAATTTTTGTTGGTTTTCATCTAATGAACTTATTTCAGTCAGCTAGATCTTTCTTCTTCAAAGCAAAAATATTTCATCTTCAAATACAAGAACTTTTCGTGGTTTTGTTGGCTTTCAGCAAATGAACATATTTCAGCGAGCTGGGAGTTTTTTATTTAATAGCGTAAGATTTTATCTTCAAATACAAGAACTTTTCGTGGTTTTGTTGGTTTTCAGCAAATGAACATATTTCAGCGAACTGGGAGCTTTTTCTTTAATAGCGTAAGATTTTATCTTAAAATACAAGAACTTTTCGTGGTTCTTGTCAATTTTTGTTGGTTTTCATCTAATGAACTTATTTCAGTCAGCTAGATCTTTCTTCTTCAAAGCAAAAAGATTTTATCTTCAAATACAAGAACTTTTCGTGGTTTTGTTGGTTTTCAGCAAATGAACAGATTTCAGCGAGCAAGAAGTTTTTTCTTTAACAGCATAAGATTTTGTCTTAAAATACAAGAACTTTTCGTGGTTCTTGTCAATTTTTGTTGGTTTTCATCGAATGAACTTATTTCAGTCAGCTAGATCTTTCTTCTTCAAAGCAAAAAGATTTCATCTTCAAATACAAGAACTTTTCGTGGTTTTGTTGGCTTTCAGCAAATGAACATATTTCAGCGAGCTGGGAGTTTTTTATTTAATAGCGTAAGATTTTATCTTAAAATACAAGAACTTTTCGTGGTTCTTGTCAATTTTTGTTGGTTTTCATCTCATGAACTTATTTCAGTCAGCTAGATCTTTCTTCTTCAAAGCAAAAAGATTTTATCTTCAAATACAAGAACTTTTCGTGGTTTTGTTGGTTTTCAGCAAATTAACAGATTTCAGCGAGCAAGAAGTTTTTTCTTTAATAGCGTAAGATTTTATCTTAAAATACAAGAACTTTTCGTGGTTCTTGTCAATTTTTGTTGGTTTTCATCTAATGAACTTATTTCAGTCAGCAAGATCTTTCGTCTTCAAAGCAAAAAGATGTTATCTTCAAATACAAGAACTTTTCGTGGTTTTGATGGGTTTCAGCAAGTTAACATATTTCAGCGAGCCGGAAGGTTTTTCTTTAATTGCGTAAGATATTATCTTAAAATACAAGAGGTTTTCGTGGTTCTTGTCAATTTTTGTTGGTTTTCATCTAATAAACTTATTTCAGTCAGCTAGATCTTTCTTCTTCAAAGCAAAAAGATTTTATCTTCAAATACAAGAACTTTTCGTGGTTTTGATGGATTTCAGCAAATGAACATATTTCAGCGAGCTGGAAGTTTTTTCCTCAATAGAGTAAGATTTTATCTTAAAATATAAGAACTTTTCGTGGTTCTTGTCAATTTTTGTTCTTTTTCATCTGATGAACTTATTTCAGTCAGCCAGATCTTTCTTCTTCAAAGCAAAAAGATTTTATCTTCAAATACAAGAACTTTTCGTGGTTTTGATGGTTTTCAGCAAATGAACATATTTCAGCGAGCTGGAAGTTTTTCCTTAATAGAGTAAGATTTTATCTAAAAATACAAGAACTTTTCGTGGTTCTTGTCAATTTTTGTTGGTTTTCATCTGATGAACTCATTTCAGTCAGCTAGATCTTTCTTCTTCAAAGCAAAAAGATTTTATCTTCAAATACAAGAACTTTTCGTGGTTTTGTTGGTTTTCAGCAAATGAACATATTTCAGCGAGCTGGGAGTTTTTTCTTTAATAGCGTAAGATATTATCTTAAAATACAAGAACTTTTCGTGGTTCTTGTCAATTTTTGTTGGTTTTCATCGAATGAACTTATTTCAGTCAGCTAGATCTTTCTTCTTCAAAGCAAGAAGATTTTATCTTCAAATACAAGAACTTTTCGTGGTTTTGTTGGTTTTCAGCAAATGAACATATTTCAGCGAGCTGGAAGTTTTTTCCTCAATAGCGTAAGATATTATCATAAAATACAAGAAGCTTTCGTGGTTCTTGTCAATTTTTGTTGGTTTTCATCTAATGAACTTATTTCAGTCAGCTAGATCTTTCTTCTTCAAAGCAAAAAGATTTTATCTTCAAATACAAGAACTTTTCGTGGTTTTGTTGGTTTTCAGCAAATGAACAGATTTCAGCGAGCAAGAAGTTTTTTCTTTAGTAGCGTAAGATTTTATCTTAAAATACAAGAACTTTTCGTGGTTTTGTTGGTTTTCAGCAAATGAACATATTTCAGCGAGCTGGGAGTTTTTTCTTTAATAGCGTAACATATTATCTTAAAATACAAGAACTTTTCGTGGTTCTTGTCAATTTTTGTTGGTTTTCATCGAATGAACTTATTTCAGTCAGCTAGATCTTTCTTCTTCAAAGCAAGAAGATTTTATCTTCAAATACAAGAACTTTTCGTGGTTTTGTTGGTTTTCAGCAAATGAACAGATTTCAGCGAGCAAGAAGTTTTTTCTTTAATAGCGTAAGATTTTATCTTCAAATACAAGAACTTTTCGTGGTTTTGTTGGTTTTCAGCAAATGAACAGATTTCAGCGAGCAAGAAGTTTTTTCTTTAACAGCGTAAGATTTTATCTTAAAATAAAAGAACTTTTCGTGGTTCTTATCAATTTTTGTTGGTTTTCATCTAATGAACTTATTTCAGTCAGCTAGATCTTTCTTCTTCAAAGCAAAAATATTTCATCTTCAAATACAAGAACTTTTCGTGGTTTTGTTGGCTTTCAGCAAATGAACATATTTCAGCGAGCTGGGAGTTTTTTATTTAATAGCGTAAGATTTTATCTTCAAATACAAGAACTTTTCGTGGTTTTGTTGGTTTTCAGCAAATGAACATATTTCAGCGAACTGGGAGCTTTTTCTTTAATAGCGTAAGATTTTATCTTAAAATACAAGAACTTTTCGTGGTTCTTGTCAATTTTTGTTGGTTTTCATCTAATGAACTTATTTCAGTCAGCTAGATCTTTCTTCTTCAAAGCAAAAAGATTTTATCTTCAAATACAAGAACTTTTCGTGGTTTTGTTGGTTTTCAGCAAATGAACAGATTTCAGCGAGCAAGAAGTTTTTTCTTTAACAGCATAAGATTTTGTCTTAAAATACAAGAACTTTTCGTGGTTCTTGTCAATTTTTGTTGGTTTTCATCGAATGAACTTATTTCAGTCAGCTAGATCTTTCTTCTTCAAAGCAAAAAGATTTCATCTTCAAATACAAGAACTTTTCGTGGTTTTGTTGGCTTTCAGCAAATGAACATATTTCAGCGAGCTGGGAGTTTTTTATTTAATAGCGTAAGATTTTATCTTAAAATACAAGAACTTTTCGTGGTTCTTGTCAATTTTTGTTGGTTTTCATCTCATGAACTTATTTCAGTCAGCTAGATCTTTCTTCTTCAAAGCAAAAAGATTTTATCTTCAAATACAAGAACTTTTCGTGGTTTTGTTGGTTTTCAGCAAATTAACAGATTTCAGCGAGCAAGAAGTTTTTTCTTTAATAGCGTAAGATTTTATCTTAAAATACAAGAACTTTTCGTGGTTCTTGTCAATTTTTGTTGGTTTTCATCTAATGAACTTATTTCAGTCAGCAAGATCTTTCGTCTTCAAAGCAAAAAGATGTTATCTTCAAATACAAGAACTTTTCGTGGTTTTGATGGGTTTCAGCAAGTTAACATATTTCAGCGAGCCGGAAGGTTTTTCTTTAATTGCGTAAGATATTATCTTAAAATACAAGAGGTTTTCGTGGTTCTTGTCAATTTTTGTTGGTTTTCATCTAATAAACTTATTTCAGTCAGCTAGATCTTTCTTCTTCAAAGCAAAAAGATTTTATCTTCAAATACAAGAACTTTTCGTGGTTTTGATGGATTTCAGCAAATGAACATATTTCAGCGAGCTGGAAGTTTTTTCCTCAATAGAGTAAGATTTTATCTTAAAATATAAGAACTTTTCGTGGTTCTTGTCAATTTTTGTTCTTTTTCATCTGATGAACTTATTTCAGTCAGCCAGATCTTTCTTCTTCAAAGCAAAAAGATTTTATCTTCAAATACAAGAACTTTTCGTGGTTTTGATGGTTTTCAGCAAATGAACATATTTCAGCGAGCTGGAAGTTTTTCCTTAATAGAGTAAGATTTTATCTAAAAATACAAGAACTTTTCGTGGTTCTTGTCAATTTTTGTTGGTTTTCATCTGATGAACTCATTTCAGTCAGCTAGATCTTTCTTCTTCAAAGCAAAAAGATTTTATCTTCAAATACAAGAACTTTTCGTGGTTTTGTTGGTTTTCAGCAAATGAACATATTTCAGCGAGCTGGGAGTTTTTTCTTTAATAGCGTAAGATATTATCTTAAAATACAAGAACTTTTCGTGGTTCTTGTCAATTTTTGTTGGTTTTCATCGAATGAACTTATTTCAGTCAGCTAGATCTTTCTTCTTCAAAGCAAGAAGATTTTATCTTCAAATACAAGAACTTTTCGTGGTTTTGTTGGTTTTCAGCAAATGAACATATTTCAGCGAGCTGGAAGTTTTTTCCTCAATAGCGTAAGATATTATCATAAAATACAAGAAGCTTTCGTGGTTCTTGTCAATTTTTGTTGGTTTTCATCTAATGAACTTATTTCAGTCAGCTAGATCTTTCTTCTTCAAAGCAAAAAGATTTTATCTTCAAATACAAGAACTTTTCGTGGTTTTGTTGGTTTTCAGCAAATGAACAGATTTCAGCGAGCAAGAAGTTTTTTCTTTAGTAGCGTAAGATTTTATCTTAAAATACAAGAACTTTTCGTGGTTTTGTTGGTTTTCAGCAAATGAACATATTTCAGCGAGCTGGGAGTTTTTTCTTTAATAGCGTAACATATTATCTTAAAATACAAGAACTTTTCGTGGTTCTTGTCAATTTTTGTTGGTTTTCATCGAATGAACTTATTTCAGTCAGCTAGATCTTTCTTCTTCAAAGCAAGAAGATTTTATCTTCAAATACAAGAACTTTTCGTGGTTTTGTTGGTTTTCAGCAAATGAACAGATTTCAGCGAGCAAGAAGTTTTTTCTTTAATAGCGTAAGATTTTATCTTCAAATACAAGAACTTTTCGTGGTTTTGTTGGTTTTCAGCAAATGAACAGATTTCAGCGAGCAAGAAGTTTTTTCTTTAACAGCGTAAGATTTTATCTTAAAATAAAAGAACTTTTCGTGGTTCTTATCAATTTTTGTTGGTTTTCATCTAATGAACTTATTTCAGTCAGCTAGATCTTTCTTCTTCAAAGCAAAAATATTTCATCTTCAAATACAAGAACTTTTCGTGGTTTTGTTGGCTTTCAGCAAATGAACATATTTCAGCGAGCTGGGAGTTTTTTATTTAATAGCGTAAGATTTTATCTTCAAATACAAGAACTTTTCGTGGTTTTGTTGGTTTTCAGCAAATGAACATATTTCAGCGAACTGGGAGCTTTTTCTTTAATAGCGTAAGATTTTATCTTAAAATACAAGAACTTTTCGTGGTTCTTGTCAATTTTTGTTGGTTTTCATCTAATGAACTTATTTCAGTCAGCTAGATCTTTCTTCTTCAAAGCAAAAAGATTTTATCTTCAAATACAAGAACTTTTCGTGGTTTTGTTGGTTTTCAGCAAATGAACAGATTTCAGCGAGCAAGAAGTTTTTTCTTTAACAGCATAAGATTTTGTCTTAAAATACAAGAACTTTTCGTGGTTCTTGTCAATTTTTGTTGGTTTTCATCGAATGAACTTATTTCAGTCAGCTAGATCTTTCTTCTTCAAAGCAAAAAGATTTCATCTTCAAATACAAGAACTTTTCGTGGTTTTGTTGGCTTTCAGCAAATGAACATATTTCAGCGAGCTGGGAGTTTTTTATTTAATAGCGTAAGATTTTATCTTAAAATACAAGAACTTTTCGTGGTTCTTGTCAATTTTTGTTGGTTTTCATCTCATGAACTTATTTCAGTCAGCTAGATCTTTCTTCTTCAAAGCAAAAAGATTTTATCTTCAAATACAAGAACTTTTCGTGGTTTTGTTGGTTTTCAGCAAATTAACAGATTTCAGCGAGCAAGAAGTTTTTTCTTTAATAGCGTAAGATTTTATCTTAAAATACAAGAACTTTTCGTGGTTCTTGTCAATTTTTGTTGGTTTTCATCTAATGAACTTATTTCAGTCAGCAAGATCTTTCGTCTTCAAAGCAAAAAGATGTTATCTTCAAATACAAGAACTTTTCGTGGTTTTGATGGGTTTCAGCAAGTTAACATATTTCAGCGAGCCGGAAGGTTTTTCTTTAATTGCGTAAGATATTATCTTAAAATACAAGAGGTTTTCGTGGTTCTTGTCAATTTTTGTTGGTTTTCATCTAATAAACTTATTTCAGTCAGCTAGATCTTTCTTCTTCAAAGCAAAAAGATTTTATCTTCAAATACAAGAACTTTTCGTGGTTTTGATGGATTTCAGCAAATGAACATATTTCAGCGAGCTGGAAGTTTTTTCCTCAATAGAGTAAGATTTTATCTTAAAATATAAGAACTTTTCGTGGTTCTTGTCAATTTTTGTTCTTTTTCATCTGATGAACTTATTTCAGTCAGCCAGATCTTTCTTCTTCAAAGCAAAAAGATTTTATCTTCAAATACAAGAACTTTTCGTGGTTTTGATGGTTTTCAGCAAATGAACATATTTCAGCGAGCTGGAAGTTTTTCCTTAATAGAGTAAGATTTTATCTAAAAATACAAGAACTTTTCGTGGTTCTTGTCAATTTTTGTTGGTTTTCATCTGATGAACTCATTTCAGTCAGCTAGATCTTTCTTCTTCAAAGCAAAAAGATTTTATCTTCAAATACAAGAACTTTTCGTGGTTTTGTTGGTTTTCAGCAAATGAACATATTTCAGCGAGCTGGGAGTTTTTTCTTTAATAGCGTAAGATATTATCTTAAAATACAAGAACTTTTCGTGGTTCTTGTCAATTTTTGTTGGTTTTCATCGAATGAACTTATTTCAGTCAGCTAGATCTTTCTTCTTCAAAGCAAGAAGATTTTATCTTCAAATACAAGAACTTTTCGTGGTTTTGTTGGTTTTCAGCAAATGAACATATTTCAGCGAGCTGGAAGTTTTTTCCTCAATAGCGTAAGATATTATCATAAAATACAAGAAGCTTTCGTGGTTCTTGTCAATTTTTGTTGGTTTTCATCTAATGAACTTATTTCAGTCAGCTAGATCTTTCTTCTTCAAAGCAAAAAGATTTTATCTTCAAATACAAGAACTTTTCGTGGTTTTGTTGGTTTTCAGCAAATGAACAGATTTCAGCGAGCAAGAAGTTTTTTCTTTAGTAGCGTAAGATTTTATCTTAAAATACAAGAACTTTTCGTGGTTTTGTTGGTTTTCAGCAAATGAACATATTTCAGCGAGCTGGGAGTTTTTTCTTTAATAGCGTAACATATTATCTTAAAATACAAGAACTTTTCGTGGTTCTTGTCAATTTTTGTTGGTTTTCATCGAATGAACTTATTTCAGTCAGCTAGATCTTTCTTCTTCAAAGCAAGAAGATTTTATCTTCAAATACAAGAACTTTTCGTGGTTTTGTTGGTTTTCAGCAAATGAACAGATTTCAGCGAGCAAGAAGTTTTTTCTTTAATAGCGTAAGATTTTATCTTCAAATACAAGAACTTTTCGTGGTTTTGTTGGTTTTCAGCAAATGAACAGATTTCAGCGAGCAAGAAGTTTTTTCTTTAATAGCGTAAGATTTTATCTTAAAATACAAGAACTTTTCGTGGTTCTTGTCAATTTTTGTTGGTTTTCATCCAATGAACTTATTTCAGTCAGCTAGATCTTTCTTCTTAAAAGCAAAAAGATTTTATCTTCAAATACAAGAACTTTTCGTGGTTTTGTTGGCTTTCAGCAAATGAACAGATTTCAGCGAGCAAGAAGTTTTTTCTTTAATAGCGTAAGATTTTATCTTAAAATACAAGAACTTTTCGTGGTTCTTGTCAATTTTTGTTGGTTTTCATCCAATGAACTTATTTCAGTCAGCTAGATCTTTCTTCTTAAAAGCAAAAAGATTTTATCTTCAAATACAAGAACTTTTCGTGGTTTTGTTGGCTTTCAGCAAATGAACATATTTCAGCGAGCCAGAAGTTTTTTCTTTAATAGCGTAAGATTTTATCTTAAAATACAAGAACTTTTCGTGGTTCTTGTCAATTTTGGTTGGTTTTCATCTAATGAACTTATTTCAGTCAGCTGGATCTTTCTTCTTCAAAGCAAAAAGATTTTATCTTCAAATACAAGAACTTTTCGTGGTTTTGATGGTTTTCAGCAAATGAACAGATTTCAGCGAGCAAGAAGTTTTATATTTAATAGCGTAAGATTTTATCTTAAAATACAAGAACTTTTCGTGGTTCTTGTCAATTTTTGTTGGTTTTCATCTAATGAACTTATTTCAGTCAGCTAGATCTTTCTTCTTCAAAGCAAAAAGATTTTATCTTCAAATACAAGAACTTTTCGTGGTTTTGATGGTTTTCAGCAAATGAACATATTTCAGCGAGCTGGGAGTTTTTTCCTTACTAGAGTAAGATTTTATCTTAAAATACAAGAACTTTTCGTGGTTCTTGTCAATTTTTGTTGGTTTTCATCGAATGAACTTATTTCAGTCAGCTAGATCTTTCTTCAAAGCAAAAAGATTTTATCTTCAAATACAAGAACTTTTCGTGGTTTTGTTGGTTTTCAGCAAATTAACAGATTTCAGCGAGCTGGGAGTTTTTTCTTTAATAGCGTAAGATTTTATCTTAAAATACAAGAACTTTTCGTGGTTCTTGTCAATTTTGGTTGGTTTTCATCTAATGAACTTATTTCAGTCAGCTGGATCTTTCTTCTTCAAAGCAAAAAGATTTTATCTTCAAATACAAGAACTTTTCGTGGTTTTGTTGGTTTTCAGCAAATGAACAGATTTCAGCGAGCTGGGAGTTTTTTATTTAATAGCGTAAGATTTTATCTTAAAATACAAGAACCTTTCGTGGTTCTTGTCAATTTTTGTTGGTTTTCATCTAATGAACTTATTTCAGTCAGCTAGATCTTTCTTCTTCAAAGCAAAAAGATTTTATCTTCAAATACAAGAACTTTTCGTGGTTTTGTTGGTTTTCAGCAAATGAACAGATTTCAGCGAGCAAGAAGTTTTTTCTTTAACAGCATAAGATTTTATCTTAAAATAAAAGAACTTTTCGTGGTTCTTATCAATTTTTGTTGGTTTTCATCTAATGAACTTATTTCAGTCAGCTAGATCTTTCTTCTTCAAAGCAAAAAGATTTCATCTTCAAATACAAGAACTTTTCGTGGTTTTGTTGGCTTTCAGCAAATGAACATATTTCAGCGAGCTGGGAGTTTTTTATTTAATAGCGTAAGATTTTATCTTCAAATACAAGAACTTTTCGTGGTTTTGTTGGTTTTCAGCAAATGAACATATTTCAGCGAGCTGGGAGTTTTTTCCTTAATAGAGTAAGATTTTATCTTAAAATACAAGAACTTTTCGTGGTTCTTGTCAATTTTTGTTGGTTTTCATCCAATGAACTTATTTCAGTCAGCTAGATCTTTCTTCTTCAAAGCAAAAAGATTTTATCTTCAAATACAAGAACTTTTCGTGGTTTTGTTGGTTTTCAGCACATGAACAGATTTCAGCGAGCAAGACGTTTTTTCTTTAATAGCGTAAGATTTTATCTTAAAATACAAGAACTTTTCGTGGTTCTTGTCAATTTTTGTTGGTTTTCATCTAATCAACTTATTTCAGTCAGCCAGATCTTTCTTCTTCAAAGCAAAAAGATTTTATCTTAAAATACAAGAACTTTTCGTGGTTTTGATGGTTTTCAGCAAATGAACATATTTCAGCGAGCTCGGAGTTTTTTCTTTAATAGCGTAAGATTTTATCTTAAAATACAAGAACTTTTCGTGGTTCTTGTCAATTTTGGTTGGTTTTCATCTAATGAACTTATTTCAGTCAGCTAGATCTTTCTTCTTCAAAGCAAAAAGATTTTATCTTCAAATACAAGAACTTTTCGTGGTTCTTGTCAATTTTTGTTGGTTTTCATCGAATGAACTTATTTCAGTCAGCTAGATCTTTCTTCTTCAAAGCAAAAAGATTTCATCTTCAAATACAAGAACTTTTCGTGGTTTTGTTGGCTTTCAGCAAATGAACATATTTCAGCGAGCTGGGAGTTTTTTATTTAATAGCGTAAGATTTTATCTTAAAATACAAGAACTTTTCGTGGTTCTTGTCAATTTTTGTTGGTTTTCATCTCATGAACTTATTTCAGTCAGCTAGATCTTTCTTCTTCAAAGCAAAAAGATTTTATCTTCAAATACAAGAACTTTTCGTGGTTTTGTTGGTTTTCAGCAAATTAACAGATTTCAGCGAGCAAGAAGTTTTTTCTTTAATAGCGTAAGATTTTATCTTAAAATACAAGAACTTTTCGTGGTTCTTGTCAATTTTTGTTGGTTTTCATCTAATGAACTTATTTCAGTCAGCTAGATCTTTCGTCTTCAAAGCAAAAAGATGTTATCTTCAAATACAAGAACTTTTCGTGGTTTTGATGGGTTTCAGCAAGTAAACATATTTCAGCGAGCCGGAAGGTTTTTCTTTAATTGCGTAAGATATTATCTTAAAATACAAGAGGTTTTCGTGGTTCTTGTCAATTTTTGTTGGTTTTCATCTAATAAACTTATTTCAGTCAGCTAGATCTTTCTTCTTCAAAGCAAAAAGATTTTATCTTCAAATACAAGAACTTTTCGTGGTTTTGTTGGTTTTCAGCAAATGAACAGATTTCAGCGAGCAAGACGTTTTTTCTTTAATAGCGTAAGATTTTATCTTAAAATACAAGAACTTTTCGTGGTTCTTGTCAATTTTTGTTGGTTTTCATCTAATGAACTTATTTCAGTCAGCCAGATCTTTCTTCTTCAAAGCAAAAAGATTTTATCTTAAAATACAAGAACTTTTCGTGGTTTTGATGGTTTTCAGCAAATGAACATATTTCAGCGAGCTGGGAGTTTTTTCTTTAATAGCGTAAGATTTTATCTTAAAATACAAGAACTTTTCGTGGTTCTTGTCAATTTTGGTTGGTTTTCATCCAATGAACGTATTTCAGTCAGCTAGATCTTTCTTCTTCAAAGCAAAAAGATTTTATCTTCAAATACAAGAACTTTTCGTGGTTTTGTTGGTTTTCAGCAAATGAACATATTTCAGCGAGCTGGGAGCTTTTTCTTTAATAGCGTAAGATTTTATCTTAAAATACAAGAACTTTTCGTGGTTCTTGTCAATTTTTGTTGGTTTTCATCTAATGAACTTATTTCAGTCAGCTAGATCTTTCTTCTTCAAAGCAAAAAGATTTTATCTTCAAATACAAGAACTTTTCGTGGTTTTGTTGGTTTTCAGCACATGAACAGATTTCAGCGAGCAAGACGTTTCTTCTTTAATAGCGTAAGATTTTATCTTAAAATACAAGAACTTTTCGTGGTTCTTGTCAATTTTTGTTGGTTTTCATCTAATCAACTTATTTCAGTCAGCCAGATCTTTCTTCTTCAAAGCAAAAAGATTTTATCTTAAAATACAAGAACTTTTCGTGGTTCTTGTCAATTTTTGTTGGTTTTCATCTAATGAACTTATTTCACTCAGCTAGATCTTTCTTCTTCAAAGCAAAAAGATTTTATCTTCAAATACAAGAACTTTTCGTGGTTTTGATGGTTTTCAGCAAATGAACATATTTCAGCGAGCTGGAAGTTTTTTCCTCAATAGAGTAAGATTTTATCTTAAAATATAAGAACTTTTCGTGGTTCTTGTCAATTTTTGTTCTTTTTCATCGAATGAACTTATTTCAGTCAGCCAGATCTTTCTTCTTCAAAGCAAAAAGATTTTATCTTCAAATACAAGAACTTTTCGTGGTTTTGATGGTTTTCAGCAAATGAACATATTTAAGCGAGCTGGAAGTTTTTCCTTAATAGAGTAAGATTTTATCTAAAAATACAAGAACTTTTCGTGGTTCTTGTCAATTTTTGTTGGTTTTCATCTGATGAACTCATTTCAGTCAGCTAGATCTTTCTTCTTCAAAGCAAAAAGATTTTATCTTCAAATACAAGAACTTTTCGTGGTTTTGTTGGTTTTCAGCAAATGAACATATTTCAGCGACCTGGGAGTTTTTTCTTTCATAGCGTAAGATATTATCTTAAAATACAAGAACTTTTCGTGGTTCTAGTCAATTTTTGTTGGTTTTCATCGAATGAACTTATTTCAGTCAGCTAGATCTTTCTTCTTCAAAGCAAGAAGATTTTATCTTCAAATACAAGAACTTTTCGTGGTTTTGTTGGTTTTCAGCAAATGAACATATTTCAGCGAGCTGGAAGTTTTTTCCTCAATAGCGTAAGATATTATCTTAAAATACAAGAAGCTTTCGTGGTTCTTGTCAATTTTTGTTGGTTTTCATCTAATGAACTTATTTCAGTCAGCTAGATCTTTCTTCTTCAACGCAAAAAGATTTTATCTTCAAATACAAGAACTTTTCGTGGTTTTGTTGGTTTTCAGCACATGAACAGATTTCAGCGAGCAAGACGTTTTTTCTTTAATAGCGTAAGATTTTATCTTAAAATACAAGAACTTTTCGTGGTTCTTGTCAATTTTGGTTGGTTTTCATCTAATGAACTTATTTCAGTCAGCGAGATCTTTCTTCTTCAAAGCAAAAAGATTTTATCTTCAAATACAAGAACTTTTCGTGGTTCTTGTCAATTTTTGTTGGTTTTCATCGAATGAACTTATTTCAGTCAGCCAGATCTTTCTTCTTCAAAGCAAAAAGATTTCATCTTCAAATGCAAGAACTTTTCGTGGTTTTGTTGGCTTTCAGCAAATGAACATATTTCAGCGAGCTGGGAGTTTTTTATTTAATAGCGTAAGATTTTATCTTAAAATACAAGAACTTTTCGTGGTTCTTGTCAATTTTGGTTGGTTTTCATCTCATGAACTTATTTCAGTCAGCTAGATCTTTCTTCTTCAAAGCAAAAAGATTTTATCTTAAAATACAAGAACTTTTCGTGGTTTTGTTGGTTTTCAGCAAATGAACAGATTTCAGCGAGCAAGAAGTTTTTTCTTTAATAGCGTAAGATTTTATCTTAAAATACAAGAACTTTTCGTGGTTCTTGTCAATTTTTGTTGGTTTTCATCTAATGAACTTATTTCAGTCAGCTAGATCTTTCGTCTTCAAAGCAAAAAGATGTTATCTTCAAATACAAGAACTTTTCGTGGTTTTGATGGGTTTCAGCAAGTTAACATATTTCAGCGAGCCGGAAGGTTTTTCTTTAATTGCGTAAGATATTATCTTAAAATACAAGAGGTTTTCGTGGTTCTTGTCAATTTTTGTTGGTTTTCATCTAATAAACTTATTTCAGTCAGCTAGATCTTTCTTCTTCAAAGCAAAAAGATTTTATCTTCAAATACAAGAACTTTTCGTGGTTTTGTTGGTTTTCAGCAAATGAACAGATTTCAGCGAGCAAGACGTTTTTTCTTTAATAGCGTAAGATTTTATCTTAAAATACAAGAACTTTTCGTGGTTCTTGTCAATTTTTGTTGGTTTTCATCGAATCAACTTATTTCAGTCAGCCAGATCTTTCTTCTTCAAAGCAAAAAGATTTTATCTTCAAATACAAGAACTTTTCGTGGTTTTGTTGGTTTTCAGCAAATGAACATATTTCAGCGAGCTGGGTGCTTTTTCTTTAATAGCGTAAGATTTTATCTTAAAATACAAGAACTTTTCGTGGTTCTTGTCAATTTTTGTTGGTTTTCATCTAATGAACTTATTTCGGTCAGCTAGATCTTTCTTCTTCAAAGCAAAAAGATTTTATCTTCAAATACAAGAACTTTTCGTGGTTCTTGTCAATTTTTGTTGGTTTTCATCTAATCAACTTATTTCAGTCAGCCAGATCTTTCTTCTTCAAAGCAAAAAGATTTTATCTTAAAATACAAGAACTTTTCGTGGTTTTGATGGTTTTCAGCAAATGAACATATTTCAGCGAGCTGGGAGTTTTTTCTTTAATAGCGTAAGATTTTATCTTAAAATACAAGAACTTTTCGTGGTTCTTGTCAATTTTGGTTGGTTTTCATCCAATGAACGTATTTCAGTCAGCTAGATCTTTCTTCTTCAAAGCAAAAAGATTTTATCTTCAAATACAAGAACTTTTCGTGGTTTTGTTGGTTTTCAGCAAATGAACATATTTCAGCGAGCTGGGAGCTTTTTCTTTAATAGCGTAAGATTTTATCTTAAAATACAAGAACTTTTCGTGGTTCTTGTCAATTTTTGTTGGTTTTCATCTAATGAACTTATTTCAGTCAGCTAGATCTTTCTTCTTCAAAGCAAAAAGATTTTATCTTCAAATACAAGAACTTTTCGTGGTTTTGTTGGTTTTCAGCACATGAACAGATTTCAGCGAGCAAGACGTTTCTTCTTTAATAGCGTAAGATTTTATCTTAAAATACAAGAACTTTTCGTGGTTCTTGTCAATTTTTATTGGTTTTCATCTAATCAACTTATTTCAGTCAGCCAGATCTTTCTTCTTCAAAGCAAAAAGATTTTATCTTAAAATACAAGAACTTTTCGTGGTTCTTGTCAATTTTTGTTGGTTTTCATCTAATGAACTTATTTCACTCAGCTAGATCTTTCTTCTTCAAAGCAAAAAGATTTTATCTTCAAATACAAGAACTTTTCGTGGTTTTGATGGTTTTCAGCAAATGAACATATTTCAGCGAGCTGGAAGTTTTTTCCTCAATAGAGTAAGATTTTATCTTAAAATATAAGAACTTTTCGTGGTTCTTGTCAATTTTTGTTCTTTTTCATCGAATGAACTTATTTCAGTCAGCCAGATCTTTCTTCTTCAAAGCAAAAAGATTTTATCTTCAAATACAAGAACTTTTCGTGGTTTTGATGGTTTTCAGCAAATGAACATATTTCAGCGAGCTGGAAGTTTTTCCTTAATAGAGTAAGATTTTATCTAAAAATACAAGAACTTTTCGTGGTTCTTGTCAATTTTTGTTGGTTTTCATCTGATGAACTCATTTCAGTCAGCTAGATCTTTCTTCTTCAAAGCAAAAAGATTTTATCTTCAAATACAAGAACTTTTCGTGGTTTTGTTGGTTTTCAGCAAATGAACATATTTCAGCGACCTGGGAGTTTTTTCTTTCATAGCGTAAGATATTATCTTAAAATACAAGAACTTTTCGTGGTTCTAGTCAATTTTTGTTGGTTTTCATCGAATGAACTTATTTCAGTCAGCTAGATCTTTCTTCTTCAAAGCAAGAAGATTTTATCTTCAAATACAAGAACTTTTCGTGGTTTTGTTGGTTTTCAGCAAATGAACATATTTCAGCGAGCTGGAAGTTTTTTCCTCAATAGCGTAAGATATTATCTTAAAATACAAGAAGCTTTCGTGGTTCTTGTCAATTTTTGTTGGTTTTCATCTAATGAACTTATTTCAGTCAGCTAGATCTTTCTTCTTCAACGCAAAAAGATTTTATCTTCAAATACAAGAACTTTTCGTGGTTTTGTTGGTTTTCAGCACATGAACAGATTTCAGCGAGCAAGACGTTTTTTCTTTAATAGCGTAAGATTTTATCTTAAAATACAAGAACTTTTCGTGGTTCTTGTCAATTTTGGTTGGTTTTCATCTAATGAACTTATTTCAGTCAGCGAGATCTTTCTTCTTCAAAGCAAAAAGATTTTATCTTCAAATACAAGAACTTTTCGTGGTTCTTGTCAATTTTTGTTGGTTTTCATCGAATGAACTTATTTCAGTCAGCCAGATCTTTCTTCTTCAAAGCAAAAAGATTTCATCTTCAAATGCAAGAACTTTTCGTGGTTTTGTTGGCTTTCAGCAAATGAACATATTTCAGCGAGCTGGGAGTTTTTTATTTAATAGCGTAAGATTTTATCTTAAAATACAAGAACTTTTCGTGGTTCTTGTCAATTTTGGTTGGTTTTCATCTCATGAACTTATTTCAGTCAGCTAGATCTTTCTTCTTCAAAGCAAAAAGATTTTATCTTAAAATACAAGAACTTTTCGTGGTTTTGTTGGTTTTCAGCAAATGAACAGATTTCAGCGAGCAAGAAGTTTTTTCTTTAATAGCGTAAGATTTTATCTTAAAATACAAGAACTTTTCGTGGTTCTTGTCAATTTTTGTTGGTTTTCATCTAATGAACTTATTTCAGTCAGCTAGATCTTTCGTCTTCAAAGCAAAAAGATGTTATCTTCAAATACAAGAACTTTTCGTGGTTTTGATGGGTTTCAGCAAGTTAACATATTTCAGCGAGCCGGAAGGTTTTTCTTTAATTGCGTAAGATATTATCTTAAAATACAAGAGGTTTTCGTGGTTCTTGTCAATTTTTGTTGGTTTTCATCTAATAAACTTATTTCAGTCAGCTAGATCTTTCTTCTTCAAAGCAAAAAGATTTTATCTTCAAATACAAGAACTTTTCGTGGTTTTGTTGGTTTTCAGCAAATGAACAGATTTCAGCGAGCAAGACGTTTTTTCTTTAATAGCGTAAGATTTTATCTTAAAATACAAGAACTTTTCGTGGTTCTTGTCAATTTTTGTTGGTTTTCATCGAATCAACTTATTTCAGTCAGCCAGATCTTTCTTCTTCAAAGCAAAAAGATTTTATCTTCAAATACAAGAACTTTTCGTGGTTTTGTTGGTTTTCAGCAAATGAACATATTTCAGCGAGCTGGGTGCTTTTTCTTTAATAGCGTAAGATTTTATCTTAAAATACAAGAACTTTTCGTGGTTCTTGTCAATTTTTGTTGGTTTTCATCTAATGAACTTATTTCGGTCAGCTAGATCTTTCTTCTTCAAAGCAAAAAGATTTTATCTTCAAATACAAGAACTTTTCGTGGTTCTTGTCAATTTTTGTTGGTTTTCATCTAATCAACTTATTTCAGTCAGCCAGATCTTTCTTCTTCAAAGCAAAAAGATTTTATCTTAAAATACAAGAACTTTTCGTGGTTTTGATGGTTTTCAGCAAATGAACATATTTCAGCGAGCTGGGAGTTTTTTCTTTAATAGCGTAAGATTTTATCTTAAAATACAAGAACTTTTCGTGGTTCTTGTCAATTTTGGTTGGTTTTCATCGAATGAACTTATTTCAGTCAGCTAGATCTTTCTTCTTCAAAGCAAAAAGATTTTATCTTCAAATACAAGAACTTTTCGTGGTTTTGTTGGTTTTCAGCAAATGAACAGATTTCAGCGAGCAAGAAGTTTTTTTCTTTGATAGCGTAAGATGTTATCTTAAAATACAAGAACTTTTCGTGGTTCTTGTCAATTTTTGTTGGTTTTCATCTGATGAACTCATTTCAGTCAGCTAGATCTTTCTTCTTCAAAGCAAAAAGATTCTATCTTCAAATACAAGAACTTTTCGTGCTTTTGTTGGTTTTCAGCAAATGAACATATTTCAGCGAGCTGGGAGTTTTTTCTTTAATAGCGTAAGATATTATCTTAAAATACAAGAACTTTTCGTGGTTCTTGTCAATTTTTGTTGGTTTTCATCGAATGAACTTATTTCAGTCAGCTAGATCTTTCTTCTTCAAAGCAAGAAGATTTTATCTTCAAATACAAGAACTTCTCGTGGTTTTGTTGGTTTTCAGCAAATGAACATATTTCAGCGAGCTGGAAGTTTTTTCCTCAATAGCGTAAGATATTATCTTAAAATACAAGAAGCTTTCGTGGTTCTTGTCAATTTTTGTTGGTTTTCATCTAATGAACTTATTTCAGTCAGCAAGATCTTTCTTCTTCAAAGCAAAAGGATTTTATCTTCAAATACAAGAACTTTTCGTGGTTTTGTTGGTTTTCAGCAAATTAACAGATTTCAGCGAGCAAGAAGTTTTTTCTTTAATAGCGTAAGATTTTATCTTAAAATACAAGAACTTTTCGTGTTTCTTGTCAATTTTTCTTGGTTTTCATCTAATCAACTTATTTCAGTCAGCCAGATCTTTCTTCTTCAAAGCAAAAAGATTTTATCTTCAAATACAAGAACTTTTCGTGGTTTTGATGGTTTTCAGCAAATGAACATATTTCAGCGAGCTGGAAGTTTTTTCCTTAATAGCGTAAGATTTTATCTTAAAATACAAGAACTTTTCGTGGTTCTTGTCAATTTTTGTTGGTTTTCATCTAATGAACTTATTTCACTCAGCTAGATCTTTCTTCTTCAAAGCAAAAAGATTTTATCTTCAAATACAAGAACTTTTCGTGGTTTTGATGGTTTTCAGCAAATGAACATATTTCAGCGAGCTGGAAGTTTTTTCCTCAATAGAGTAAGATTTTATCTTAAAATATAAGAACTTTTCGTGGTTCTTGTCAATTTTTGTTCTTTTTCATCGAATGAACTTATTTCAGTCAGCCAGATCTTTCTTCTTCAAAGCAAAAAGATTTTATCTTCAAATACAAGAACTTTTCGTGGTTTTGATGGTTTTCAGCAAATGAACATATTTCAGCGAGCTGGAAGTTTTTCCTTAATAGAGTAAGATTTTATCTAAAAATACAAGAACTTTTCGTGGTTCTTGTCAATTTTTGTTGGTTTTCATCTGATGAACTCATTTCAGTCAGCTAGATCTTTCTTCTTCAAAGCAAAAAGATTATATCTTCAAATACAAGAACTTTTCGTGGTTTTGTTGGTTTTCAGCAAATGAACATATTTCAGCGAGCTGGGAGTTTTTTCTTTAATAGCGTAAGATATTATCTTAAAATACAAGAACTTTTCGTGGTTCTTGTCAATTTTTGTTGGTTTTCATCGAATGAACTTATTTCAGTCAGCTAGATCTTTCTTCTTCAAAGCAAGAAGATTTTATCTTCAAATACAAGAACTTTTCGTGGTTTTGTTGGTTTTCAGCAAATGAACATATTTCAGCGAGCTGGAAGTTTTTTCCTCAATAGCGTAAGATATTATCTTAAAATACAAGAAGCTTTCGTGGTTCTTGTCAATTTTTGTTGGTTTTCATCGAATGAACTTATTTCAGTCAGCTAGATCTTTCTTCTTCAAAGCAAAAAGATTTTATCTTCAAATACAAGAACTTTTCGTGGTTTTGTTGGTTTTCAGCAAATGAACAGATTTCAGCGAGCAAGAAGTTTTTTCTTTAATAGCGTAAGATTTTATCTTAAAATACAAGAACTTTTTGTGGTTCTTGTCAATTTTTGTTGGTTTTCATCTAATGAACTTATTTCAGTCAGCTAGATCTTTCGTCTTCAAAGCAAAAAGATTTTATCTTCAAATACAAGAACTTTTCGTGGTTTGATGGGTTTCAGCAAGTTAACATATTTCAGCGAGCCGGAAGGTTTTTCTTTAACAGCGTAAGACATTATCTTAAAATACAAGAGGTTTTTGTGGTTCTTGTCAATTTTTGTTGGTTTTCATCTAATGAACTTATTTCAGTCAGCAAGATCTTTCTTCTTCAAAGCAAAAAGATTTTATCTTCAAATACAAGAACTTTTCGTGGTTTTGTTGGTTTTCAGCAAATGAACATATTTCAGCGAGCTGGGAGCTTTTTCTTTAATAGCGTAAGATTTTATCTTAAAATACAAGAACTTTTCGTGGTTCTTGTCAATTTTTGTTGGTTTTCATCTAATGAACTTATTTCAGTCAGCTAGATCTTTCTTCTTCAAAGCAAAAAGATGTTATCTTCAAATACAAGAACTTTTCGTGGATTTGTTGGTTTTCAGCAAATGAACATATTTCAGCGAGCTGGGAGTTTTTTCTTTAATAGCGTAAGATTTTATCTTAAAATACAAGAACTTTTCGTGGTTCTTGTCAATTTTTGTTGGTTTTCATCTAATGAACTTATTTCAGTCAGCTAGATCTTTCTTCTTCAAAGCAAAAAGATTTTATCTTCAAATACAAGAACTTTTCGTGGTTTTGTTGGTTTTCAGCAAATGAACATATTTCAGCGAGCTGGGAGCTTTTTCTTTAATAGCGTAAGATTTTATCTTAAAATACAAGAACTTTTCGTGGTTCTTGTCAATTTTTGTTGGTTTTCATCTAATGAACTTATTTCAGTCAGCTAGATCTTTCTTCTTCAAAGCAAAAAGATGTTATCTTCAAATACAAGAACTTTTCGTGGTTTTGTTGGTTTTCAGCAAATGAACAGATTTCAGCGAGCAAGACGTTTTTTCTTTAATAGCGTAAGATTTTATCTTAAAATACAAGAAGCTTTCGTGGTTCTTGTCAATTTTTGTTGGTTTTCATCTAATGAACTTATTTCAGTCAGCTAGATCTTTCTTCTTCAAAGCAAAAAGATTTTATCTTCAAATACAAGAACTTTTCGTGGTTTTGTTGGTTTTCAGCAAATGAACAGATTTCAGCGAGCAAGAAGTTTTTTCTTTAATAGTGTAAGATTTTATCTTAAAATACAAGAACTTTTCGTGGTTCTTGTCAATTTTTGTTGGTTTTCATCGAATGAACTTATTTCAGTCAGCTAGATCTTTCGTCTTCAAAGCAAAAAGATTTTATCTTCAAATACAAGAACTTTTCGTGGTTTTGATGGGTTTCAGCAAATTAACATATTTCAGCGAGCCGGAAGGTTTTTCTTTAATAGCGTAAGATATTATCTTAAAATACAAGAAGTTTTCGTGGTTCTTGTCAATTTTTGTTGGTTTTCATCTCATGAACTTATTTCAGTCAGCTAGATCTTTCTTCTCCAAAGCAAAAAGATTTTATCTTCAAATACAAGAACTTTTCGTGGTTTTGTTGGTTTTCAGCAAATGAACAGATTTCAGCGAGCAAGACGTTTTTTCTTTAATAGCGTAAGATTTTATCTTAAAATACAAGAACTTTTCGTGGTTCTTGTCAATTTTTGTTGGTTTTCATCTGATGAACTTATTTCAGTCAGCCAGATCTTAATTCTTCAAAGCAAAAAGATTTTATCTTAAAATACAAGAACTTTTCATGGTTTTGATGGTTTTCAGCAAATGAACATATTTCAGCGAGCTGGGAGTTTTTTCTTTAATAGCGTAAGATTTTATCTTAAAATACAAGAACTTTTCGTGGTTCTTGTCAATTTTTGTTGGTTTTCATCTAATGAACTTATTTCAGTCAGCTAGATCTTTCGTCTTCAAAGCAAAAAGATTTTATCTTCAAATACAAGAACTTTTCGTGGTTTTGATGGGTTTCAGCAAATTAACATATTTCAGCGAGCCGGAAGGTTTATCTTTAATAGCGTAAGATATCATCTTAAAATACAAGAAGTTTTCGTGGTTCTTGTCAATTTTTGTTGGTTTTCATCTAATGAACTTATTTCAGTCAGCTAGATCTTTCTTCTTCAAAGCAAAAAGATTTTATCTTAAAATACAAGAACTTTTCGTGGTTTTGATGGTTTTCAGCAAATGAACATATTTCAGCGAGCTGGGAGTTTTTTCTTTAATAGCGTAAGATTTTATCTTAAAATACAAGAACTTTTCGTGGTTCTTGTCAATTTTTGTTGGTTTTCATCGAATGAACTTATTTCAATCAGCTAGATCTTTCTTCTTCCAAGCAAAAAGATTTTATCTTCAAATACAAGAACTTTTCGTGGTTTTGTTGGTTTTCAGCAAATGAACATATTTCAGCGAGCTGGGAGCTTTTTCTTTGATAGCGTAAGATTTTATCTTAAAATACAAGAACTTTTCGTGGTTCTTGTCAATTTTTGTTGGTTTTCATCCAATGAACTTATTTCAGTCAGCTAGATCTTTCTTCTTCAAAGCAAAAAGATTTTATCTTCAAATACAAGAACTTTTCGTGGTTTTGTTGGTTTTCAGCAAATGAACATATTTCAGCGAGCTGGGAGTTTTTTCTTTAATAGCGTAAGATTTTATCTTAAAATACAAGAACTTTTCGTGGTTCTTGTCAATTTTTGTTGGTTTTCATCTAATGAACTTATTTCAGTCAGCTAGATCTTTCGTCTTCAAAGCAAAAAGATTTTATCTTCAAATACAAGAACTTTTCGTGGTTATGATGGGTTTCAGCAAATTAACATATTTCAGCGAGCCGGAAGGTTTTTCTTTAATAGCGTCAGATATTATCTTAAAATACAAGAAGTTTTCGTGGTTCTTGTCAATTTTTGTTGGTTTTCAGCTAATGAACTTATTTCAGTCAGCGAGATCTTTCTTCTTCAAAGCAAAAAGATGTTATCTTCAAATACAAGAACTTTTCGTGGTTTTGTTGGTTTTCAGCAAATGAACAGATTTCAGCGAGCAAGACGTTTTTTCTTTAATAGCGTTAGATTTTATCTTAAAATACAAGAACTTTTCGTGGTTCTTGTCAATTTTTGTTGGTTTTCATCTAATGAACTTATTTCAGTCAGCTGGATCTTTCTTCTTCAAAGCAAAAAGATTTTATCTTCAAATACAAGAACTTTTCGTGGTTTTGTTGGTTTTCAGCAAATGAACAGATTTCAGCGAGCAAGACGTTTTTTCTTTAATAGCGTAAGATTTTATCTTAAAATACAAGAACTTTTCGTGGTTCTTGTCAATTTTTGTTGGTTTTCATCTAATCAACTTATTTCAGTCAGCCAGATCTTTCTTCTTCAAAGCAAAAAGATTTTATCTTAAAATACAAGAACTTTTCGTGGTTTTGATGGTTTTCAGCAAATGAACATATTTCAGCGAGCTGGGAGTTTTTTCTTTAATAGCGTAAGATTTTATCTTAAAATACAAGAACTTTTCGTGGTTCTTGTCAATTTTTGTTGGTTTTCATCTAATGAACTTATTTCAGTCAGCTAGATCTTTCTTCTTCAAAGCAAAAAGATTTTATCTTCAAATACAAGAACTTTTCGTGGTTTTGTTGGTTTTCAGCAAATGAACATATTTCAGCGAGCTGGGAGCTTTTTCTTCAATAGCGTAAGATTTTATCTTAAAATACAAGAACTTTTCGTGGTTCTTGTCAATTTTTGTTGGTTTTCATCTAATGAACTTATTTCAGTCAGCTAGATCTTTCTTCTTCAAAGCAAAAAGATGTTATCTTCAAATACAAGAACTTTTCGTGGTTTTGTTGGTTTTCAGCAAATGAACAGATTTCAGCGAGCAAGACGTTTTTTCTTTAATAGCGTAAGATTTTATCTTAAAATACAAGAACTTTTCGTGGTTCTTGTCAATTTTTGTTGGTTTTCATCGAATCAACTTATTTCAGTCAGCCAGATCTTTCTTCTTCAAAGCAAAAAGATTTTATCTTAAAATACAAGAACTTTTCGTGGTTTTGTTGGTTTTCAGCAAATGAACATATTTCAGCGAGCAAGACGTTATTTCTTTAATAGCGTAAGATTTTATCTTAAAATACAAGAGCTTTTCGTGGTTCTTGTCAATTTTTGTTGGTTTTCATCTCATGAACTTATTTCAGTCAGCTGGATCTTTCTTCTTCAAAGCAAAAAGATTTTATCTTCAAATACAAGAACTTTTCGTGGTTTTGATGGTTTTCAGCAAATCAACATATTTCAGCGAGCTGGGAGCTTTTTCTTTAATAGCGTAAGATTTTATCTTAAAATACAAGAACTTTTCGTGGTTCTTGTCAATTTTTGTTGGTTTTCATCTAATGAACTTATTTCAGTCAGCTAGATCTTTCTTCTTCAAAGCAAAAAGATGTTATCTTCAAATACAAGAACTTCTCGTGGTTTTGTTGGTTTTCAGCAAATGAACAGATTTCAGCGAGCAAGACGTTTTTTCTTTAATAGCGTAAGATTTTATCTTAAAATACAAGAACTTTTCGTGGTTCTTGTCAATTTTTGTTGGTTTTCATCTACTGAACTTATTTCAGTCAGCTGGATCTTTCGTCTTCAAAGCAAAAAGATTTTATCTTAAAATACAAGAACTTTTCGTGGTTTTGTTGGTTTTCAGCAAATGAACATATTTCAGCGAGCAAGACGTTATTTCTTTAATAGCGTAAGATTTTATCTTAAAATACAAGAAGCTTTCGTGGTTCTTGTCAATTTTTGTTGGTTTTCATCGAATCAACTTATTTCAGTCAGCCAGATCTTTCTTCTTCAAAGCAAAAAGATTTTATCTTAAAATACAAGAACTTTTCGTGGTTTTGATGGTTTTCAGCAAATGAACATATTTCAGCGAGCAAGACGTTATTTCTTTAATAGCGTAAGATTTTATCTTAAAATACAAGAACTTTTCGTGGTTCTTGTCAATTTTTGTTGGTTTTCATCTCATGAACTTATTTCAGTCAGCTAGATCTTTCTTCTTCAAAGCAAAAAGATTTTATCTTCAAATACAAGAACTTTTCGTGGTTTTGTTGGTTTTCAGCAAATGAACATATTTCAGCGAGCTGGGAGCTTTTTCTTTAATAGCGTAAGATTTTATCTTAAAATACAAGAACTTTTCGTGGTTCTTGTCAATTTTTGTTGGTTTTCATCGAATGAACTTATTTCAGTCAGCTAGATCTTTCGTCTTCAAAGCAAAAAGATTTTATCTTCAAATACAAGAACTTTTCGTGGTTATGATGGGTTTCAGCAAAATAAAATATTTCAGCGAGCCGGAAGGTTTTTCTTTAATAGCGTCAGATATTATCTTAAAATACAAGAAGTTTTCGTGGTTCTTGTCAATTTTTGTTGGTTTTCATCTAATGAACTTATTTCAGTCAGCGAGATCTTTCTTCTTCAAAGCAAAAAGATGTTATCTTCAAATACAAGAACTTTCCGTGGTTTTGTTGGTTTTCAGCAAATGAACAGATTTCAGCGAGCAAGACGTTTTTTCTTTAATAGCGTAAGATTTTATCTTAAAATACAAGAAGTTTTCGTGGTTCTTGTCAATTTTTGTTGGTTTTCATCTAATGAACTTATTTCAGTCAGCGAGATCTTTCTTCTTCAAAGCAAAAAGATTTTATCTTCAAATACAAGAACTTTTCGTGGTTTTGTTGGTTTTCAGCAAATGAACAGATTTCAGCGAGCAAGACGTTTTTTCTTTAATAGCGTAAGATTTTATCTTAAAATACAAGAACTTTTCGTGGTTCTTGTCAATTTTTGTTGGTTTTCATCTAATCAACTTATTTCAGTCAGCCAGATCTTTCTTCTTCAAAGCAAAAAGATTTTATCTTAAAATACAAGAACTTTTCGTGGTTTTGATGGTATTCAGCAAATGAACATATTTCAGCGAGCTGGGAGTTTTTTCTTTAATAGCGTAAGATTTTATCTTAAAATACAAGAACTTTTCGTGGTTCTTGTCAATTTTTGTTGGTTTTCATCTAATGAACTTATTTCAGTCAGCTAGATCTTTCTTCTTCAAAGCAAAAAGATTTTATCTTCAAATACAAGAACTTTTCGTGGTTATGATGGGTTTCAGCAAATTAACATATTTCAGCGAGCCGGAAGGTTTTTCTTTAATAGCGTCAGATATTATCTTAAAATACAAGAAGTTTTCGTGGTTCTTGTAAATTTTTGTTGGTTTTCATCTAATGAACTTATTTCAGTCAGCGAGATCTTTCTTCTTCAAAGCAAAAAGATGTTATCTTCAAATACAAGAACTTTCCGTGGTTTTGTTGGTTTTCAGCAAATGAACAGATTTCAGCGAGCAAGACGTTTTTTCTTTAATAACGTAAGATTTTATCTTAAAATACAAGAAGTTTTCGTGGTTCTTGTCAATTTTTGTTGGTTTTCATCTAATGAACTTATTTTAGTCAGCAAGATCTTTCTTCTTCAAAGCAAAAAGATTTTATCTTCAAATACAAGAACTTTTCGTGGTTTTGTTGGTTTTCAGCAAATGAACAGATTTCAGCGAGCAAGACGTTTTTTCTTTAATAGCGTAAGATTTTATCTTAAAATACAAGAACTTTTCGTGGTTCTTGTCAATTTTTGTTGGTTTTCATCTAATCAACTTATTTCAGTCAGCCAGATCTTTCTTCTTCAAAGCAAAAAGATGTTATCTTCAAATACAAGAACTTCTCGTGGTTTTGTTGGTTTTCAGCAAATGAACAGATTTCAGCGAGCAAGACGTTTTTTCTTTAATAGCGTAAGATTTTATCTTAAAATACAAGAACTTTTCGTGGTTCTTGTCAATTTTTGTTGGTTTTCATCTACTGAACTTATTTCAGTCAGCTGGATCTTTCGTCTTCAAAGCAAAAAGATTTTATCTTAAAATACAAGAACTTTTCGTGGTTTTGTTGGTTTTCAGCAAATGAACATATTTCAGCGAGCAAGACGTTATTTCTTTAATAGCGTAAGATTTTATCTTAAAATACAAGAAGCTTTCGTGGTTCTTGTCAATTTTTGTTGGTTTTCATCGAATCAACTTATTTCAGTCAGCCAGATCTTTCTTCTTCAAAGCAAAAAGATTTTATCTTAAAATACAAGAACTTTTCGTGGTTTTGATGGTTTTCAGCAAATGAACATATTTCAGCGAGCAAGACGTTATTTCTTTAATAGCGTAAGATTTTATCTTAAAATACAAGAACTTTTCGTGGTTCTTGTCAATTTTTGTTGGTTTTCATCTCATGAACTTATTTCAGTCAGCTAGATCTTTCTTCTTCAAAGCAAAAAGATTTTATCTTCAAATACAAGAACTTTTCGTGGTTTTGTTGGTTTTCAGCAAATGAACATATTTCAGCGAGCTGGGAGCTTTTTCTTTAATAGCGTAAGATTTTATCTTAAAATACAAGAACTTTTCGTGGTTCTTGTCAATTTTTGTTGGTTTTCATCGAATGAACTTATTTCAGTCAGCTAGATCTTTCGTCTTCAAAGCAAAAAGATTTTATCTTCAAATACAAGAACTTTTCGTGGTTATGATGGGTTTCAGCAAAATAAAATATTTCAGCGAGCCGGAAGGTTTTTCTTTAATAGCGTCAGATATTATCTTAAAATACAAGAAGTTTTCGTGGTTCTTGTCAATTTTTGTTGGTTTTCATCTAATGAACTTATTTCAGTCAGCGAGATCTTTCTTCTTCAAAGCAAAAAGATGTTATCTTCAAATACAAGAACTTTCCGTGGTTTTGTTGGTTTTCAGCAAATGAACAGATTTCAGCGAGCAAGACGTTTTTTCTTTAATAGCGTAAGATTTTATCTTAAAATACAAGAAGTTTTCGTGGTTCTTGTCAATTTTTGTTGGTTTTCATCTAATGAACTTATTTCAGTCAGCGAGATCTTTCTTCTTCAAAGCAAAAAGATTTTATCTTCAAATACAAGAACTTTTCGTGGTTTTGTTGGTTTTCAGCAAATGAACAGATTTCAGCGAGCAAGACGTTTTTTCTTTAATAGCGTAAGATTTTATCTTAAAATACAAGAACTTTTCGTGGTTCTTGTCAATTTTTGTTGGTTTTCATCTAATCAACTTATTTCAGTCAGCCAGATCTTTCTTCTTCAAAGCAAAAAGATTTTATCTTAAAATACAAGAACTTTTCGTGGTTTTGATGGTATTCAGCAAATGAACATATTTCAGCGAGCTGGGAGTTTTTTCTTTAATAGCGTAAGATTTTATCTTAAAATACAAGAACTTTTCGTGGTTCTTGTCAATTTTTGTTGGTTTTCATCTAATGAACTTATTTCAGTCAGCTAGATCTTTCTTCTTCAAAGCAAAAAGATTTTATCTTCAAATACAAGAACTTTTCGTGGTTATGATGGGTTTCAGCAAATTAACATATTTCAGCGAGCCGGAAGGTTTTTCTTTAATAGCGTCAGATATTATCTTAAAATACAAGAAGTTTTCGTGGTTCTTGTAAATTTTTGTTGGTTTTCATCTAATGAACTTATTTCAGTCAGCGAGATCTTTCTTCTTCAAAGCAAAAAGATGTTATCTTCAAATACAAGAACTTTCCGTGGTTTTGTTGGTTTTCAGCAAATGAACAGATTTCAGCGAGCAAGACGTTTTTTCTTTAATAACGTAAGATTTTATCTTAAAATACAAGAAGTTTTCGTGGTTCTTGTCAATTTTTGTTGGTTTTCATCTAATGAACTTATTTTAGTCAGCAAGATCTTTCTTCTTCAAAGCAAAAAGATTTTATCTTCAAATACAAGAACTTTTCGTGGTTTTGTTGGTTTTCAGCAAATGAACAGATTTCAGCGAGCAAGACGTTTTTTCTTTAATAGCGTAAGATTTTATCTTAAAATACAAGAACTTTTCGTGGTTCTTGTCAATTTTTGTTGGTTTTCATCTAATCAACTTATTTCAGTCAGCCAGATCTTTCTTCTTCAAAGCAAAAAGATGTTATCTTCAAATACAAGAACTTTTCGTGGTTTTGTTGGTTTTCAGCAAATGAACAGATTTCAGCGAGCAAGACGTTTTTTCTTTAATAGCGTAAGATTTTATCTTAAAATACAAGAACTTTTCGTGGTTCTTGTCAATTTTTGTTGGTTTTCATCGACTGAACTTATTTCAGTCAGCTAGATCTTTCGTCTTCAAAGCAAAAAGATTTAATCTTCAAATACAAGAACTTTTCGTGGTTATGATGGGTTTCAGCAAATTAACATATTTCAGCGAGCCAGAAGGTTTTTCTTTAATAGCGTAAGATATTATCTTAAAATACAAGAAGCTTTCGTGGTTCTTGTCAATTTTTGTTGGTTTTCATCTCATGAACTTATTTCAGTCAGCTAGATCTTTCTTCTTCAAAGCAAAAAGATGTTATCTTCAAATACAAGAACTTTTCGTGGTTTTGTTGGTTTTCAGCAAATGAACAGATTTCAGCGAGCAAGACGTTTTTTCTTTAATAGCGTAAGATTTTATCTTAAAATACAAGAACTTTTCGTGGTTCTTGTCAATTTTTGTTGGTTTTCATCGAATCAACTTATTTCAGTCAGCCAGATCTTTCTTCTTCAAAGCAAAAAGATTTTATCTTAAAATACAAGAACTTTTCGTGGTTTTGATGGTTTTCAGCAAATGAACATATTTCAGCGAGCAAGACGTTATTTCTTTAATAGCGTAAGATTTTATCTTAAAATACAAGAACTTTTCGTGGTTCTTGTCAATTTTTGTTGGTTTTCATCTAATGAACTTATTTCAGTCAGCTAGATCTTTCTTCTTCAAAGCAAAAAGATGTTATCTTCAAATACAAGAACTTTTCGTGGTTTTGTTGGTTTTCAGCAAATGAACAGATTTCAGCGAGCAAGACGTTTTTTCTTTAATAGCATAAGATATTATCTTAAAATACAAGAAGCTTTCGTGGTTCTTGTCAATTTTTGTTGGTTTTCATCTAATGAACTTATTTCAGTCAGCTAGATCTTTCTTCTTCAAAGCAAAAAGATTTTATCTTCAAATACAAGAACTTTTCGTGGTTTTGTTGGTTTTCAGCAAATGAACAGATTTCAGCGAGCAAGACGTTTTTTCTTTAATAGCGTAAGATTTGATCTTAAAATACAAGAACTTTTCGTGGTTCTTGTCAATTTTTGTTGGTTTTCATCGAATCAACTTATTTCAGTCAGCCAGATCTTTCTTCTTCAAAGCAAAAAGATTTTATCTTAAAATACAAGAACTTTTCGTGGTTTTGATGGTTTTCAGCAAATGAACATATTTCAGCGAGCTGGAAGTTTTTTCCTTAATAGCGTGAGATTTTATCTTAAAATACAAGAACTTTTCGTGTTTCTTGTCAATTTTTGTTGGTTTTCATCTAATGAACTTATTTCAGTCAGCTAGATCTTTCTTCTTCAAAGCAAAAAGATTTTATCTTCAAATACAAGAACTTTTCGTGGTTTTGATGGTTTTCAGCAAATGAACATATTTCATCGAGCTGGAAGTTTTTTCCTTAATAGAGTAAGATTTTATCTTAAAATACAAGAACTTTTCGTGGTTCTTGTCAATTTTTGTTGGTTTTCATCTAATGAACTTATTTCAGTCAGCCAGATCTTTCTTCTTCAAAGCAAAAAGATTTTATCTTCAAATACAAGAACTTTTCGTGGTTTTGATGGTTTTCAGCAAATGAACATATTTCAGCGAGCTGGAAGTTTTTTCCTTAATAGAGTAAGATTTTATCTTAAAATACAAGAACTTTTCGTGGTTCTTGTCAATTTTTGTTGGTTTTCATCTAATGAACTTATTTCAGTCAGCCAGATCTTTCTTCTTCAAAGCAAAAAGATTTTATCTTCAAATACAAGAACTTTTCGTGGTTTTGTTGGTTTTCAGCAAATGAACATATTTCAGCGAGCTGGGAGCTTTTTCTTTAATAGTGTAAGATTTTATCTTAAAATACAAGAACTTTTCGTGGTTCTTGTCAATTTTTGTTGGTTTTCATCTGATGAACTTATTTCAGTCAGCTAGATCTTTCTTCTTCAAAGCAAAAAGATGTTATCTTCAAATACAAGAACTTTTCGTGGTTTTGTTGGTTTTCAGCAAATGAACAGATTTCAGCGAGCAAGACGTTTTTTCTTTAATAGCGTAAGATTTTATCTTAAAATACAAGAACTTTTCGTGGTTCTTGTCAATTTTTGTTGGTTTTCATCTACTGAACTTATTTCAGTCAGCTAGATCTTTCGTCTTCAAAGCAAAAAGATTTTATCTTCAAATACAAGAACTTTTCGTGGTTATGATGGGTTTCAGCAAATTAACATATTTCAGCGAGCCGGAAGGTTTTTCTTTAATAGCGTAAGATATTATCTTAAAATACAAGAAGCTTTTGAGGTTCTTGTCAATTTTTGTTGGTTTTCATCTAATGAACTTATTTCAGTCAGCTAGATCTTTCTTCTTCAAAGCAAAAAGATTTTATCTTCAAATACAAGAACTTTTCGTGGTTTTGTTGGTTTTCAGCAAATGAACAGATTTCAGCGAGCAAGACGTTTTTTCTTTAATAGCGTAAGATTTTATCTTAAAATACAAGAACTTTTCATGGTTCTTGTCAATTTTTGTTGGTTTTCATCGAATCAAGTTATTTCAGTCAGCCAGATCTTTCTTCTTCAAAGCAAAAAGATTTTATCTTAAAATACAAGAACTTTTCGTGGTTTTGATGGTTTTCAGCAAATGAACATATTTCAGCGAGCAAGACGTTATTTCTTTAATAGCGTAAGATTTTATCTTAAAATACAAGAACTTTTCGTGGTTCTTGTCAATTTTTGTTGGTTTTCATCTCATGAACTTATTTCAGTCAGCTAGATCTTTCTTCTTCAAAGCAAAAAGATTTTATCTTCAAATACAAGAACTTTTCGTGGTTTTGTTGGTTTTCAGCAAATGAACATATTTCAGCGAGCTGGGAGCTTTTTCTTTAATAGCGTAAGATTTTATCTTAAAATACAAGAACTTTTCGTGCTTCCTGTCAATTTTTGTTGGTTTTCATCTAATGAACTTATTTCAGTCAGCTAGATCTTTCTTCTTCAAAGCAAAAAGATGTTATCTTCAAATCCAAGAACTTTTCGTGGTTTTGTTGGTTTTCAGCAAATGAACAGATTTCAGCGAGCAAGACGTTTTTTCTTTAATAGCGTAAGATTTTATCTTAAAATACAAGAACTTTTCGTGGTTCTTGTCAATTTTTGTTGGTTTTCATCTGCTGAACTTATTTCAGTCAGCTAGATCTTTCGTCTTCAAAGCAAAAAGATTTTATCTTCAAATACAAGAACTTTTCGTGGTTATGATGGGTTTCAGCAAATTAACATATTTCAGCGAGCCGGAAGGTTTTTCTTTAATAGTGTAAGATATTATCTTAAAATACAAGAAGCTTTCGTGGTTCTTGTCAATTTTTGTTGGTTTTCATCTCATGAACTTATTTCAGTCAGCTAGATCTTTCTTTTTCAAAGCAAAAGGATTTTATCTTCAAATACAAGAACTTTTCGTGGTTTTGTTGGTTTTCAGCAAATGAACAGATTTCAGCGAGCAAGAACTTTTTTCTTTAATAGCGTAAGATTTTATCTTAAAATACAAGAACTTTTCGTGTTTCTTGTCAATTTTTGTTGGTTTTCATCTAATCAACTTATTTCAGTCAGCCAGATCTTTCTTCTTCAAAGCAAAAAGATTTTATCTTCAAATACAAGAACTTTTCGTGGTTTTGATGGTTTTCAGCAAATGAACATATTTCAGCGAGCTGGAAGTTTTTCCTTAATAGAGTAAGATTTTATCTTAAAATACAAGAACTTTTCGTGGTTCTTGTCAATTTTTGTTGGTTTTCATCGAATGAACTTATTTCAGTCAGCTAGATCTTTCTTCTTCAAAGCAAAAAGATTTTATCTTCAAATGCAAGAACTTTTCGTGGTTTTGTTGGTTTTCAGCAAATGAACATATTTCAGCGAGCTGGAAGTTTTTTCCTCAATAGCGTAAGATATTATCTTAAAATACAAGAAGCTTTCGTGGTTCTTGTCAATTTTTGTTGGTTTTCATCTGATGAACTTATTTCAGTCAGCTCGATCTTTCTTCTTCAAAGCAAAAGGATTTTATCTTCAAATACAAGAACTTTTCGTGGTTTTGTTGGTTTTCAGCAAATGAACAGATTTCAGAGAGCAAGAACTTTTTTCTTTAATAGCGTAAGATTTTATCTTAAAATACAAGAACTTTTCGTGTTTCTTGTCAATTTTTGTTGGTTTTCATCTCATGAACTTATTTCAGTCAGCCAGATCTTTCTTCTTCAAAGCAAAAAGATTTTATCTTAAAATACAAGACCTTTTCGTGGTTTTGATGGTTTTCAGCAAATTAACATATTTCAGCGAGCTGGAAGTTTTTTCCTTAATAGCGTGAGATTTTATCTTAAAATACAAGAACTTTTCGTGGTTCTTGTCAATTTTTGTTGGTTTTCATCTAATGAACTTATTTCAGTCAGCTAGATCTTTCTTCTTCAAAGCAAAAAGATTTTATCTTCAAATACAAGAACTTTTCGTGGTTTTGATGGTTTTCAGCAAATGAACATATTTCAGCGAGCTGGAAGTTTTTTCCTTAATAGAGTAAGATTTTATCTTAAAATACAAGAACTTTTCGTGGTTCTTGTCAATTTTTGTTGGTTTTCATCTAATGAACTTATTTCAGTCAGCCAGATCTTTCTTCTTCAAAGCAAAAAGATTTTATCTTCAAATACAAGAACTTTTCGTGGTTTTGATGGTTTTCAGCAAATGAACATATTTCAGCGAGCTGGAAGTTTTTCCTTAATAGAGTAAGATTTTATCTTAAAATACAAGAACTTTTCGTGGTTCTTGTCAATTTTTGTTGGTTTTCATCTGATGAACTCATTTCAGTCAGCTAGATCTTTCTTCTTCAAAGCAAGAAGATTTTATCTTCAAATACAAGAACTTTTCGTGGTTTCGTTGGTTTTCAGCAAATGAACATATTTCAGCGAGCTGGAAGTTTTTTCCTCAATAGCGTAAGATATTATCTTAAAATACAAGAAGCTTTCGTGGTTCTTGTCAATTTTTGTTGGTTTTCATCGAATGAACTTATTTCAGTCAGCTGGATCTTTCTTCTTCAAAGCAAAAGGATTTTATCTTCAAATACAAGAACTTTTCGTGGTTTCGTTGGTTTTCAGCAAATGAACAGATTTCAGCGAGCAAGAAGTTTTTTCTTTAATAGCGTAAAATTTTATCTTAAAATACAAGAACTTTTCGTGTTTCTTGTCAATTTCTGTTGGTTTTCATCTAATCAACTTATTTCAGTCAGCCAGATCTTTCTTCTTCAAAGCAAAAAGATTTTATCTTAAAATACAAGAACTTTTCGTGGTTTTGATGGTTTTCAGCAAATTAACATATTTCAGCGAGCTGGAAGTTTTTTCCTTAATAGCGTAAGATTTTATCTTAAAATACAAGAACTTTTCGTGGTTCTTGTCAATTTTTGTTGGTTTTCATCTAATGAACTTATTTCAGTCAGCTAGATCTTTCTTCTTCAAAGCAAAAAGATTTTATCTTCAAATACAAGAACTTTTCGTGGTTTTGATGGTTTTCAGCAAATGAACATATTTCAGCGAGCTGGAAGTTTTTTCCTTAATAAAGTAAGATTTTATCTTAAAATACAAGAACTTTTCGTGGTTCTTGTCAATTTTTGTTCTTTTTCATCTAATGAACTTATTTCAGTAAGCCAGATCTTTCTTCTTCAAAGCAAAAAGATTTTATCTTCAAATACAAGAACTTTTCGTGGTTTTGATGGTTTTCAGCAAATGAACATATTTCAGCGAGCTGGAAGTGTTTCCTTAATAGAGTAAGATTTTATCTTAAAATACAAGAACTTTTCGTGGTTCTTGTCAATTTTTGTGGGTTTTCATCTGATGAACTCATTTCAGTCAGCTAGATCTTTCTTCTTCAAAGCAAAAAGATTTTATCTTCAAATACATGAACTTTTCGTGGTTTTGTTGGTTTTCAGCAAATCAACATATTTCAGCGAGCTGGGAGTTTTTTCTTTAATAGCGTAAGATATTATCTTAAAATACAAGAACTTTTCGTGGTTCTTGTCAATTTTTGTTGGTTTTCATCGAATGAACTTATTTCAGTCAGCTAGATCTTTCGTCTTCAAAGCAAGAAGATTTTATCTTCAAATACAAGAACTTTTCGTGGTTTTGTTGGTTTTCAGCAAATGAACATATTTCAGCGAGCTGGAAGTTTTTTCCTTAATAGAGTAAGATTTTATCTTAAAATACAAGAACTTTTCGTGGTTCTTGTCAATTTTTGTTGGCTTTCATCTAATGAACTTATTTCAGTCAGCGAGATCTTTCTTCTTCAAAGCAAAAAGATTTTATCTTCAAATACAAGAACTTTTCGAGGTTTTGATGGTTTTCAGCAAATGAACATATTTCAGCGAGCTGGAAGTTTTTTCCTTAATAATGTAAGATTTTATCTTAAAATACAAGAACTATTCGTGGTTCTTGTCAATTTTTGTTCGTTTTCATCTAATGAACTTATTTCAGTCAGCAAGATCTTTCTTCTTCAAAGCAAAAAGATTTTATCTTCAAATACAAGAACTTTTCGTGGTTTTGATGGTTTTCACCAAATGAACATATTTCAGCGAGCTGGAAGATTTTTCCGAAATAGAGTAAGATTTTATCTTAAAATACAAGAACTTTTCGTGGTTCTTGTCAATTTTTGTTGGTTTTCATCTGATGAACTTATTTCAGTCAGCGAGATCTGTCTTCTTCAAAGCAAAAAGATTTTATCTTCAAATACAAGAACTTTTCGTGGTTTTGATGGTTTTCAGCAAATGAACATATTTCAGCGAGCTGGAAGTTTTTTCCTTAATAGAGTCAGATTCTATCTTAAAATACAAGAACTTTTCGTGGTTCTTGTCAATTTTTGTTCGTTTTCATCTAATGAACTTATTTCAGTCAGCGAGTTCTTTCTTCTTCAAAGCAAAAAGATTTTATCTTCAAATGCAAGAACTTTTCGTGGTTTTGTTGGTTGTCAGCAAATGAACATATTTCAGCGAGCCAGAAGTTTTTTCTTTAATAGCGTAAGATTTTATCTTAAAATACAAGAACTTTTCGTGGTTCTTGTCAATTTTGGTTGGTTTTCATCTGATGAACTTATTTCAGTCAGCGAGATCTTTCTTCTTCAAAGCAAAAAGATTTTATCTTCAAATACAAGAACTTTTCGTGGTTTTGTTGGTTTTCAACAAAGGAACATATTTCAGCGAGCCAGAAGTTTTTTCTTTAATAGCGTAAGATTTTATCTTAAAATACAAGAACTTTTCGTGGTTCTTGTCAATTTTGGTTGGTTTTCATCTGATGAACTTATTTCAGTCAGCGAGATCTTTCTTCTTCAAAGCAAAAGGATTTTATCTTCAAATACAAGAACTTTTCGTGGTTTTGTTGGTTTTCAGCAAATGAACAGATTTCAGCGAGCAAGAAGTTTTTTCTTTAATAGCGTAAGATTTTATCTTAAAATACAAGAACTTTTCGTGGTTCTTGTCAATTTTTGTTGGTTTTCATCTGATGAACTCATTTCAGTCAGCTAGATCTTTCTTCTTCAAAGCAAAAAGATTTTATCTTCAAATACAAGAACTTTTCGTGGTTTTGTTGGTTTTCAGCAAATCAACATATTTCAGCGAGCTGGGAGTTTTTTCTTTAATAGCGTAAGATTTTATCTTAAAATACAAGAACTTTTCGTGGTTCTTGTCAATTTTTGTTGGTTTTCATCGAATCAACTTATTTCAGTCAGCCAGATCTTTCTTCTTCAAAGCAAAAAGATTTTATCTTAAAATACAAGAACTTTTCGTGGTTTTGATGGTTTTCAGCAAATGAACATATTTCAGCGAGCAAGACGTTATTTCTTTAATAGTGTAAGATTTTATCTTAAAATACAAGAACTTTTCGTGGTTCTTGTCAATTTTTGTTGGTTTTCATCTCATGAACTTATTTCAGTCAGCTAGATCTTTCTTCTTCAAAGCAAAAAGATTTTATCTTCAAATACAAGAACTTTTCGTGGTTTTGTTGGTTTTCAGCAAATGAACATATTTCAGCGAGCTGGGAGCTTTTTCTTTAATAGCGTAAGATTTTATCTTAAAATACAAGAATTTTTCGTGGTTCTTGTCAATTTTTGTTGGTTTTCATCTAATGAACTTATTTCAGTCAGCTAGATCTTTCTTCTTCAAAGCAAAAAGATTTTATCTTCAAATACAAGAACTTTTCGTGGTTTTGTTGGTTTTCAGCAAATGAACATATTTCAGCGAGCTGGAAGTTTTTTCCTCAATAGCGTAAGATATTATCTTAAAATACAAGAAGCTTTCGTGGTTCTTGTCAATTTTTGTTGGTTTTCATCTAATGAACTTATTTCAGTCAGCGAGATCTTTCTTCTTCAAAGCAAAAGGATTTTATCTTCAAATACAAGAACTTTTCGTGGTTTTGATGGTTTTCACCAAATGAACATATTTCAGCGAGCTGGAAGATTTTTCCTAAATAGAGTAAGATTTTATCTTAAAATACAAGAACTTTTCGTGGTTCTTGTCAATTTTTGTTGGTTTTCATCTGATGAACTTATTTCAGTCAGCGAGATCTTTCTTCTTCAAAGCAAAAAGATTTTATCTTCAAATACAAGAACTTTTCGTGGTTTTGATGGTTTTCAGCAAATGAACATATTTCAGCGAGCTGGAAGTTTTTTCCTCAATAGAGTCAGATTTTATCTTAAAATACAAGAACTTTTCGTGGTTCTTGTCAATTTTTGTTCGTTTTCATCAAATGAACTTATTTCAGTCAGCGAGATCTTTCTTCTTCAAAGCAAAAAGATTTTATCTTCAAATGCAAGAACTTTTCGTGGTTTTGTTGGTTTTCAGCAAATGAACATATTTCAGCGAGCCAGAAGTTTTTTCTTTAATAGCGTAAGATTTTATCTTAAAATACAAGAACTTTTCGTGGTTCTTGTCAATTTTTGTTGGTTTTCATCTAATGAACTTATTTCAGTCAGCTGGATCTTTCTTCTTCAAAGCAAAAAGATTTTATCTTCAAATACAAGAACATTTCGTGGTTTTGATGGTTTTCAGCAAATGAACATATTTCAGCGAGCTGGGAGTTTTTTCTTTAATAGAGTAAGATTTTATCTTAAAATACAAGAACCTTTCGTGGTTCTTGTCAATTTTTGTTGGTTTTCATCTAATGAACTTATTTCAGTCAGCGAGATCTTTCTTCTTCAAAGCAAAAAGATTTTATCTTCAAATACAAGAACTTTTCGTGGTTTTGTTGGTTTTCAGCAAATGAACATATTTCAGCGAGCCAGAAGTTTTTTCTTTAATAGCGTAAGATTTTATCTTAAAATACAAGAAGTTTTCGTGGTTCTTGTCAATTTTTGTTGGTTTTCATCTGATGAACTTATTTCAGTCAGCTAGATCTTTCTTCTTCAAAGCAAAAAGATTTTATCTTCAAATACAAGAACTTTTCGAGGTTTTGATGGTTTTCAGCAAATGAACATATTTCAGCGAGCTGGAAGTTTTTTCCTTAATAGAGTAAGATTTTATCTTAAAATACAAGAACTTTTCGTGGTTCTTGTCAATTTTTGTTCGTTTTCATCTAATGAACTTATTTCAGTCAGCAAGATCTTACTTCTTCAAATCAAAAAGATTTTATCTTCAAATACAAGAACTTTTCGTGGTTTTGATGGTTTTCAGCAAATGAACATATTTCAGCGAGCCAGAAGTTTTTTCTTTAATAGCGTAAGATTTTATCTTAAAATACAAGAACTTTTCGTGGTTCTTGTCAATTTTGGTTGGTTTTCATCTAATGAACTTATTTAAGTCAGCTGGATCTTTCTTCTTCAAAGCAAAAAGATTTTATCTTCAAATACAAGAACTTTTCGTGGTTTTGTTGGTTTTCAGCAAATGAACATATTTCAGCGAGCTGGGAGTTTTTTCTTTAATAGTGTAAGATTTTATCTTAAAATACAAGAACTTTTCGTGGTTCTTGTCAATTTTTGTTGGTTTTCATCTGATGAACTTATTTCAGTCAGCTAGATCTTTCTTCTTCAAAGCAAAAAGATTTTATCTTCAAACACAACAACTTTTCGTGGTTTTGATGGTTTTCAGCAAATGGACATATTTCAGCGAGCTGGAAGTTTTTTCCTTAATAGAGTAAGATTTTATCTTAAAATACAAGAACCTTTCGTGGTTCTTGTCAATTTTTGTTGGTTTTCATCTAATGAACTTATTTCAGTCAGCGAGATCTTTCTTCTTCAAAGCAAAAAGATTTTATCTTCAAATACAAGAACTTTTCGTGGTTTTGTTGGTTTTCAGCAAATGAACATATTTCAGCGAGCCAGAAGTTTTTTCTTTAATAGCGTAAGATTTTATCTTAAAATACAAGAACTTTTCGTGGTTCTTGTCAATTTTTGTTGGTTTTCATCTAATGAACTTATTTCAGTGAGCTGGATCTTTCTTCTTCAAAGCAAAAAGATTTTATCTTGAAATAAAACAACTTTTCGTGGTTTTGATGGTTTTCAGCAAATTAACATATTTCAGCGATCTGGAAGTTTTTTCCTTAATAGAGTAAGATTTTATCTTAAAATACAAGAACTTTTCGTGGTTCTTGTCAATTTTTGTTGGATTTCATCTAATGAACTTATTTCAGTCAGCTAGATCTTTCTTCTTCAAAGCAAAAAGATTTTATCTTCAAATACAAGAACTTTTCGTGGTTTTGTTGGTTTTCAGCAAATGAACATATTTCAGCGAGCCAGAAGTTTTTTCTTTAATAGCGTAAGATATTATCTTAAAATACAAGAAGTTTTCGTGGTTCTTGTCAATTTTTGTTGGTTTTCATCGAATGAACTTATTTCAGTCAGCTAGATCTTTCTTCTTCAAAGCAAAAAGAATTTATCTTCAAATACAAGAACTTTTCGTGGTTTTGATGGTTTTCAGCAAATGAACATATTTCAGCGAGCTGGGAGTTTTTTCTTTAATAGTGTAAGATTTTATCTTAAAATACAAGAACTTTTCGTGGTTCTTGTCAATTTTTGTTGGTTTTCATCTAATGAACTTATTTCAGTCAGCTAGATGTTTCTTCTTCAAAGCAAAAAGATTTTATCTTCAAATACAAGAACTTTTCGTGGTTTTGATGGTTTTCAGCAAATGAACATATTTCAGCGAGCTGGAAGTTTTTTCTTAATAGCGTAAGATTTTATCTTAAAATACAAGAACTTTTCGTGGTTCTTGTCAATTTTTGTTGGTTTTCATCTAATGAACTTATTTCAGTCAGCCAGATCTTTCTTCTTCAAAGCAAAAAGATTTTATCTTCAAATACAAGAACTTTTCGTGGTTTTGATGGTTTTCAGCAAATGAACATATTTCAGTGAGATGGAAGTTTTTTCCTTAACAGAGTAAGATTTTATCTTAAAATACCAGAACTTTTCGTGGTTCTTGTCAATTTTTGTTGGTTTTCATCTAATGAACTTATTTCAGTCAGCTAGATCTTTCTTCTTCAAAGCAAAAAGATTTTATCTTCAAATACAAGAACTTTTCGTGGTTTTGTTGGTTTTCAGCAAATGAACATATTTCAGCGAGCTGGGAGTTTTTTCTTTAATAGTGTAAGATTTTATCTTAAAATACAAGAACTTTTCGTGGTTCTTGTCAATTTTTGTTGGTTTTCATCTAATGAACTTATTTCAGTCAGCTAGATCTTTCTTCTTCAAAGCAAAAGGATTTTATCTTCAAATACAAGAACTTTTCGTGGTTTTGTTGGTTTTCAGCAAATGAACAGATTTCAGCGAGCAAGAAGTTTTTTCTTTAATAGCGGAAGATTTTATCTTAAAATACAAGAACTTTTCGTGGTTTTGATGGTTTCCAGCAAATGAACATATTTCAGCGAGCTGGACGTTTTTTCCTTAATAGCGTAAGATTTTATCTTAAAATACAAGAACTTTTCGTGGTTCTTGTCAATTTTTGTTGGTTTTCATCTAATGAACTTATTTCAGTCAGCTAGATCTTTCTTCTTCAAGGCAAAAAGATTTTATCTTCAAATACAAGAACTTTTCGTGGTTTTGTTGGTTTTCAGCAAATGAACAGATTTCAGCGAGCAAGAAGTTTTTTCTTTAATAGCGTAAGATTTTATCTTAAAATACAAGAACTTTTCGTGGTTCTTGTCAATTTTTGTTGGTTTTCATCTAATGAACTTATTTCAGTCAGCTGGATCTTTCTTCTTCAAAGCAAAAAGATTTTATCTTCAAATACAAGAACTTTTCATGGTTTTGATGGTTTTCAGCAAATGAACATATTTCAGTGAGATGGAAGTTTTTTCCTTAATAGAGTAAGATTTTATCTTAAAATACCAGAACTTTTCGTGGTTCTTGTCAATTTTTGTTGGTTTTCATCTAATGAACTTATTTCGGTCAGCGAGATCTTTCTTCTTCAAAGCAAAAAGATTTTATCTTCAAATACAAGAACTTTTCGTGGTTTTGTTGGTTTTCAGCAAATGAACATATTTCAGCGAGCCAGAAGTTTTTTCTTTAATAGCGTAAGATTTTATCTTAAAATACAAGAACTTTTCGTGGTTCTTGTCAATTTTTGTTGGTTTTCATCTAATGAACTTATTTCAGTCAGCTGGATCTTTCTTCTTCAAAGCAAAAAGATTTTATCTTCAAATACAAGAACTTTTCGTGGTTTTGATGGTTTTCAGCAAATGAACATATTTCAGCGAGCTGGGAGTTTTTTCTTTAATAGAGTAAGATTTTATCTTAAAATACAAGAACCTTTCGTGGTTCTTGTCAATTTTTGTTGGTTTTCATCTAATGAACTTATTTCAGTCAGCGAGATCTTTCTTCTTCAAAGCAAAAAGATTTTATCTTCAAATACAAGAACTTTTCGTGGTTTTGTTGGTTTTCAGCAAATGAACATATTTCAGCGAGCCAGAAGTTTTTTCTTTAATAGCGTAAGATTTTATCTTAAAATACAAGAACTTTTCGTGGTTCTTGTCAATTTTTGTTGGTTTTCATCTCATGAACTTATTTCATGATGTGGAGATGCCGGTGATGGACTGGGGTTGACAATTGTAAACAATTTTACAACACCAAGTTATAGTCCAGCAATTTTATTTTAAATTCACAAGCTTTCGGAGATTTTCTCCTTCCTCAGGCAAATGTTTCAAGATCTCCTTGAAGCCTACGCATTTATACATATTGAACAATACATGGTGTTTACAGACTGCCCCTGCAACTGCCCGTTGCCAAGGCAATCACCGTGTTCAGACAGAGAGGTGTTACCTGCAGAACCTCCGAATACACATTCAACAAAAAAACAAACGGGAAAAAAAAACAGAGAAAAAAAAAACACAGAGAGAGGCAGAAACATCCGGAAGGCAGAGAGAGCCAGCAAATGACCCATTATATTAAAAACAGATAACATTTGTTCGCTGGTGGGGTAACGTGTAGCGTGACATGAACCCAAGATCCCGGTTGAGGCCGTCCTCATGGGTGCGGAACTTGGCTATCAATTTCTGCTCGACGATTTTGCGTTGTCGTGTGTCTCGAAGGCCGCCTTGGAGTACGCTTACCCGAAGGTCGGTGGATGAATGTCCATGACTGCTGAAGTGTTCCCCGACTGGGAGGGAACCCTCCTGTTTGGCGATTGTTGCGCGGTGTCCGTTCATCCGTTGTCGCAGCGTCTGCATGGTCTCGCCAATGTACCATGCTCTGGGGCATCCTTTCCTGCAACGTATGAGGTAGACAACGTTGGCTGAGTCACAGGAGTATGAACCATGCACCTGGTGGGTGGTGTCATCTCGTGTGATGGTGGTATCTGTGTCGATGATCTGGCATGTCTTGCAGAGGTTACCGTGGCAGGGTTGTGTGGCGTCGTGGACGCTGTTCTCTTGAAAGCTAGGTAGTTTGCTGCGAACGATGGTCTGTTTGAGGTTGGGTGGCTGTTTAAAGGCGAGTAGTGGAGGTGTGGGGATGGCCATAGCGAGGTGTTTGTCCTCATTGATGACATGTTGAAGGCTGCGGAGAACATGGCGTAGTTTCTCCGCTCCGGGGAAGTACTGGACGACAAAGGGTACTCTGTTGGTTGCGTCCCGTGTTAGTCTCCTGAGGAGGTCTATGCGATTTTTTGCTGTGGCCCGTCGGAACTGTCGATCGATGAGTCGAGCGTCATATCCCGTTCTTACTAGGGCGTCTTTCAGCGTCTGTAGGTGTCCATCGCGTTCCTCCTCGTCTGAGCAGACCCTGTGTATTCGCAGGGCCTGTCCATAGGGGATGGCCTCTTTGACGTGGTTAGGGTGGAAGCTGGAAAAGTGGAGCATCGTGAGGTTGTCCGTGGGCTTGCGGTAGAGTGAGGTGAACACTTCAGCAGTCATGGACATTCATCCACCGACCTTCGGGTAAGCGTACTCCAAGGCGGCCTTCGAGACACACGACAACGCAAAATCGTCGAGCAGAAATTGATAGCCAAGTTCCGCACCCATGAGGACGGCCTCAACCGGGATCTTGGGTTCATGTCACGCTACACGTTACCCCACCAGCGAACAAATGTTATCTGTTTTTAATATAATGGGTCATTTGCTGGCTCTCTCTGCCTTCCGGATGTTTCTGCCTCTCTCTGTGTTTTTTTTTTTTTTTCTCTGTTTTTTTTTCCCGTTTGTTTTTTTGTTGAATGTGTATTCGGAGGTTCTGCAGGTAACACCTCTCTGTCTGAACACGGTGATTGCCTTGGCAACGGGCAGTTGCAGGGGCAGTCTGTAAACACCATGTATTGTTCAATATGTATAAATGCGTAGGCTTCAAGGAGATCTTGAAACATTTGCCTGAGGAAGGAGAAAATCTCCGAAAGCTTGTGAATTTAAAATAAAATTGCTGGACTATAACTTGGTGTTGTAAAATTGTTTACAATTGTCAACCCCAGTCCATCACCGGCATCTCCACATCATGACTACCATCGACACCACAAACTGCCGGCTCACAGTGAAAAGGATATCCAAGAAGATCGCGCATTTAGACACAGACATCAAGTTTTTACAGAGCTGCAAGAAAGCAGACAAGATCCCGAAAGGACTCCAGATCACGAACCCACTCAAGTCCACATACAACTCGGATTACGCTGAGAGACTCTGCCGCCGTACCTCTCGCACACTCCGCAACCATCTCATACACCAACTCTACAGCAGACGCCACAACCTCGAAACCAAGATAGAGTCCATACTCTCAACCTGTACTCAGGACACAGCAGACCAGCTACGTTATACCGCCAAACAGACGAGGCAACGGAACTACGCTGCCTACATGAAAACCAAGAGCAGGAAGCTTGAGAAACTCGGCATCACCACCAGCAACGACCAAGCTTCCCCTGGTACCACGGTTGCAACCACAGGGAAGTCTATTGTCAATTTATCCGACCACACCCTTCAACCAGACGAAATCGAAGTTCTCAGCCGAGGGCTCAATTTCTGCCCCACTACCAAAATGGACCCCACTAGTCTCGCGGCGGACACAGAGGAATTCATCAGGAGAATGAGGCTCCGGGAATTCTACCACAAACCCCAAGATTTCAGCAGCGAACCCAATGAGACAATCGACGATCCGGAACAGCAGACAGAGGGATCCGCGGTACAGCAACCGAAGAGGAAAGAGTCAAACTGGACTCCTCCGGAGGGTCGCTGCCCTCAGCTGGACATGTATGCTCAAGCTGTCAGGAAATGCGTCAATGCCAGATTCATCAGCCGCACTCAGAAGACAGTCCAGAATGTCACCCGAGCACAACGCAACGCCATCAACGCTCTCAAGACCAACCGCAACATCGTCATCAAACCAGCGGACAAAGGAGGAGCCATAGTCATACAGAACAGAACAGACTATTGCAAAGAAGCATACCGACAACTGGACAACCAGGAACACTACAGACGGTTACCCGCAGATCCGACCAAAGAACACACCCACCAGCTCAACAAACTGATCAAGACCTTCGATCCAGACCTTCAAAGCATCCTACGCATTCTCATCCCACGTAATCCCCGCGTGGGAGACTTCTACTGCCTCCCAAAGATACACAAAGCCAACACACCCGGACGTCCCATCGTATCAGGCAACGGAACCCTGTGTGAGAACCTCTCTGGATACATCGAGGGCATCCTGAAACCCATCGTACAGGGAACCCCCAGCTTCTGTCGTGACACTACAGACTTCCTACAAAAACTCAGTACCCACGGACCAGTTGAACCAGGAACACTTCTCACCACGATGGACGTCTCGGCACTATACACCAGTATCCCCCACGATGACGGCATCGCTGCGACAGCATCAATACTCAACACCAACAACAGCCAATCTCCGGAAGCCATCCTACAACTCATCCGCTTCATCCTGGATCACAATGTCTTCACCTTCGATAACCAGTTCTTTACCCAAACACACGGAACAGCCATGGGGACCAAATTCGCACCCCAATACGCCAACATTTTCATGCACAAGTTCGAGCAGGACTTCTTCACTGCACAAGACCTCCAACCAACACTATACACCAGATACATCGACGACATTTTCTTTCTATGGACCCACGGCAAGGAATCACTAAAGAGACTACACGATAACATCAACAAGTTCCATCCCACCATCAAGCTCACCAAGGACTACTCCTCAGAATCAGTTTCTTTCTTGGACACACGAATCTCCATCAAAGACGGGCACCTCAGCACCTCACTCTACCGCAAGCCCACGGACAACCTCACGATGCTCCACTTTTCCAGCTTCCACCCTAACCACGTCAAAGAGGCCATCCCCTATGGACAGGCCCTGCGAATACACAGGGTCTGCTCAGACGAGGAGGAACGCGATGGACACCTACAGACGCTGAAAGACGCCCTAGTAAGAACGGGATATGACGCTCGACTCATCGATCGACAGTTCCGACGGGCCACAGCAAAAAATCGCATAGACCTCCTCAGGAGACTAACACGGGACGCAACCAACAGAGTACCCTTTGTCGTCCAGTACTTCCCCGGAGCGGAGAAACTACGCCATGTTCTCCGCAGCCTTCAACATGTCATCAATGAGGACAAACACCTCGCTATGGCCATCCCCACACCTCCACTACTCGCCTTTAAACAGCCACCCAACCTCAAACAGACCATCGTTCGCAGCAAACTACCTAGCTTTCAAGAGAACAGCGTCCACGACGCCACACAACCCTGCCACGGTAACCTCTGCAAGACATGCCAGATCATCGACACAGATACCACCATCACACGAGATGACACCACCCACCAGGTGCATGGTTCATACTCCTGTGACTCAGCCAACGTTGTCTACCTCATACGTTGCAGGAAAGGATGCCCCAGAGCATGGTACATTGGCGAGACCATGCAGACGCTGCGACAACGGATGAACGGACACCGCGCAACAATCGCCAAACAGGAGGGTTCCCTCCCAGTCGGGGAACACTTCAGCAGTCATGGACATTCATCCACCGACCTTCGGGTAAGCGTACTCCAAGGCGGCCTTCGAGACACACGACAACGCAAAATCGTCGAGCAGAAATTGATAGCCAAGTTCCGCACCCATGAGGACGGCCTCAACCGGGATCTTGGGTTCATGTCACGCTACACGTTACCCCACCAGCGAACAAATGTTATCTGTTTTTAATATAATGGGTCATTTGCTGGCTCTCTCTGCCTTCCGGATGTTTCTGCCTCTCTCTGTGTTTTTTTTTTCTCTGTTTTTTTTTCCCGTTTGTTTTTTTGTTGAATGTGTATTCGGAGGTTCTGCAGGTAACACCTCTCTGTCTGAACACGGTGATTGCCTTGGCAACGGGCAGTTGCAGGGGCAGTCTGTAAACACCATGTATTGTTCAATATGTATAAATGCGTAGGCTTCAAGGAGATCTTGAAACATTTGCCTGAGGAAGGAGAAAATCTCCGAAAGCTTGTGAATTGAAAATAAAATTGCTGGACTATAACTTGGTGTTGTAAAATTGTTTACAATTGAACTTATTTCAGTCAGCTGGATCTTTCTTCTTCAAAGCAAAAAGATTTTATCTTCAAATACAAGAACTTTTCGTGGTTTTGATGGTTTTCAGCAAATTAACATATTTCAGCGATCTGGAAGTTTTTTCCTTAATAGAGTAAGATTTTATCTTAAAATACAAGAACTTTTCGTGGTTCTTGTCAATTTTTGTTGGATTTCATCTAATGAACTTATTTCAGTCAGCTAGATCTTTCTTCTTCAAAGCAAAAAGATTTTATCTTCAAATACAAGAACTTTTCGTGGTTTTGTTGGTTTTCAGCAAATGAACATGTTTCAGCGAGCCAGAAGTTTTTTCTTTAATAGCGTAAGATATTATCTTAAAATACAAGAAGTTTTCGTGGTTCTTGTCAATTTTTGTTGGTTTTCATCTAATGAACTTATTTCAGTCAGCCAGATCTTTCTTCTTCAAAGCAAAAGGATTTTGTCTTCAAATACAAGAACTTTTCGTGGTTTTGATGGTTTTCAGCAAATCAACATATTTCAGCGAGCTGGAAGTTTTTTCCTTAATTGCGTAAGATTTTATCTTAAAATACAAGAACTTTTCGTGGTTCTTGTCAATTTTTGTTGGTTTTCATCTAATGAACTTATTTCAGTCAGCTCGATCTTTCTTTTTCAAAGCAAAAAGATTTTATCTTCAAATACAAGAACTTTTCGTGGTTTTGATGGTTTTCAGCAAATGAACATATTTCAGCGAGCTGGGAGTTTTTTCTTTAATAGCGTAAGATATTATCTTAAAATACAAGAAGTTTTCGTGGTTCTTGTCAATTTTTGTTGGTTTTCATCTAATGAACTTATTTCAGTCAGCCAGATCTTTCTTCTTCAAAGCAAAAGGATTTTGTCTTCAAATACAAGAACTTTTCGTGGTTTTGTTGGTTTTCAGCAAATCAACATATTTCAGCGAGCTGGAAGTTTTTTCCTTAATTGCGTAAGAATTTATCTTAAAATACAAGAACTTTTCGTCGTTCTTGTCAATTTTTGTTGGTTTTCATCTAATGAACTTATTTCAGTCAGCTCGATCTTTCTTTTTCAAAGCAAAAAGATTTTATCTTCAAATACAAGAACTTTTCGTGGTTTTGATGGTTTTCAGCAAATGAACATATTTCAGCGAGCTGGGAGTTTTTTCTTAATAGCGTAAGATTTTATCTTAAAATACAAGAACTTTTCGTGGTTCTTGTCAATTTTTGTTGGTTTTCATCTAATGAACTTATTTCAGTCAGCTAGATCTTTCTTCTTCAAAGCAAAAAGATTTTATCTTCAAATACAAGAACTTTTCGTGGTTTTGATGGTTTTCAGCAAATGAACATATTTCAGCGAGCTGGGAGTTTTTTCTTTAATAGTGTAAGATTTTATCTTAAAATACAAGAAATTTTCGTGGTTCTTGTCAAGTTTTGTTGTTTTTCATCTAATGAACTTATTTCAGTCAGCTAGATCTTTCTTCTTCAAAGCAAAAAGATGTTATCTTCAAATACAAGAACTTTTCGTGGTTTTGAAGGTTTTCAGCAAATGAACATATTTCAGTGAGATGGAAGTTTTTTCCTTAATAGAGTAAGATTTTATCTTAAAATACCAGAACTTTTCGTGGTTCTTGTCAATTTTTGTTGGTTTTCATCTGATGAACTTATTTCAGTCAGCTAGATCTTTCTTCTTCAAAGCAAAAAGATTTTATCTTCAAATACAAGAACTTTTCGTGGTTTTGTTGGTTTTCAGCAAATGAACATATTTCAGCGAGCTGGGAGTTTTTTCTTTAATAGTGTAAGATTTTATCTTAAAATACAAGAACTTTTCGTGGTTCTTGTCAATTTTTGTTGGTTTTCATCTAATGAACTTATTTCAGTCAGCTAGATCTTTCTTCTTCAAAGCAAAAGGATTTTATCTTCAAATACAAGAACTTTTCGTGGTTTTGTTGGTTTTCAGCAAATGAACAAATTTCAGCGAGCAAGAAGTTTTTTCTTTAATAGCGGAAGATTTTATCTTAAAATACAAGAACTTTTCGTGGTTTTGATGGTTTCCAGCAAATGAACATATTTCAGCGAGTTGGACGTTTTTTCCTTAATAGAGTAATATTTTATCTTAAAATACAAGAACTTTTCGTGGTTCTTGTCAATTTTTGTTGGTTTTCATCTAATGAACTTATTTCAGTCAGCTAGATCTTTCTTCTTCAAGGCAAAAAGATTTTATCTTCAAATACAAGAACTTTTCGTGGTTTTGTTCGTTTTCAGCAAATGAACAGATTTCAGCGAGCAAGAAGTTTTTTCTTTAATAGCGTAAGATTTTATCTTAAAATACAAGAACTTTTCCTGGTTCTTGTCAATTTTTGTTGGTTTTCATCTAATGAACTTATTTCAGTCAGCTGGATCTTTCTTCTTCAAAGCAAAAAGATTTTATCTTCAAATACAAGAACTTTTCATGGTTTTGATGGTTTTCAGCAAATGAACATATTTCAGTGAGATGGAAGTTTTTTCCTTAATAGAGTAAGATTTTATCTTAAAATACCAGAACTTTTCGTGGTTCTTGTCAATTTTTGTTGGTTTTCATCTAATGAACTTATTTCAGTCAGCTAGATCTTTCTTCTTCAAAGCAAAAAGATTTTATCTTCAAATACAAGAACTTTTCGTGGTTTTGTTGGTTTTCAGCAAATGAACATATTTCAGCGAGCTGGGAGTTTTTTCTTTAATAGTGTAAGATTTTATCTTAAAATACAAGAACTTTTCGTGGTTCTTGTCAATTTTTGTTGGTTTTCATCTAATGAACTTATTTCAGTCAGCTAGATCTTTCTTCTTCAAAGCAAAAGGATTTTATCTTCAAATACAAGAACTTTTCGTGGTTTTGTTGGTTTTCAGCAAATGAACAGATTTCAGCGAGCAAGAAGTTTTTTCTTTAATAGCGGAAGATTTTATCTTAAAATACAAGAACTTTTCGTGGTTTTGATGGTTTCCAGCAAATGAACATAATTCAGCGAGCTGGACGTTTTTTCCTTAATAGCGTAAGATTTTATCTTAAAATACAAGAACTTTTCGTGGTTCTTGTCAATTTTTGTTGGTTTTCATCTAATGAACTTATTTCAGTCAGCAAGATCTTTCTTCTTCAAAGCAAAAAGATTTTCTCTTCAAATACAACAACTTTTCGTGGTTTTTATGGTTTTCAGCAAATGAACATATTTCAGCGAGCTGGAAGTTTTTTCCTTAATAGCGTAAGATTTTATCTTAAAATACAAGAACTTTTCGTGGTACTTGTCAATTTTTGTTGGTTTTCATCTAATGAACTTATTTCAGTCAGCTCGATGTTTCTTCTTCAAAGAAAAAAGATTTTATCTTCAAATACAAGAACCTTTCGTGGTTTTGATGGTTTTCAGCAAATGAACATATTTCAGCGAGCTGGAAGTTTTTTCCTCAATAGAGTAAGATTTTATCTTAAAATACAAGAACTTTTCGTGGTTCTTGTCAATTTTTGTTGGTTTTCATCTAATGAACTTATTTCGGTCAGCGAGATCTTTCTTCTTCAAAGCAAAAAGATTTTATCTTCAAATACAAGAACTTTTCGTGGTTTTGTTGGTTTTCAGCAAATGAACATATTTCAGCGAGCCAGAAGTTTTTTCTTTAATAGCGTAAGATTTTATCTTAAAATACAAGAACTTTTCGTGGTTCTTGTCAATTTTTGTTGGTTTTCATCTAATGAACTTATTTCAGTCAGCTGGATCTTTCTTCTTCAAAGCAAAAAGATTTTATCTTCAAATACAAGAACTTTTCGTGGTTTTGATGGTTTTCAGCAAATTAACATATTTCAGCGATCTGGAAGTTTTTTCCTTAATAGAGTAAGATTTTATCTTAAAATACAAGAACTTTTCGTGGTTCTTGTCAATTTTTGTTGGATTTCATCTAATGAACTTATTTCAGTCAGCTAGATCTTTCTTCTTCAAAGCAAAAAGATTTTATCTTCAAATACAAGAACTTTTCGTGGTTTTGTTGGTTTTCAGCAAATGAACATATTTCAGCGAGCCAGAAGTTTTTTCTTTAATAGCGTAAGATTTTATCTTAAAATACAAGAAGTTTTCGTGGTTCTTGTCAATTTTTGTTGGTTTTCATCTAATGAACTTATTTCAGTCAGCCAGATCTTTCTTCTTCAAAGCAAAAGGATTTTATCTTCAAATACAAGAACTTTTCGTGGTTTTGATCGTTTTCATCAAAGGAACATATTTCAGCGAGCCAGAAGTTTTTTCTTAAATAGCGTAAGATTTTATCTTAAAATACAAGAACTTTTCGTGGTTCTTGTCAATTTTTGTTGGTTTTCATCTAATGAACTTATTTCAGTCAGCTGGATCTTTCTTCTTCAAAGCAAAAAGATTTTATCTTCAAATACAAGAACTTTTCGTGGTTTTGTTCGTTTTCAGCAAATGAACATATTTCAGCGAGCTGGGAGTTTTTCCTTAAATAGTGTAAGATTTTATCTTAAAATACAAGAACTTTTCGTGGTTCTTGTCAATTATTGTTGGTTTTCATCTAATGAACTTATTTCAGTCAGCTAGATCTTTCTTCTTCAAAGCAAAAGGATTTTATCTTCAAATACAAGAACTTTTCGTGGTTTTGTTGGTTTTCAGCAAATGAACAGATTTCAGCGAGCAAGAAGTTTTTTCTTTAATCGCGGAAGATTTTATCTTAAAATACAAGAACTTTTCGTGGTTTTGATGGTTTCCAGCAAATGAACATATTTCAGCGAGCTGGACGTTTTTTCCTTAATAGCGTAAGATTTTATCTTAAAATACAAGAACTTTTCGTGGTTCTTGTCAATTTTTGTTGGTTTTCATCCAATGAACTTATTTCAGTCAGCTCGATGTTTCTTCTTCAAAGCAAAAAGATTTTATCTTCAAATACAAGAACTTTTCGTGGTTTTGATGGTTTTCAGCAAATGAACATATTTCAGCGAGCTGGAAGTTTTTTCCTCAATAGAGTAAGATTTTATCTTAAAATACAAGAACTTTTCGTGGTTCTTGTCAATTTTTGTTGGTTTTCATCTAATGAACTTATTTCGGTCAGCGAGATCTTTCTTCTTCAAAGCAAAAAGATTTTATCTTCAAATACAAAAACTTTTCGTGGTTTTGTTGGTTTTCAGCAAATGAACATATTTCAGCGAGCCAGAAGTTTTTTCCTGAATAGAGTAAGATTTTATCTTAAAATACAAGAACTTTTCGTGGTTCTTGTCAATTTTTGTTGGTTTTCATCTAATGAACTTATTTCAGTCAGCTGGATCTTTCTTCTTCAAAGCAAAAAGATTTTATCTTCAAATACAAGAACTTTTCGTGGTTTTGATGGTTTTCAGCAAATGAACATATTTCAGCGAGCTGGAAGTTTTTTCTTAATAGCGTAAGATTTTATCTTAAAATACAAGAACTTTTCGTGGTTCTTGTCAATTTTTGTTGGTTTTCATCTAATGAACTTATTTCAGTCAGCTGGATCTTTCTTCTTCAAAGCAAAAAGATTTTATCTTCAAATACAAGAACTTTTCGTGGTTTTGATGGTTTTCAGCAAATTAACATATTTCAGCGATCTGGAAGTTTTTTCCTTAATAGAGTAAGATTTTATCTTAAAATACAAGAACTTTTCGTGGTTCTTGTCAATTTTTGTTGGATTTCATCTCATGAACTTATTTCAGTCAGCTAGATCTTTCTTCTTCAAAGCAAAAAGATTTTATCTTCAAATACAAGAACTTTTCGTGGTTTTGTCGGTTTTCAGCAAATGAACATATTTCAGCGAGCCAGAAGTTTTTTCTTTAATAGCGTAAGATTTTATCTTAAAATACAAGAAGTTTTCGTGGTTCTTGTCAATTTTTGTTGGTTTTCATCTTATGAACTTATTTCAGTCAGCCAGATCTTTCTTCTTCAAAGCAAAAGGATTTTATCTTCAAATACAAGAACTTTTCGTGGTTTTGATGGTTTTCAGCAAATGAACATATTTCAGCGAGCCAGAAGTTTTTTCTTTAATAGCGTAAGATTTTATCTTAAAATACAAGAACTTTTCGTGGTTCTTGTCAATTTTTGTTGGTTTTCATCTAATGAACTTATTTCAGTCAGCTGGATCTTTCTTCTTCAAAGCAAAAAGATTTTATCTTCAAATACAAGAACTTTTCGTGGTTTTGTTGGTTTTCAGCAAATGAACATATTTCAGCGAGCTGGGAGTTTTTTCTTAAATAGTGTAAGATTTTATCTTAAAATACAAGAACTTTTCGTGGTTCTTGTCAATTATTGCTGGTTTTCATCTAATGAACTTATTTCAGTCATCTAGATCTTTCTTCTTCAAAGCAAAAGGATTTTATCTTCAAATACAAGAACTTTTCGTGGTTTTGTTGGTTTTCAGCAAATGAACAGATTTCAGCGAGCAAGAAGTTTTTTCTTTAATCGCGGAAGATTTTATCTTAAAATACAAGAACTTTTCGTGGTTTTGATGGTTTCCAGCAAATGAACATATTTCAGCGAGCTGGACGTTTTTTCCTTAATAGCGTAAGATTTTATCTTAAAATACAAGAACTTTTCGTGGTTCTTGTCAATTTTTGTTGGTTTTCATCCAATGAACTTATTTCAGTCAGCTAGATCTTTCTTCTTCAAGACAAAAAGATTTTATCTTCAAATACAAGAACTTTTCGTGGTTTTGTTGGTTTTCAGCAAATGAACAGATTTCAGCGAGCAAGAAGTTTTTTCTTTAATAGCGTAAGATTTTATCTTAAAATACAAGAACTTTTCGTGGTTCTTGTCAATTTTTGTTCGTTTTCATCTAATGAACTTATTTCAGTCAGCAAGATCTTTCTTCTTCAAAGCAAAAAGATTTTCTCTTCAAATACAACAACTTTTTGTGGTTTTGATGGTTTTCAGCAAATGAACATATTTCAGCGAGCTGGAAGTTTTTTCCTTCATAGCGTAAGATTTTATCTTAAAATACAAGAACTTTTCGTGGTACTTGTCAATTTTTGTTGGTTTTCATCTAATGAACTTATTTCAGTCAGCTCGATGTTTCTTCTTCAAAGCAAAAAGATTTTATCTTCAAATACAAGAACTTTTCGTGGTTTTGATGGTTTTCAGCAAATGAACATATTTCAGCGAGCTGGAAGTTTTTTCCTCAATAGAGTAAGATTTTATCTTAAAATACAAGAACTTTTCGTGGTTCTTGTCAATTTTTGTTGGTTTTCATCTAATGAACTTATTTCGGTCAGCGAGATCTTTCTTCTTCAAAGCAAAAAGATTTTATCTTCAAATACAAGAACTTTTCGTGGTTTTGTTGGTTTTCAGCAAATGAACATATTTCAGCGAGCCAGAAGTTTTTTCTTTAATAGCGTAAGATTTTATCTTAAAATACAAGAACTTTTCGTGGTTCTTGTCAATTTTTGTTGGTTTTCATCTAATGAACTTATTTCAGTCAGCTGGATCTTTCTTCTTCAAAGCAAAAAGATTTTATCTTGAAATACATGAACTTTTCGTGGTTTTGATGGTTTTCAGCAAATGAACATATTTCAGCGAGCTGGAAGTTTTTTCTTAATAGCGTAAGATTTTATCTTAAAATACAAGAACTTTTCGTGGTTCTTGTCAATTTTTGTTGGTTTTCATCTGATGAACTTATTTCAGTCAGCTCGATGTTTCTTCTTCAAAGCAAAAAGATTTTATCTTCAAATACAAGAACTTTTCGTGGTTTTGTTGGTTTTCAGCAAATGAACAGATTTCAGCGAGCAAGAAGTTTTTTCTTTAATAGCGTAAGATTTTATCTTAAAATACAAGAACTTTTCGTGGTTCTTGTCAATTTTTGTTCGTTTTCATCTAATGAACTTATTTCAGTCAGCTCGATGTTTCTTCTTCAAAGCAAAAAGATTTTATCTTCAAATACAAGAACTTTTCGTGGTTTTGATGGTTTTCAGCAAATGAACATATTTCAGCGAGCTGGAAGTTGTTTCCTCAATTGAGTAAGATTTTATCTTAAAATACAAGAACTTTTCGTGGTTCTTGTCAATTTTTGTTGATTTTCATCTAATGAACTTATTTCAGTCAGCTGGATCTTTCTTCTTCAAAGCAAAAAGATTTTATCTTCAAATACAAGAACTTTTTGTGGTTTTGATGGTTTTCAGCAAATGAACATATTTCAGTGAGCTGGGAGTTTTTTCTTTAATAGTGTAAGATTTTATCTTAAAATACAAGAACTTTTCGTGGTTCTTGTCAATTTTTGTTGGTTTTCATCTAAAGAACTTATTTCAGTCAGCTAGATCTTTCTTCTTCAAAGCAAAAAGATGTTATCTTCAAATACAAGAACTTTTCGTGGTTTTGATGGTTTTCAGAAAATGAACATATTTCAGCGAGCCAGAAGTTTTTTCTTTAATAGCGTAAGATTTTATCTTCAAATACAAGAACTTTTCGTGGTTCTTGTCAATTTTTGTTGGTTTTCATCTAATGAACTTATTTCAGTCAGCTGGATCTTTCTTCTTCAAAGCAAAAAGATTTTATCTTCAAATACAAGAACTTTTCGTGGTTTTGATGGTTTTCAGCAAATGAACATATTTCAGCGAGCTGGGAGTTTTTTCTTTAATAGAGTAAGATTTTATCTTAAAATACAAGAACCTTTCGTGGTTCTTGTCAATTTTTGTTGGTTTTCATCTAATGAACTTATTTCAGTCAGCGAGATCTTTCTTCTTCAAGACAAAAAGATTTTATCTTCAAATACAAGAACTTTTCGTGGTTTTGTTGGTTTTCAGCAAATGAACAGATTTCAGCGAGCAAGAAGTTTTTTCTTTAATAGCGTAAGATTTTATCTTAAAATACAAGAACTTTTCGTGGTTCTTGTCAATTTTTGTTCGTTTTCATCTAATGAACTTATTTCAGTCAGCAAGATCTTTCTTCTTCAAAGCAAAAAGATTTTCTCTTCAAATACAACAACTTTTTGTGGTTTTGATGGTTTTCAGCAAATGAACATATTTCAGCGAGCTGGAAGTTTTTTCCTTCATAGCGTAAGATTTTATCTTAAAATACAAGAACTTTTCGTGGTACTTGTCAATTTTTGTTGGTTTTCATCTAATGAACTTATTTCAGTCAGCTCGATGTTTCTTCTTCAAAGCAAAAAGATTTTATCTTCAAATACAAGAACTTTTCGTGGTTTTGATGGTTTTCAGCAAATGAACATATTTCAGCGAGCTGGAAGTTTTTTCCTCAATAGAGTAAGATTTTATCTTAAAATACAAGAACTTTTCGTGGTTCTTGTCAATTTTTGTTGGTTTTCATCTAATGAACTTATTTCGGTCAGCGAGATCTTTCTTCTTCAAAGCAAAAAGATTTTATCTTCAAATACAAGAACTTTTCGTGGTTTTGATGGTTTTCAGCAAATGAACATATTTCAGCGAGCTGGAAGTTTTTTCCTCAATTGAGTAAGATTTTATCTTAAAATCCAAGAACTTTTCGTGGTTCTTGTCAATTTTTGTTGATTTTCATCTAATGAACTTATTTCAGTCAGCTGGATCTTTCTTCTTCAAAGCAAAAAGATTTTATCTTCAAATACAAGAACTTTTTGTGGTTTTGATGGTTTTCAGCAAATGAACATATTTCAGTGACCTGGGAGTTTTTTCTTTAATAGTGTAAGATTTTATCTTAAAATACAAGAACTTTTCGTGGTTCTTGTCAATTTTTGTTGGTTTTCATCTAATGAACTTATTTCAGTCAGCTAGATCTTTCTTCTTCAAAGCAAAAAGATGTTATCTTCAAATACAAGAACTTTTCGTGGTTTTGATGGTTTTCAGAAAATGAACATATTTCAGCGAGCCAGAAGTTTTTTCTTTAATAGCGTAAGATTTTATCTTCAAATACAAGAACTTTTCGTGGTTCTTGTCAATTTTTGTTGGTTTTCATCTAATGAACTTGTTTCAGTCAGCTGGATCTTTCTTCTTCAAAGCAAAAAGATTTTATCTTCAAATACAAGAACTTTTCGTGGTTTTGATGGTTTTCAGCAAATGAACATATTTCAGCGAGCTGGGAGTTTTTTCTTTAATAGAGTAAGATTTTATCTTAAAATACAAGAACCTTTCGTGGTTCTTGTCAATTTTTGTTGGTTTTCATCTAATGAACTTATTTCAGTCAGCGAGATCTTTCTTCTTCAAAGCAAAAAGATTTTATCTTCAAATACAAGAACTTTTCGTGGTTTTGTTGGTTTTCAGCAAATGAACATATTTCAGCGAGCCAGAAGTTTTTTCTTTAATAGCGTAAGATTTTATCTTAAAATACAAGAACTTTTCGTGGTTCTTGTCAATTTTTGTTGGTTTTCATCTAATGAACTTATTTCAGTGAGCTGGATCTTTCTTCTTCAAAGCAAAAAGATTTTATCTTCAAATACAAGAACTTTTCGTGGTTTTGATGGTTTTCAGCAAATTAGCATGTTTCAGCGATCTGGAAGTTTTTTCCTTAATAGAGTAAGATTTTATCTTAAAATACAAGAACTTTTCGTGGTTCTTGTCAATTTTTGTTGGATTTCATCTAATGAACTTATTTCAGTCAGCAAGATCTTTCTTCTTCAAAGCAAAAAGATTTTATCTTCAAATACAAGAACTTTTCGTGGTTTTGTTGGTTTTCAGCAAATGAACATATTTCAGCGAGCTAGAAGTTTTTTCCTAAATAGCGTAAGATATTATCTTAAAATACAAGAAGTTTTCGTGGTTCTTGTCAATTTTTGTTGGTTTTCATCTAATGAACTTATTTCAGTCAGCCAGATCTTTCTTCTTCAAAGCAAAAGGATTTTGTCTTCAAATACAAGAACTTTTCGTGGTTTTGATGGTTTTCAGCAAATCAACATATTTCAGCGAGCTGGAAGTTTTTTCCTTAATTGCGTAAGATTTTATCTTAAAATACAAGAACTTTTCGTGGTTCTTGTCAATTTTTGTTGGTTTTCATCTAATGAACTTATTTCAGTCAGCTAGATCTTTCTTCTTCAAAGCAAAAAGATTTTATCTTCAAATACAAGAACTTTTCGTGGTTTTGATGGTTTTCAGCAAATGAACATATTTCAGCGAGCTGGGAGTTTTTTCTTTAATAGTGTAAGATTTTATCTTAAAATACAAGAACTTTTCGTGGTTCTTGTCAATTTTTGTTGGTTTTCATCGAATGAACTTATTTCAGTCAGCTAGATCTTTCTTCTTCAAAGCAAAAAGATGTTATCTTCAAATACAAGAACTTTTTGTGGTTTTGATGGTTTTCAGCAAATGAACATATTTCAGCGAGCTGGAAGTTTTTTCTTAATAGCGTAAGATTTTATCTTAAAATACAAGAACTTTTCGTGGTTCTTGTCAATTTTTGTTGGTTTTCATCTAATGAACTTATTTCAGTCAGCTGGATCTTTCTTCTTCAAAGCAAAAAGATTTTATCTTCAAATACAAGAACTTTTCGTGGTTTTGATGGTTTTCAGCAAATGAACATATTTCAGCGAGCTGGGAGATTTTTCTTTAATAGAGTAAGATTTTATCTTAAAATACAAGAACCTTTCGTGGTTCTTGTCAATTTTTGTTGGTTTTCATCTAATGAACTTATTTCAGTCAGCGAGATCTTTCTTCTTCAAAGCAAAAAGATTTTATCTTCAAATACAAGAACTTTTCGTGGTTTTGTTGGTTTTCAGCAAATGAACATATTTCAGCGAGCCAGAAGTTTTTTCTTTAATAGCGTAAGATTTTATCTTCAAATACAAGAACTTTTCGTGGTTCTTGTCAATTTTTGTTGGTTTTCATCTAATGAACTTATTTCAGTCAGCTGGATCTTTCTTCTTCAAAGCAAAAAGATTTTATCTTCAAATACAAGAACTTTTCGTGGTTTTGATGGTTTTCAGCAAATGAACATATTTCAGCGAGCTGGGAGTTTTTTCTTTAATAGAGTAAGATTTTATCTTAAAATACAAGAACCTTTCGTGGTTCTTGTCAATTTTTGTTGGTTTTCATCTGATGAACTTATTTCGGTCAGCGAGATCTTTCTTCTTCAAAGCAAAACGATTTTATCTTCAAATACAAGAACTTTTCGTGGTTTTGTTGGTTTTCAGCAAATGAACATATTTCAGCGAGCCAGAAGTTTTTTCTTTAATAGCGTAAGATTTTATCTTAAAATACAAGAACTTTTCATGGTTCTTGTCAATTTTTGTTGATTTTCATCTAATGAACTTATTTCAGTCAGCTGGATCTTTCTTCTTCAAAGCAAAAAGATTTTATCTTCAAATACAAGAACTTTTCGTGGTTTTGATGGTTTTCAGCAAATGAACAGATTTCAGCGAGCAAGAAGTTTTTTCTTTAATAGCGTAAGATTTTATCTTAAAATACAAGAACTTTTCGTGGTTCTTGTCAATTTTTGTTCGTTTTCATCGAATGAACTTATTTCAGTCAGCAAGATCTTTCTTCTTCAAAGCAAAAAGATTTTCTCTTCAAATACAACAACTTTTCGTGGTTTTGATGGTTTTCAGCAAATGAACATATTTCAGCGAGCTGGAAGTTTTTTCCTTAATAGAGTAAGATTTTATCTTAAAATACAAGAACTTTTCGTGGTACTTGTCAATTTTTGTTGGTTTTCATCTAATGAACTTATTTCAGTCAGCTCGATGTTTCTTCTTCAAAGCAAAAAGATTTTATCTTCAAATACAAGAACTTTTCGTGGTTTTGATGGTTTTCAGCAAATGAACATATTTCAGCGAGCCAGAAGTTTTTTCTTTAATAGCGTAAGATTTTATCTTAAAATACAAGAACTTTTCGTGGTTCTTGTCAATTTTTGTTGGTTTTCATCTAATGAACTTATTTCAGTCAGCTGGATCTTTCTTCTTCAAAGCAAAAAGATTTTATCTTCAAATACAAGAACTTTTCGTGGTTTTGATGGTTTTCAGCAAATGAACATATTTCAGCGAGCTGGGAGTTTTTTCTTTAATAGTGTAAGATTTTATCTTAAAATACAAGAACTTTTCGTGGTTCTTGTCAATTTTTGTTGGTTTTCATCTAATGAACTTATTTCAGTCTGCTAGATCTTTCTTCTTCAAAGCAAAAAGATGTTATCTTCAAATACAAGAACTTTTCGTGGTTTTGATGGTTTTCAGCAAATGAACATATTTCAGCGAGCTGGAAGTTTTTTCTTAATAGCGTAATATTTTATCTTAAAATACAAGAACTTTTCGTGGTTCTTGTCAATTTTTGTTGGTTTTCATCTGATGAACTTATTTCAGTCAGCTAGATCTTTCTTCTTCAAAGCAAAAAGATTTTATCTTCAAATACAAGAACTTTTCGTGGTTTTGTTGGTTTTCAGCAAATGAACAGATTTCAGCGAGCAGGAAGTTTTTCTTTAATAGCGTAAGATTTTATCTTAAAATACAAGAACTTTTCGTGGTTCTTGTCAATTTTGGTTGGTTTTCATCTAATGAACTTATTTCAGTCAGCAAGATCTTTCTTCTTCAAAGCAAAAAGATTTTATCTTCAAATACAACAACTTTTCTTGGTTTTGATGGTTTTCAGCAAATGGACATATTTCAGCGAGCTGGAAGTTTTTTCCTTAATAGCGTAAGATTTTATCTTAAAATACAAGAACTTTTCGTGGTACTTGTCAATTTTTGTTGGTTTTCATCTCATGAACTTATTTCAGTCAGCTCGATGTTTCTTCTTCAAAGCAAAAAGATTTTATCTTCAAACACAAGAACTTTTCGTGGTTTTGATGGTTTTCAGCAAATGAACATATTTCAGCGAGCTGGAAGTTTTTTCCTCAATAGAGTAAGATTTTATCTTAAAATACAAGAACTTTTCGTGGTTCTTGTCAATTTTTGTTGGTTTTCATCCAATGAACTTATTTCGGTCAGCGAGATCTTTCTTCTTCAAAGCAAAAAGATTTTATCTTCAAATACAAGAACTTTTCGTGGTTTTGTTGGTTTTCAGCAAATGAACATATTTCAGCGAGCCAGAAGTTTTTTCTTTAATAGCGTAAGATTTTATCTTAAAATACAAGAACTTTTCGTGGTTCTTGTCAATTTTTGTTGATTTTCATCTAATGAACTTATTTCAGTCAGCTGGATCTTTCTTCTTCAAAGCAAAAAGATTTTATCTTCAAATACAAGAACTTTTTGTGGTTTTGATGGTTTTCAGCAAATGAACATATTTCAGCGAGCTGGGAGTTTTTTCTTTAATAGTGTAAGATTTTATCTTAAAATACAAGAACTTTTCGTGGTTCTTGTCAATTTTTGTTGGTTTTCATCTAATGAACTTATTTCAGTCAGCAAGATCTTTCTTCTTCAAAGCAAAAAGATTTTCTCTTCAAATACAACAACTTTTCGTGCTTTTGATGGTTTTCAGCAAATGAACATATTTCAGCGAGCTGGAAGTTTTTTCCTTAATAGAGTAAGATTTTATCTTAAAATACAAGAACTTTTCGTGGTACTTGTCAATTTTTGTTGGTTTTCATCTAATGAACTTATTTCAGTCACCTCGATGTTTCTTCTTCAAAGCAAAAAGATTTTATCTTCAAATACAAGAACTTTTCGTGGTTTTGATGGTTTTCAGCAAATGAACATATTTCAGCGAGCCAGAAGTTTTTTCTTTAATAGCGTAAGATTTTATCTTAAAATACAAGAACTTTTCGTGGTTCTTGTCAATTTTTGTTGGTTTTCATCTAATGAACTTATTTCAGTCAGCTGGATCTTTCTTCTTCAAAGCAAAAAGATTTTATCTTCAAATACAAGAACTTTTCGTGGTTTTGATGGTTTTCAGCAAATGAACATATTTCAGCGAGCTGGGAGTTTTTTCTTTAATAGTGTAAGATTTTATCTTAAAATACAAGAACTTTTCGTGGTTCTTGTCAATTTTTGTTGGTTTTCATCTAATGAACTTATTTCAGTCTGCTAGATCTTTCTTCTTCAAAGCAAAAAGATGTTATCTTCAAATACAAGAACTTTTCGTGGTTTTGATGGTTTTCAGCAAATGAACATATTTCAGCGAGCTGGAAGTTTTTTCTTAATAGCGTAAGATTTTATCTTAAAATACAAGAACTTTTCGTGGTTCTTGTCAATTTTTGTTGGTTTTCATCTAATGAACTTATTTCGGTCAGCGAGATCTTTCTTCTTCAAAGCAAAAAGATTTTATCTTCAAATACAACAACTTTTCTTGGTTTTGATGGTTTTCAGCAAATGGACATATTTCAGCGAGCTGGAAGTTTTTTCCTTAATAGCGTAAGATTCTATCTTAAAATACAAGAACTTTTCGTGGTACTTGTCAATTTTTGTTGGTTTTCATCTAATGAACTTATTTCAGTCAGCTCGATGTTTCTTCTTCAAAGCAAAAAGATTTTATCTTCAAACACAAGAACTTTTCGTGGTTTTGATGGTTTTCAGCAAATGAACATATTTCAGCGAGCTGGAAGTTTTTTCCTCAATAGAGTAAGATTTTATCTTAAAATACAAGAACTTTTCGTGGTTCTTGTCAATTTTTGTTGGTTTTCATCTAATGAACTTATTTCGGTCAGCGAGATCTTTCTTCTTCAAAGCAAAAAGATTTTATCTTCAAATACAAGAACTTTTCGTGGTTTTGTTGGTTTTCAGCAAATGAACATATTTCAGCGAGCCAGAAGTTTTTTCTTTAATAGCGTAAGATTTTATCTTAAAATACAAGAACTTTTCGTGGTTCTTGTCAATTTTTGTTCGTTTTCATCTAATGAACTTATTTCAGTCAGCAAGATCTTTCTTCTTCAAAGCAAAAAGATTTTCTCTTCAAATACAACAACTTTTCGTGGTTTTGATGGTTTTCAGCAAATGAACATATTTCAGCGAGCTGGAAGTTTTTTCCTTAATAGAGTAAGATTTTATCTTAAAATACAAGAACTTTTCGTGGTACTTGTCAATTTTTGTTGGTTTTCATCTAATGAACTTATTTCAGTCAGCTCGATGTTTCTTCTTCAAAGCAAAAAGATTTTATCTTCAAATACAAGAACTTTTCGTGGTTTTGATGGTTTTCAGCAAATGAACATATTTCAGCGAGCCAGAAGTTTTTTCTTTAATAGCGTAAGATTTTATCTTAAAATACAAGAACTTTTCGTGGTTCTTGTCAATTTTTGTTGGTTTTCATCTGATGAACTTATTTCAGTCAGCTGGATCTTTCTTCTTCAAAGCAAAAAGATTTTATCTTCAAATACAAGAACTTTTCGTGGTTTTGTTGGTTTTCAGCAAATGAACAGATTTCAGCGAGCAGGAAGTTTTTTCTTTAATAGCGTAAGATTTTATCTTAAAATACAAGAACTTTTCGTGGTTCTTGTCAATTGTGGTTGGTTTTCATCTAATGAACTTATTTCAGTCAGCAAGATCTTTCTTCTTCAAAGCAAAAAGATTTTATCTTCAAACACAAGAACTTTTCGTGGTTTTGATGGTTTTCAGCAAATGAACATATTTCAGCGAGCTGGAAGTTTTTTCCTCAATAGAGTAAGATTTTATCTTAAAATACAAGAACTTTTCGTGGTTCTTGTCAATTTTTGTTGGTTTTCATCTAATGAACTTATTTCAGTCAGCTGGATCTTTCTTCTTCAAAGCAAAAAGATTTTATCTTCAAATACAAGAACTTTTCGTGGTTTTGATGGTTTTCAGCAAATGAACATATTTCAGCGAGCTGGGAGTTTTTTCTTTAATAGTGTAAGATTTTATCTTAAAATACAAGAACTTTTCGTGGTTCTTGTCAATTTTTGTTGGTTTTCATCTAATGAACTTATTTCAGTCAGCAAGATCTTTCTTCTTCAAAGCAAAAAGATTTTCTCTTCAAATACAACAACTTTTCGTGGTTTTGATGGTTTTCAGCAAATGAACATATTTCAGCGAGCTGGAAGTTTTTTCCTTAATAGAGTAAGATTTTATCTTAAAATACAAGAACTTTTCGTGGTACTTGTCAATTTTTGTTGGTTTTCATCTAATGAACTTATTTCAGTCAGCTCGATGTTTCTTCTTCAAAGCAAAAAGATTTTATCTTCAAATACAAGAACTTTTCGTGGTTTTGATGGTTTTCAGCAAATGAACATATTTCAGCGAGCCAGAAGTTTTTTCTTTAATAGCGTAAGATTTTATCTTAAAATACAAGAACTTTTCGTGGTTCTTGTCAATTTTTGTTGGTTTTCATCTAATGAACTTATTTCAGTCAGCTGGATCTTTCTTCTTCAAAGCAAAAAGATTTTATCTTCAAATACAAGAACTTTTCGTAGTTTTGATGGTTTTCAGCAAATGAACATATTTCAGCGAGCTGGGAGTTTTTTCTTTAATAGTGTAAGATTTTATCTTAAAATACAAGAACTTTTCGTGGTTCTTGTCAATTTTTGTTGGTTTTCATCTCATGAACTTATTTCAGTCTGCTAGATCTTTCTTCTTCAAAGCAAAAAGATGTTATCTTCAAATACAAGAACTTTTCGTGGTTTTGATGGTTTTCAGCAAATGAACATATTTCAGCGAGCTGGAAGTTTTTTCTTAATAGCGTAAGATTTTATCTTAAAATACAAGAACTTTTCGTGGTTCTTGTCAATTTTTGTTGGTTTTCATCTGATGAACTTATTTCAGTCAGCTAGATCTTTCTTCTTCAAAGCAAAAAGATTTTATCTTCAAATACAAGAACTTTTCGTGGTTTTGTTGGTTTTCAGCAAATGAACAGATTTCAGCGAGCTGGAAGTTTTTTCCTTAATGGCGTAAGATTTTATCTTAAAATACAAGAACTTTTCGTGGTACTTGTCAATTTTTGTTGGTTTTCATCTAATGAACTTATTTCAGTCAGCTCGATGTTTCTTCTTCAAAGCAAAAAGATTTTATCTTCAAACACAAGAACTTTTCGTGGTTTTGATGGTTTTCAGCAAATGAACATATTTCAGCGAGCTGGAAGTTTTTTCCTCAATAGAGTAAGATTTTATCTTAAAATACAAGAACTTTTCGTGGTTCTTGTCAATTTTTGTTGGTTTTCATCCAATGAACTTATTTCGGTCAGCGAGATCTTTCTTCTTCAAAGCAAAAAGATTTTATCTTCAAATACAAGAACTTTTCGTGGTTTTGTTGGTTTTCAGCAAATGAACATATTTCAGCGAGCCAGAAGTTTTTTCTTTAATAGCGTAAGATTTTATCTTAAAATACAAGAACTTTTCGTGGTTCTTGTCAATTTTTGTTGATTTTCATCTAATGAACTTATTTCAGTCAGCTGGATCTTTCTTCTTCAAAGCAAAAAGATTTTATCTTCAAATACAAGAACTTTTTGTGGTTTTGATGGTTTTCAGCAAATGAACATATTTCAGCGAGCTGGGAGTTTTTTCTTTAATAGTGTAAGATTTTATCTTAAAATACAAGAACTTTTCGTGGTTCTTGTCAATTTTTGTTGGTTTTCATCTAATGAACTTATTTCAGTCAGCTAGATCTTTCTTCTTCAAAGCAAAAAGATGTTATCTTCAAATACAAGAACTTTTCGTGGTTTTGATGGTTTTCAGCAAATGAACATATTTCAGCGAGCTGGAAGTTTTTTCTTAATAGCGTAAGATTTTATCTTAAAATACAAGAACTTTTCGTGGTTCTTGTCAATTTTTGTTGGTTTTCATCTGATGAACTTATTTCAGTCAGCTAGATCTTTCTTCTTCAAAGCAAAAAGATTTTATCTTCAAATACAAGAACTTTTCGAGGTTTTGATGGTTTTCAGCAAATGAACATATTTCAGCGAGCTGGAAGTTTTTTCCTTAATAGAGTAAGATTTTATCTTAAAATACAAGAACTTTTCGTGGTTCTTGTCAATTTTTGTTCGTTTTCATCTAATGAACTTATTTCAGTCAGCAAGATCTTTCTTCTTCAAATCAAAAAGATTTTATCTTCAAATACAAGAACTTTTCGTGGTTTTGATGGTTTTCACCAAATGAACATATTTCAGCGAGCTGGAAGATTTTTCCTAAATAGAGTAAGATTTTATCTTAAAATACAAAAACTTTTCGTGGTTCTTGTCAATTTTGGTTGGTTTTCATCCAATGAACTTATTTCAGTCAGCGAGATCTTTCTTCTTCAAAGCAAAAAGATTTTATCTTCAAATACAAGAACTTTTCGTGGTTTTGTTGGTTTTCATCGAATGAACTTATTTCAGTCAGCTGGATCTTTCTTCTTCAAAGCAAAAATATTTTATCTTCAAATACAAGAATTTTTCGTGGTTTTGATGGTTTTCAGCAAATTAACATATTTCAGCGATCTGGAAGTTTTTTCCTTAATTGCGTAAGATTTTATCTTAAAATACAAGAACTTTTCGTGGTTCTTGTCAATTTTTGTTGGTTTTCATCTAATGAACTTATTTCAGTCAGCGAGATCTTTCTTCTTCAAAGCAAAAAGATTTTATCTTCAAATACAAGAACTTTTCGTGGTTTTGATGGTTTTCAGCAAATGAACATATTTCAGCGAGCTGGGAGTTTTTTCTTTAATAGTGTAAGGTTTTATCTTAAAATACAAGAACTTTTCGTGGTTCTTGTCAATTTTTGTTGGTTTTCATCTAATGAACTTATTTCAGTCAGCTAGATCTTTCTTCTTCAAAGCAAAAAGATGTTATCTTCAAATACAAGAACTTTTCGTGGTTTTGATGGTTTTCAGCAAATGAACATATTTCAGCGAGCTGGAAGTTTTTTCTTAATAGCGTAAGATTTTATCTTAAAATACAAGAACTTTTCGTGGTTCTTGTCAATTTTTGTTGGTTTTCATCTGATGAACTTATTTCAGTCAGCTAGATCTTTCTTCTTCAAAGCAAAAAGATTTTATCTTCAAATACAAGAACTTTTCGAGGTTTTGATGGTTTTCAGCAAATGAACATATTTCAGCGAGCTGGAAGTTTTTTCCTTAATAGAGTAAGATTTTATCTTAAAATACAAGAACTTTTCGTGGTTCTTGTCAATTTTTGTTCGTTTTCATCTAATGAACTTATTTCAGTCAGCAAGATCTTTCTTCTTCAAATCAAAAAGATTTTATCTTCAAATACAAGAACTTTTCGTGGTTTTGATGGTTTTCACCAAATGAACATATTTCAGCGAGCTGGAAGATTTTTCCTGAATAGAGTAAGATTTTATCTTAAAATACAAGAACATTTCGTGGTTCTTGTCAATTTTTGTTGGTTTTCATCCAATGAACTTATTTCAGTCAGCGAGATCTTTCTTCTTCAAAGCAAAAAGATTTTATCTTCAAATACAAGAACTTTTCGTGGTTTTGTTGGTTTTCATCGAATGAACTTATTTCAGTCAGCTGGATCTTTCTTCTTCAAAGCAAAAATATTTTATCTTCAAATACAAGAATTTTTCGTGGTTTTGATGGTTTTCAGCAAATTAACATATTTCAGCGATCTGGAAGTTTTTTCCTTAATTGCGTAAGATTTTATCTTAAAATACAAGAACTTTTCGTGGTTCTTGTCAATTTTTGTTGGTTTTCATCTAATGAACTTATTTCAGTCAGCGAGATCTTTCTTCTTCAAAGCAAAAAGATTTTATCTTCAAATACAAGAACTTTTCGTGGTTTTGATGGTTTTCAGCAAATGAACATATTTCAGCGAGCTGGGAGTTTTTTCTTTAATAGTGTAAGATTTTATCTTAAAATACAAGAACTTTTCGTGGTTCTTGTCAATTTTTGTTGGTTTTCATCTAATGAACTTATTTCAGTCAGCTAGATCTTTCTTCTTCAAAGCAAAAAGATGTTATCTTCAAATACAAGAACTTTTCGTGGTTTTGATGGTTTTCAGCAAATGAACATATTTCAGCGAGCTGGAAGTTTTTTCTTAATAGCGTAAGATTTTATCTTAAAATACAAGAAGTTTTCGTGGTTCTTGTCAATTTTTGTTGGTTTTCATCTGATGAACTTATTTCAGTCAGCGAGATCTTTCTTCTTCAAAGCAAAAAGATTTTATCTTCAAATACAAGAACTTTTCGTGGTTTTGATGGTTTTCAGCAAATGAACATATTTCAGTGAGATGGAAGTTTTTTCCTTAATAGAGTAAGATTTTATCTTAAAATACCAGAACTTTTCGTGGTTCTTGTCAATTTTTGTTGGATTTCATCTCATGAACTTATTTCAGTCAGCTAGATCTTTCTTCTTCAAAGCAAAAAGATTTTATCTTCAAATACAATAACTTTTCGTGGTTTTGTTGGTTTTTAGCAAATGAACATATTTCAGCGAGCTGGGAGTTTTTTCTTTAATAGCGTAAGATTTTATCTTAAAATACAAGAACTTTTCGTGGTTCTTGTCAATTTTTGTTGGTTTTCATCTAATGAACTTATTTCAGTCAGCTGGATCTTTCTTCTTCAAAGCAAAAAGATGTTATCTTCAAATACAAGAACTTTTCGTGGTTTTGATGGTTTTCAGCAAATGAACATATTTCAGCGAGCTGGAAGTTTTTTCCTTAATAGACTAAGATTTTATCTTAAAATACCAGAACTTTTCGTGGTTCTTGTCAATTTTTGTTCATTTTCATCTAATGAACTTATTTCAGTCAGCAAGATCTTTCTTCAAATCAAAAAGATTTTATCTTCAAATACAAGAACTTTTCGTGGTTTTGATGGTTTTCACCAAATGAACATATTTCAGCGAGCTGGAAGATTTTTCCTAAATAGAGTAAGATTTTATCTTAAAATACAAGAACTTTTCGTGGTTCTTGTCAATTTTTGTTGGTTTTCATCTAATGAACTTATTTCAGTCAGCTAGATCTTTCTTCTTCAAAGCAAAAAGATTTTATCTTCAAATACAACAACTTTTCGTGGTTTTGATGGATTTCAGCAAATGGACATATTTCAGCGAGCTGGAAGTTTTTTCCTTAATAGAGTAAGATTTTATCTTAAAATACAAGAACTTTTCGTGGTTCTTGTCAATTTTTGTTGGTTTTCATCTAATGAACTGATTTCAGTCAGCTAGATCTTTCTTCTTCAAAGCAAAAAGATTTTATCTTCAAATACAAGAACTTTTCGTGGTTTTGTTGGTTTTCAGCAAATGAACATATTTCAGCGAGCTGGGAGTTTTTTCTTTAATAGTGTAAGATTTTATCTTAAAATACAAGAACTTTTCGTGGTTCTTGTCAATTTTTGTTGGTTTTCATCTAATGAACTTATTTCAGTCAGCTGGATCTTTCTTCTTCAAAGCAAAAAGATTTTATCTTCAAATACAAGAACTTTTCGTGGTTTTGATGGTTTTCAGTAAATGAACATATTTCAGCGAGCTGGGAGTTTTTTCTTTAATAGTGTAAGATTTTATCTTAAAATACAAGAACTTTTCGTGGTTCTTGTCAATTTTTGTTGGTTTTCATCTAATGAACTTATTTCAGTCAGCTGGATCTTTCTTCTTCAAAGCAAAAAGATGTTATCTTCAAATACAAGAACTTTTCGTGGTTTTGATGGTTTTCAGCAAATGAACATATTTCAGCGAGCTGGAAGTTTTTTCCTTAATAGCGTAAGATTTTATCTTAAAATACCAGAACTTTTCGTGGTTCTTGTCAATTTTTGTTCATTTTCATCTAATGAACTTATTTCAGTCAGCGAGATCTTTCTTCTTCAAAGCAAAAAGATTTTATCTTCAAATACAAGAAGTTTTCGTGGTTTTGTTGGTTTTCATCGAATGAACTTATTTCAGTCAGCTGGATCTTTCTTCTTCAAAGCAAAAATATTTTATCTTCAAATACAAGAATTTTTCGTGGTTTTGATGGTTTTCAGCAAATTAACATATTTCAGCGATCTGGAAGTTTTTTCCTTGATAGAGTGAGATTTTATCTTAAAATACAAGAACTTTTCGTGGTTCTTGTCAATTTTTGTTGGATTTCATCTAATGAACTTATTTCAGTCAGCGAGATCTTTCTTCTTCAAAGCAAAAAGATTTTATCTTCAAATACAATATCTTTTCGTGGTTTTGTTGGTTTTCAGCAAATGAACATATTTCAGCGAGCCAGAAGTTTTTTCTTTAATAGCGTAAGATATTATCTTAAAATACAATAAGTTTTCGTGGTTCTTGTCAATTTTTGTTGGTTTTCATCTAATCAACTTATTTCAGTCAGCCAGATCTTTCTTCTTCAAAGCAAAAGGATTTCGTCTTCAAATGCAAGAACTTTTCGTGGTTTTGATGGTTTTCAGCAAATCAACATATTTCAGCGAGCTGGAAGTTTTTTTCTGAATAGCGTAAGATTTTATCTTAAAATACAAGAACTTTTCGTGGTTCTTGTCAATTTTTGTTGGTTTTCATCTAATGAACTTATTTCAGTCAGATAGATCTTTCTTCTTCAAAGCAAAAAGATTTTATCTTCAAATACAAGAACTTTTCGTGGTTTTGATGGTTTTCAGCAAATGAACATATTTCAGTGAGATGGAAGTTTTTTCCTTAATAGAGTAAGATTTTATCTTAAAATACCAGAACTTTTCGTGGTTCTTGTCAATTTTTGTTGGTTTTCATCTAATGAACTTATTTCAGTCAGCGAGATCTTTCTTCTTCAAAGCAAAAAGATTTTATCTTCAAATACAAGAACTTTTCGTGGTTTTGTTGGTTTTCAGCAAATGAACATATTTCAGCGAGCTGGGAGTTTTTTCTTTAATAGCGTAAGATTTTATCTTAAAATACAAGAACTTTTCGTGGTTCTTGTCAATTTTTGTTGGTTTTCATCTAATGAACTTATTTCAGTCAGCTCGATCTTTCTTCTTCAAAGCAAAAAGATTTTATCTTCAAATACAAGAACTTTTCGAGGTTTTGATGGTTTTCAGCAAATGAACATATTTCAGCGAGCTGGAAGTTTTTTCCTTAATAGTGTAAGATTTTATCTTGAAATACAAGAACTTTTCGTGGTTCTTGTCAATTTTTGTTCGTTTTCATCCAATGAACTTATTTCAGTCAGCAAGATCTTTCTTCTTCAAAGCAAAAAGATTTTATCTTCAAATACAAGAACTTTTCGTGGTTTTGATGGTTTTCACCAAATGAACATATTTCAGCGAGCTGGAAGATTTTTCCAAAACAGAGTAAGATTTTATCTTAAAATACAAGAACTTTTCGTGGTTCTTGTCAATTTTTGTTGGTTTTCATCTGATGAACTTATTTCAGTCAGCTAGATCTTTCTTCTTCAAAGAAAAAAGATTTTATCTTCAAATACAAGAACTTTTCGTGGTTTTGATGGTTTTCAGCAAATGAACATATTTCAGCGAGCTGGAAGTTTTTTCCTTAATAGAGTAAGATTTTATCTTAAAATACAAGAAGTTTTTGTGGTTCTTGTCAATTTTTGTTGGTTTTCATCTAATGAACTTATTTCAGTCAGCTAGATCTTTCTTCTTCTAAGCAAAAAGATTTTATCTTCAAATACAAGAACTTTTCGTGGTTTTGTTGGTTTTCAGCAAATGAACATATTTCAGCGAGCTGGGAGTTCTTTCTTTAATAGTGTAAGATTTTATCTTAAAATACAAGAACTTTTCGTGGTTCCGGTCAATTTTTGTTGGTTTCCATCTAATGAACTTATTTCAATTGTAAACAATTTTACAACACCAAGTTATAGTCCAGCAATTTTATTTTAAATTCACAAGCTTTCGGAGATTTTCTCCTTCCTCAGGCAAATGTTTCAAGATCTTGAAACATTTGCCTGAGGAAGGAGAAAATCTCCGAAAGCTTGTGAATTTAAAATAAAATTGCTGGACTATAACTTGGTGTTGTAAAATTGTTTACAATTGTCAACCCCAGTCCATCACCGGCATCTCCACATCAGAACTTATTTCAGTCAGCGAGATCTTTCTTCTTCAAAGCAAAAAGATTTTATCTTCAAATACAAGAACTTTTCGTGCTTTTGATGGTTTTCAGCAAATGAACATATTTCAGCGAGCTGGAAGTTTTTTCCTCAACAGAGTAAGATTTTATCTTAAAATACAAGAACTTTTCGTGGTTCTTGTCAATTTTTTTTGTTTTTCATCTAATGAACTTATTTCGGTCAGCGAGATCTTTCTTCTTCAAAGCAAAAAGATTTTATCTTCAAATACAAGATCTTTTCGTGGTTTTGTTCGTTTTCAGCAAATGAGCATATTTCAGCGAGCTGGGAGTTTTTTCTTTAATCGTGTCAGATTTTATCTTAAAATACAAGAACTTTTCGTGGTTCTGGTCAATTTTTGTTGGTTTTCATCTAATGAACTTATTTCAGTCAGCGAGATCTTTCTTCTTCAAAGCAAAAGGATTTTATCTTCAAATACAAGAACTTTTCGTGGTTTTGTTGGTTTTCAGCAAATGAACAGATTTCAGCGAGCAAGAAGTTTTTTCTTTAATAGCGGAAGATTTTATCTTAAAATACAAGAACTTTTCGTGGTTTTGATGGTTTTCAGCAAATGAACATATTTCAGCGAGCTGGAAGTTTTTTCCTTAATAGCGTAAGATTTTATCTTAAAATACAAGAACTTTTCGTGGTTCTTGTCAATTTTTGTTGGTTTTCATCTAATGAACTTATTTCAGTCAGCCAGATCTTTCTTCTTCAAAGCAAAAAGATTTTATCTTCAAATACAAGAACTTTTCGTGGTTTTGTTGGTTTTCAGCAAATGACCAGATTTCAGCGAGCAAGAAGTTTTTTCTTTAATAGCGTAAGATTTTTTCTTAAAATACAAGAACTTTTCGTGGTTCTTGTCAATTTTTGTTGGTTTTCATCTAATGAACTTATTTCAGTCAGCTAGATCTTTCTTCTTCAAAGCAAAAAGATTTTATCTTCAAATACAAGAACTTTTCGTGGTTTTGATGGTTTTCAGCAAATGAACATATTTCAGTGAGATGGAAGTTTTTTCCTTAATAGAGTAAGATTTTATCTTAAAATACCAGAACTTTTCGTGGTTCTTGTCAATTTTTGTTGGTTTTCATCTAATGAACTTATTTCAGTCAGCTAGATCTTTCTTCTTCAAAGCAAAAAGATTTTATCTTCAAATACAAGAACTTTTCGTGGTTTTGTTGGTTTTCAGCAAATGAACATATTCCAGCGAGCTGGGAGTTTTTTCTTTAATAGCGTAAGATTTTATCTTAAAATACAAGAACTTTTCGTGGTTCTTGTCAATTTTTGTTGGTTTTCATCTAATGAACTTATTTCAGTCAGCTAGATCTTTCTTCTTCAAAGCAAAAAGATTTTATCTTCAAATACAAGAACTTTTCGAGGTTTTGTTGGTTTTCAGCAAATGAACATATTTCAGCGAGCTGGGAGTTTTTTCTTTAATAGTGTAAGATTTTATCTTAAAATACAAGAACTTTTCGTGGTTCTTGTCAATTTTTGTTGGTTTTCATCTAATGAACTTATTTCAGTCAGCTAGATCTTTCTTCTTCAAAGCAAAAGGATTTTATCTTCAAATACAAGAACTTTTCGTGGTTTTGTTGGTTTTCAGCAAATGAACAGATTTCAGCGAGCAAGAAGTTTTTTCTTTAATAGCGGAAGATTTTATCTTAAAATACAAGAACTTTTCATGGTTTTGATGGTTTCCAGCAAATGAACATATTTCAGCGAGCTGGACGTTTTTTCCTTAATAGCGTAAGATTTTATCTTAAAATACAAGAACTTTTCGTGGTTCTTGTCAATTTTTGTTGGTTTTCATCTAATGAACTTATTTCAGTCAGCTAGATCTTTCTTCTTCAAGGCAAAAAGATTTTATGTTCAAATACAAGAACTTTTCGTGGTTTTGTTGGTTTTCAGCAAATGAACAGATTTCAGCGAGCAAGAAGTTTTTTCTTTAATAGCGTAAGATTTTATCTTAAAATACAAGAACTTTTCGTGGTTCTTGTCAATTTTTGTTCGTTTTCATCTAATGAACTTATTTCAGTCAGCGAGATCTTTCTTCTTCAAAGCAAAAAGATTTTATCTTCAAATACAAGAACTTTTCGTGCTTTTGATGGTTTTCAGCAAATGAACATATTTCAGCGAGCTGGAAGTTTTTTCCTCAATAGAGTAAGATTTTATCTTAAAATACAAGAACTTTTCGTGGTTCTTGTCAATTTTTGTTGGTTTTCATCTAATGAACTTATTTCGGTCAGCGAGATCTTTCTTCTTCAAAGCAAAAAGATTTTATCTTCAAATACAAGATCTTTTCGTTGTTTTGTTGGTTTTCAGCAAATGAACATATTTCAGCGAGCTGGAAGTTTTTTCTTCAATAGCGTAAGATTTTATCTTAAAATACAAGAACTTTTCGTGGTTCTTGTCAATTTTTGTTGGTTTTCATCTAATGAACTTATTTCAGTCAGCTGGATCTTTCTTCTTCAAAGCAAAAAGATTTTATCTTCAAATACAAGAACTTTTCGTGGTTTTGATGGTTTTCAGCAAATGAACATATTTCAGCGAGCTGGGAGTTTTTTCTTTAATAGTGTAAGATTTTATCTTAAAATACAAGAACGTTTCGTGGTTCTTGTCAATTTTTGTTGGTTTTCATCTAATGAACTTATTTCAGTCAGCTAGATCTTTCTTCTTCAAAGCAAAAAGATGTTATCTTCAAATACAAGAACTTTTCGTGGTTTTGATGGTTTTCAGCAAATGAACATATTTCAGCGAGCTGGAAGTTTTTTCTTAATAGCGTAAGATTTTATCTTAAAATACAAGAACTTTTCGTGGTTCTTGTCAATTTTTGTTGGTTTTCATCTGATGAACTTATTTCAGTCAGCTAGATCTTTCTTCTTCAAAGCAAAAAGATTTTATCTTCAAATACAAGAACTTTTCGAGGTTTTGATGGTTTTCAGCAAATGAACATATTTCAGCGAGCTGGAAGTTTTTTCCTTAATAGAGTAAGATTTTATCTTAAAATACCAGAACTTTTCGTGGTTCTTGTCAATTTTTGTTCGTTTTCATCTAATGAACTTATTTCAGTCAGCAAGATCTTTCTTCTTCAAATCAAAAAGATTTTATCTTCAAATACAAGAACTTTTCGTGGTTTTGATGGTTTTCACCAAATGAACATATTTCAGCGAGCTGGAAGATTTTTCCTAAATAGAGTAAGAATTTATCTTAAAATACAAGAACTTTTCGTGGTTCTTGTCAATTTTTGTTGGTTTTCATCTGATGAACTTATTTCAGTCAGCTTGATCTTTCTTCTTCAAAGCAAAAAGATTTTATCTTCAAATACAAGAACTTTTCGTGGTTTTGTTGGTTTTCAGCAAATGAACATATTTCAGCGATCTGGAAGTTTTTTCCTTAATAGAGTAAGATTTTATCTTAAAATACAAGAACTTTTCGTGGTTCTTGTCAATTTTTGTTGGATTTCATCTAATCAACTTATTTCAGTCAGCTAGATCTTTCTTCTTCAAAGCAAAAAGATTTTATCTTCAAATACAAGAACTTTTCGTGGTTTTGTTGGTTTTCAGCAAATGAACATATTTCAGCGAGCCAGAAGTTTTTTCTTTAATAACGTAAGATATTATCTTAAAATACAAGAAGTTTTCGTGGTTCTTGTCAATTTTTGTTGGTTTTCATCTAATGAACTTATTTCAGTCAGCCAGATCTTTCTTCTTCAAAGCAAAAGGATTTTGTCTTCAAATACAAGAACTTTTCGTGGTTTTGATGGTTTTCAGCAAATCAACATATTTCAGCGAGCTGGAAGTTTTTTCCTCAATTGCGTAAGATTTTATCTTAAAATACAAGAACTTTTCGTGGTTCTTGTCAATTTTTGTTGGTTTTCATCTAATGAACTTATTTCAGTCAGCTAGATCTTTCTTCTTCAAAGCAAAAAGATTTTATCTTCAAATACAAGAACTTTTCGTGGTTTTGATGGTTTTCAGCAAATGAACATATTTCAGCGAGCTGGGAGTTTTTTCTTTAATAGTGTAAGATTTTATCTTAAAATACAAGAACTTTTCGTGGTTCTTGTCAATTTTTGTTGGTTTTCATCTAATGAACTTATTTCAGTCAGCTAGATCTTTCTTCTTCAAAGCAAAAAGATTTCATCTTCAAATACAAGAACTTTTCGTGGTTCTTGTCAATTTTTGTTGGTTTTCATCTAATGAACTTATTTCAGTCAGCTAGATCTTTCTTCTTCAAAGCAAAAAGATGTTATCTTCAAATACAAGAACTTTTCGTGGTTTTGATGGTTTTCAGCAAATGAACAGATTTCAGCGAGCTGGGAGTTTTTTATTTAATCGCGTAAGATTGTATCTTAAAATACTTTTCGTGGTTCTTGTCAATTTTTGTAGGTTTTCATCTAATGAACTTATTTCAGTCAGCTAGATCTTTCTTCTTCAAAGCAAAAGGATTTTATCTTCAAATACAAGAACTTTTCGTGGTTTTGTTGGTTTTCAGCAAATGAACAGATTTCAGCGAGCGAGAAGTTTTTTCTTTAATAGCGGAAGATTTTATCTTAAAATACAAGAACTTTTCGTGGTTTTGATGGTTTCCAGCAAATGAACATATTTCAGCGAGCTGGACGTTTTTTCCTTAATAGCGTCAGATTTTATCTGAAAATACAAGAACTTTTCGTGGTTCTTGTCAATTTTTGTTGGTTTTCATCTAATGAACTTATTTCAGTCAGCTGGATCTTTCTTCTTCAAGGCAAAAAGATTTTATCTTCAAATACAAGAACTTTTCGTGATTTTGTTGGTTTTCAGCAAATGAACATATTTCAGCGAGCCAGAAGTTTTTTCTTTAATAGCGTAAGATATTATCTTAAAATACAAGAGGTTTTCGTGGTTCTTGTCAATTTTTGTTGGTTTTCATCGAATGACCTTATTTCAGTCAGCCAGATCTTTCTTCTTCAAAGCAAAAGGATTTTGTCTTCAAATACAAGAACTTTTCGTGGTTTTGATGGTTTTCAGCAAATCAACATATTTCAGCGAGCTGGAAGTTTTTTCCTTAATTGCGTAAGATTTTATCTTAAAATACAAGAACTTTTCGTGGTTCTTGTCAATTTTTGTTGGTTTTCATCAAATGAACTTATTTCAGTCAGCAAGATCTTTCTTCTTCAAAGCAACAAAACCAACAAAACCACAAAAAGTTCTTGTATTTGAAGATAAAATCCTTTTGCTTTGAAGAAGAAAGATCTAGCTGACTGAAATAAGTTCATTAGATGAAAACCAACAAAAATTGACAAGAACCACGAAAAGTTCTTGTATTTTAAGATAAAATCTTACTCTATTAAGGAAAAAACTTCCAGCTCGCTGAAATCTGTTCATTTGCTGAAAACCATCAAAACCACCAAAAGTTCTTGTATTTGAAGATAAAATCTTTTTGCTTTGAAGAAGAAAGATCTCGCTGACTGAAATAAGTTCATTAGATGAAAACCAACAAAATTTGACAAGAACCACGAAAACTTCTTGTATTTTAAGATAATATCTTACGCTATTAAAGAAAAAACTTCTGGCTCGCTGAAATATGTTCATTTGCTGAAAACCAACAAAACCACGAAAAGTTCTTGTATTTGAAGATAAACTCTTTTTGCTTTGAAGAAGAAAGATCCAGCTGACTGAAATACGTTCATTAGATGAAAACCAACAAAAATTGACAATAACCACGAAAAGTTCTTGTATTTTAAGATAAAATCTTACTCTATTAAGGAAATAACCTCCAGCTCGCTGAAATATGTTCATTTGCTGAAAACCATCAAAACCACCAAATGTTCTTGTATTTGAAGATAACATCTTTTTGCTTTGAAGAAGAAAGATCTAGCTGACTGAAATAAGTTCATTAGATGAAAACCAACAAAAATTGACAAGAACCACGAAAAGTTCTTGTATTTTAAGATAAAATCTTACTCTATTAAGGAAAAAACATCCAGCTCGCTGAAATATGTTCATTTGCTGAAAACCATCAAAACTACGAAAAGTTCTTGTATTTGAAGATAAAATCTTTTTGCTTTGAAGAAGAAAGATCTAGCTGACTGAAATAAGTTCATTCGATGAAAACCAACAAAAATTGACAAGAACCACGAAAAGTTGTTGTATTTTAAGATAGAATCTTCCTCTATTAAGGAAATAACTTCCAGCTCGCTGAAATCTGTTCATTTGCTGAAAACCATCAAAACCACGAAAAGTTCTTGTATTTGAAGATAAAATCTTTTTGCTTTGAAGAAGAAAGATCCAGCTGACTGAAATACGTTCATTAGATGAAAACCAACAAAAATTGACAAGAACCACGAAAAGTTCTTGTATTTTAAGATAAAATCTTACTCTATTAAGGAAAAAACTTCCAGCTCGCTGAAATATGTTCATTTGCTGAAAACCATCAAAACCACGAAAAGTTCTTGTATTTGAAGATAAAATCTTTTTGCTTTGAAGAAGAAAGATCTAGCTTACTGAAATAAGTTCATTAGATGAAAACCAACAAAAATTGACAAGAACCACGAAAAGTTCTTGTATTTTAAGATAAAATCTTACTCTATTAAGGAAAAAACTTCCAGCTCGCTGAAATCTGTTCATTTGCTGAAAACCAACAAAACCACCAAAAGTTCTTGTATTTGAAGATAAAATCTTTTTGCTTTGAAGAAGAAAGATCTAGCTGACTGAAATAAGTTCATTAGATGAAAACCAACAAAAATTGACAAGAACCACGAAAAGTTCTTGTATTTTAAGATATAATCTTAGGCTATTAAAGAAAAAACTTCCAGCTCGCTGAAATCTGTTCATTTGCTGAAAACCATCAAAACCACGAAAAGTTCTTGTATTTGAAGATAAAATCTTTTTGCTTTGAAGAAGAAAGATCTAGCTGACTGAAATAAGTTCATGAGATGAAAACCAACAAAAATTGACAAGAACCACGAAAAGTTCTTGTATTTTAAGATAAAATCTTACTCGATTAAGGAAAAAACTTCCAGCTCGCTGAAATATGTTCATTTGCTCAAAACCATCAAAACCACGAAAAGTTCTTGTATTTGAAGGTAAAATCTTTTTGCTTTGAAGAAGAAAGATCTAGCTGACTGAAATAAGTTCATTAGATGAAAACCAACAAAAATTGACAAGAACCACGAAAAATTCTTGTATTTTAAGATAAAATCTTACGCTATTAAAGAAAAAACTCCCAGCTCGCTGAAATATGTTCATTTGCTGAAAACCAACAAAACCACGAAAAGTTCTTGTATTTGAAGATAAAATCTTTTTTCTTTGAAGAAGAAAGATCTAGCTGACTGAAATAAGTTCATTAGATGAAAACCAACAAAAATTGACAAGAACCACGAAAAGTTCTTGTATTTTAAGATGAAATCTTACTCTATTAAGGAAAAAACTTCCAGCTCGCTGAAATATGTTCATTTGCTGAAAACCATCAAAACCACGAAAAGTTCTTGTATTTGAAGATAAAATCTTTTTGCTTTGAAGAAGAAAGATCTAGCCGACTGAAATAAGTTCATTAGATGAAAACCAACAAAAATTGACAAGAACCACGAAAAGTTCTTGTATTTTAAGATAAAATCTTACTCTATTGAGGAAAAAACTTCCAGCTCGCTGAAATCTGTTCATTTGCTGAAAACCATCAAAACCACCAAAAGTTCTTGTATTTGAAGATAAAATCTTCTTGCTTTGAAGAAGAAAGATCTAGCTGACTGAAATAAGTTCATCAGATGAAAACCAACAAAATTTGACAAGAACCACGAAAACTTCTTGTATTTTAATATAATATCTTACGCTATTAAAGAAAAAACTTCTGGCTCGCTGAAATATGTTCATTTGCTGAAAACCAACAAAACCACGAAAAGTTCTTGTATTTGAAGATAAACTCTTTTTGCTTTGAAGAAGAAAGATCCAGCTGACTGAAATACGTTCATTAGATGAAAACCAACAAAAATTGACAAGAACCACGAAAAGTTCTTGTATTTTAAGATAAAATCTTACTCTATTAAGGAAAAAACTTCCAGCTCGCTGAAATATGTTCATTTGCTGAAAACCATCAAAACCACGAAAAGTTCTTGTATTTGAAGATAAAATCTTTTTGCTTTGAAGAAGAAAGATCTAGCTTACTGAAATAAGTTCATTAGATGAAAACCAACAAAAATTGACAAGAACCACGAAAAGTTCTTGTATTTTAAGATAAAATCTTACTCTATTAAGGAAAAAACTTCCAGCTCGCTGAAATCTGTTCATTTGCTGAAAACCAACAAAACCACCAAAAGTTCTTGTATTTGAAGATAAAATCTTTTTGCTTTGAAGAAGAAAGATCTAGCTGACTGAAATAAGTTCATTAGATGAAAACCAACAAAAATTGACAAGAACCACGAAAAGTTCTTGTATTTTAAGATATAATCTTAGGCTATTAAAGAAAAAACTTCCAGCTCGCTGAAATCTGTTCATTTGCTGAAAACCATCAAAACCACGAAAAGTTCTTGTATTTGAAGATAAAATCTTTTTGCTTTGAAGAAGAAAGATCTAGCTGACTGAAATAAGTTCATGAGATGAAAACCAACAAAAATTGACAAGAACCACGAAAAGTTCTTGTATTTTAAGATAAAATCTTACTCGATTAAGGAAAAAACTTCCAGCTCGCTGAAATATGTTCATTTGCTCAAAACCATCAAAACCACGAAAAGTTCTTGTATTTGAAGGTAAAATCTTTTTGCTTTGAAGAAGAAAGATCTAGCTGACTGAAATAAGTTCATTAGATGAAAACCAACAAAAATTGACAAGAACCACGAAAAATTCTTGTATTTTAAGATAAAATCTTACGCTATTAAAGAAAAAACTCCCAGCTCGCTGAAATATGTTCATTTGCTGAAAACCAACAAAACCACGAAAAGTTCTTGTATTTGAAGATAAAATCTTTTTTCTTTGAAGAAGAAAGATCTAGCTGACTGAAATAAGTTCATTAGATGAAAACCAACAAAAATTGACAAGAACCACGAAAAGTTCTTGTATTTTAAGATGAAATCTTACTCTATTAAGGAAAAAACTTCCAGCTCGCTGAAATATGTTCATTTGCTGAAAACCATCAAAACCACGAAAAGTTCTTGTATTTGAAGATAAAATCTTTTTGCTTTGAAGAAGAAAGATCTAGCCGACTGAAATAAGTTCATTAGATGAAAACCAACAAAAATTGACAAGAACCACGAAAAGTTCTTGTATTTTAAGATAAAATCTTACTCTATTGAGGAAAAAACTTCCAGCTCGCTGAAATCTGTTCATTTGCTGAAAACCATCAAAACCACCAAAAGTTCTTGTATTTGAAGATAAAATCTTCTTGCTTTGAAGAAGAAAGATCTAGCTGACTGAAATAAGTTCATCAGATGAAAACCAACAAAATTTGACAAGAACCACGAAAACTTCTTGTATTTTAATATAATATCTTACGCTATTAAAGAAAAAACTTCTGGCTCGCTGAAATATGTTCATTTGCTGAAAACCAACAAAACCACGAAAAGTTCTTGTATTTGAAGATAAACTCTTTTTGCTTTGAAGAAGAAAGATCCAGCTGACTGAAATACGTTCATTAGATGAAAACCAACAAAAATTGACAAGAACCACGAAAAGTTCTTGTATTTTAAGATAAAATCTTACTCTATTTCGGAAAAAACCTCCAGCTCGCTGAAATATGTTCATTTGCTGAAAACCATCAAAACCACCAAAAGTTCTTGTATTTGAAGATAAAATCTTTTTGCTTTGAAGAAGAAAGATCTAGCTGACTGAAATAAGTTCATTAGATGAAAACCAACAAAAATTGACAAGAACCACGAAAAGTTCTTGTATTTTAAGATAAAATCTTACTCTATTAAGGAAAAAACATCCAGCTCGATGAAATATGTTCATTTGCTGAAAACCATCAAAACTACGAAAAGTTCTTGTATTTGAAGATAAAATCTTTTTGCTTTGAAGAAGAAAGATCCAGCTGACTGAAATAAGTTCATTAGATGAAAACCAACAAAAATTGACAAGAACCACGAAAAATTCTTGTATTTTAAGATAAAATCTTACGCTATTAAAGAAAAAACTCCCAGCTCGCTGAAATATGTTCATTTGCTGAAAACCAACAAAACCACGAAAAGTTCTTGTATTTGAAGATAAAATCTTTTTTCTTTGAAGAAGAAAGATCTAGCTGACTGAAATAAGTTCATTGGATGAAAACCAACAAAAATTGACAAGAACCACGAAAAGTTCTTGTATTTTAAGATAAAATCTTACTCTATTAAGGAAAAAACTTCCAGCTCGCTGAAATATGTTCATTTGCTGAAAACCATCAAAACCACGAAAAGTTCTTGTATTTGAAGATAAAATCTTTTTGCTTTGAAGAAGAAAGATCGAGCTGACTGAAATAAGTTCATTAGATGAAAACCAACAAAATTTGACAAGAACCACGAAATCTTCTTGTATTTTAAGATAATATCTTACGCTATTAAAGAAAAAACTTCTGGCTCGCTGAAATATGTTCATTTGCTGAAAACCAACAAAACCACGAAAAGTTCTTGTATTTGAAGATAAACTCTTTTTGCTTTGAAGAAGAAAGATCCAGCTGACTGAAATACGTTCATTAGATGAAAACCAACAAAAATTGACAAGAACCACGAAAAGTTCTTGTATTTTAAGATAAAATCTTACTCTGTTAAGGAAAAAACTTCCAGCTCGCTGAAATATGTTCATTTCCTGAAAACCATCAAAACCACGAAAAGTTCTTGTATTTGAAGATAAAATCTTTTTGCTTTGAAGAAGAAAGATCCAGCTGACTGAAATAAGTTCATTAGATGAAAACCAACAAAAATTGACAAGAACCACGAAAAGTTCTTGTATTTTAAGATAAAATCTTACTCTATTAAGGAAAAAACTTCCAGCTCGCTGAAATATGTTCATTTGCTGAAAACCATCAAAACCATGAAAAGTTCTTGTATTTGAAGATAAAATCTTTTTGCTTTGAAGAAGAAAGATATAGCTGACTGAAATAAGTTCATTAGATGAAAACCAACAACATTTGACAAGAACCACGAAAACGTCTTGTATTTTAAGATAATATCTTACGCTATTAAAGAAAAAACATCTGGCTCGCTGAAATATGTTCATTTGCTGAAAACCAACAAAACCACGAAAAGTTCTTGTATTGAAGATAAAATCTTTTTGCTTTGAAGAAGAAAGATCCAGCTGACTGAAATAAGTTCATCAGATGAAAACCAACAAAAATTGACAAGAACCACGAAACGTTCTTGTATTTTAAGATAAAATCGTACTCTATTAAGGAAAAAACTTCCAGCTCGCTGAAATATGTTCATTTGCTGAAAACCATCAAAACCACGAAAAGTTCTTGTATTTGAAGATAAAATCTTTTTGCTTTGAAGAAGAAAGATCTAGCTGACTGAAATAAGTTCATTAGATGAAAACCAACAAAAATTGACAAGAACCACGAAAAGTTCTTGTATTTTAAGATAAAATCTTACTCTATTAAGGAAAAAACTTCCAGCTCGCTGAAATATGTTCATTTGCTGAAAACCATCAAAACCACGAAAAGTTCTTGTATTTGAAGATAAAATCTTTTGGCTTTGAAGAAGAAAGATCTAGCTGACTGAAATAAGTTCATTAGATGAAAACCAACAAAAATTGACAAGAACCACGAAAAGTTCTTGTATTTTAAGATAAAATCTTACTCTATTCAGGAAAAAACTTCCAGCTCGCTGAAATATGTTCATTTGCTGAAAACCATCAAAACCACGAAAAGTTTTTGTATTTGAAGATAAAATCTTTTTGCTTTGAAGAAGAAAGATCTAGCTTACTGAAATAAGTTCATGAGATGAAAACCAACAAAAATTGACAAGAACCACGAAAAGTTCTTGTATTTTAAGATAATATCCTACGCTATTAAAGAAAAAACTTCTGGCTCGCTGAAATATGTTCATTTGCTGAAAACCAACAAAACCACGAAAAGTTCTTGTATTTGAAGATAAAATCTTTTTGCTTTGAAGAAGAAAGATCTAGCTGACTGAAATAAGCTCATTAGATGAAAACCAACAAAAATTGACAAGAACCACGAAAAGTTCTTGTATTTTAAGATAAAATCTTACGCTATGAAAGAAAAAACTCCCAGCTCGCTGAAATATGTTGATTTGCTGAAAACCAACAAAACCACGAAAAGTTCTTGTATTTGAAGATAAAATATTTTTTCTTTGAAGAAGAAAGATCTAGCTGACTGAAATAAGTTGATTAGATGAAAACCAACAAAAATTGACAAGAAACACGAAAAGTTCTTGTATTTTAAGATAAAATCTTACTCTATTAAGGAAAAAACTTCCAGTTCGCTGAAATATGTTAATTTGCTGAAAACCAACAAAACCACGAAAAGTTCTTGTATTTGAAGATAAAATCTTTTTGCTTTGAAGAAGAAAGATCCAGCTGACTGAAATAAGTTCAATGGATGAAAACCATCAAAAATTGACAAGAAACACGAAAAGTTCTTGTATTTTAAGATAAAATCTTACGCTAATAAGAAAAAACTCCCAGCTCGCTGAAATATGTTCATTTGCTGAAAACCAACAAAACCACGAAAAGTTCTTGTATTTGAAGATAAAATCTTTTTGCTTTGAAGAAGAAAGATCCAGCTGACTGAAATAAGTTCATTAGATGAAAACCAACAAAAATTGACAAGAACCACGAAAAGTTCTTGTATTTTAAGATAAAATCTTACTCTATTAAGGAAAAAACTTCCAGCTCGCTGAAATATGTTCATTTGCTGAAAACCATCAAAACCACGAAAAGTTCTTGTATTTGAAGATAAAATCTTTTTGCTTTGAAGAAGAAAGATATAGCTGACTGAAATAAGTTCATTAGATGAAAACCAACAAAATTTGACAAGAACCACGAAAACTTCTTGTATTTTAAGATAATATCTTACGCTATTAAAGAAAAAACTTCTGGCTCGCTGAAATATGTTCATTTGCTGAAAACCAACAAAACCACCAAAAGTTCTTGTATTTGAAGATAAAATCTTTTTGCTTTGAAGAAGAAAGATCCAGCTGACTGAAATAAGTTCATTGGATGAAAACCAACAAAAATTGACAAGAACCACGAAAAGTTCTTGTATTTTAAGATAAAATCTTACTCTATTCAGGAAAAAACTTCCAGCTCGCTGAAATATGTTCATTTGCTGAAAACCATCAAAACCACGAAAAGTTCTTGTATTTGAAGATAAAATCTTTTTGCTTTGTAGAAGAAAGATCTAGCTTACTGAAATAAGTTCATTAGATGAAAACCAACAAAAATTGACAAGAACCACGAAAAGTTCTTGTATTTTAAGATAAAATCTTACGCTATTAAAGAAAAAACTTCTTGCTCGCTGAAATCTGTTCATTTGCTGAAAACCAACAAAACCACGAAAAGTTCTTGTATTTGAAGATAAAATCTTTTTGCTTTGAAGAAGAAAGATCTAGCTGACTGAAATCAGCTCATTAGATGAAAACCAACAAAAATTGACAAGAACCACGAAAAGTTCTTGTATTTTAAGATAAAATCTTACTCTATTAAGGAAAAAACATCCAGCTCGCTGAAATATGTTCATTTGCTGAAAACCATCAAAACCACGAAAAGTTCTTGTATTTGAAGATAAAATCTTTTTGCTTTGAAGAAGAAAGATCTAGCTGACTGAAATAAGTTCATTAGATGAAAACCAACAAAAATTGACAAGAACCACGAAAAATTCTTGTATTTTAAGATAAAATCTTACGCTATTAAAGAAAAAACTCCCAGCTCGCTGAAATATGTTCATTTGCTGAAAACCAACAAAACCACGAAAAGTTCTTGTATTTGAAGATAAAATCTTTTTTCTTTGAAGAAGAAAGATCTAGCTGACTGAAATAAGTTCATTGGATGAAAACCAACAAAAATTGACAAGAACCACGAAAAGTTCTTGTATTTTAAGATAAAATCTTACTCTATTAAGGAAAAAACTTCCAGCTCGCTGAAATATGTTCATTTGCTGAAAACCATCAAAACCACGAAAAGTTCTTGTATTTGAAGATAAAATCTTTTTGCTTTGAAGAAGAAAGATCGAGCTGACTGAAATAAGTTCATTAGATGAAAACCAACAAAATTTGACAAGAACCACGAAATCTTCTTGTATTTTAAGATAATATCTTACGCTATTAAAGAAAAAACTTCTGGCTCGCTGAAATATGTTCATTTGCTGAAAACCAACAAAACCACGAAAAGTTCTTGTATTTGAAGATAAACTCTTTTTGCTTTGAAGAAGAAAGATCCAGCTGACTGAAATACGTTCATTAGATGAAAACCAACAAAAATTGACAAGAACCACGAAAAGTTCTTGTATTTTAAGATAAAATCTTACTCTGTTAAGGAAAAAACTTCCAGCTCGCTGAAATATGTTCATTTGCTGAAAACCATCAAAACCACGAAAAGTTCTTGTATTTGAAGATAAAATCTTTTTGCTTTGAAGAAGAAAGATCCAGCTGACTGAAATAAGTTCATTAGATGAAAACCAACAAAAATTGACAAGAACCACGAAAAGTTCTTGTATTTTAAGATAAAATCTTACTCTATTAAGGAAAAAACTTCCAGCTCGCTGAAATATGTTCATTTGCTGAAAACCATCAAAACCATGAAAAGTTCTTGTATTTGAAGATAAAATCTTTTTGCTTTGAAGAAGAAAGATATAGCTGACTGAAATAAGTTCATTAGATGAAAACCAACAACATTTGACAAGAACCACGAAAACGTCTTGTATTTTAAGATAATATCTTACGCTATTGAAGAAAAAACATCTGGCTCGCTGAAATATGTTCATTTGCTGAAAACCAACAAAACCACGAAAAGTTCTTGTATTGAAGATAAAATCTTTTTGCTTTGAAGAAGAAAGATCCAGCTGACTGAAATAAGTTCATCAGATGAAAACCAACAAAAATTGACAAGAACCACGAAACGTTCTTGTATTTTAAGATAAAATCGTACTCTATTAAGGAAAAAACTTCCAGCTCGCTGAAATATGTTCATTTGCTGAAAACCATCAAAACCACGAAAAGTTCTTGTATTTGAAGATAAAATCTTTTTGCTTTGAAGAAGAAAGATCTAGCTGACTGAAATAAGTTCATTAGATGAAAACCAACAAAAATTGACAAGAACCACGAAAAGTTCTTGTATTTTAAGATAAAATCTTACTCTATTAAGGAAAAAACTTCCAGCTCGCTGAAATATGTTCATTTGCTGAAAACCATCAAAACCACGAAAAGTTCTTGTATTTGAAGATAAAATCTTTTGGCTTTGAAGAAGAAAGATCTAGCTGACTGAAATAAGTTCATTAGATGAAAACCAACAAAAATTGACAAGAACCACGAAAAGTTCTTGTATTTTAAGATAAAATCTTACTCTATTAAGGAAAAAACTTCCAGCTTGCTGAATTATGTTCATTTGCTGAAAAACATCAAAACCACGAAAAGTTCGTGTATTTGAAGATAAAATCGTTTTGCTTTGAAGAAGAAAGATCCAGCTGACTGAAATAAGTTCATTAGATGAAAACCAACAAAAATTGACAAGAACCACGAAAAGTTCTTGTATTTTAAGATAAAATCTTACTCTATTCAGGAAAAAACTTCCAGCTCGCTGAAATATGTTCATTTGCTGAAAACCATCAAAACCACGAAAAGTTCTTGTATTTGAAGATAAAATCTTTTTGCTTTGAAGAAGAAAGATCTACCTGACTGAAATAAGTTCATTAGATGAAAACCAACAAAAATTGACAAGAACCACGAAAAGTTCTTGATTTTAAGATAAAATCTTACGCTAATAAGAAAAAACTCCCAGCTCGCTGAAATATGTTCATTTGCTGTAAACCAACAAAACCACGAAAAGTTCTTGTATTTGAAGATAAAATCTTTTTTCTTTGAAGAAGAAAGATCCAGCTGACTGAAATAAGTTCATTAGATGAAAACCAACAAAAATTGACAAGAAACACGAAAAGTTCTTGTATTGTAAGATAAAATTTTACTCTATTAAGGAAAAAACTTCCAGCTCGCTGAAATATGTTCATTTGCTGAAAACCAACAAAACCACGAAAAGTTCTTGTATTTGAAGATAAAATCTTTTTGCTTTGAAGAAGAAAGATCTAGCTGACTGAAATAAGTTCATTAGATGAAAACCAACAAAAATTGACAAGAACCACGAAAAGTTCTTGTATTTTAAGATAAAATCTTACTCTATTCAGGAAAAAACTTCCAGCTCGCTGAAATATGTTCATTTGCTGAAAACCATCAAAACCACGAAAAGTTCTTGTATTTGAAGATAAAATCTTTTTGCTTTGAAGAAGAAAGATCTCGCTGACTGAAATAAGTTCATTAGATGAAAACCAACAAAAATTGACAAGAACCACGAAAAGTTCTTGTATTTTAAGATAAAATCTTACTCTATTCAGGAAAAAACTTCCAGCTCGCTGAAATATGTTCATTTGCTGAAAACCATCAAAACCACGAAAAGTTTTTGTATTTGAAGATAAAATCTTTTTGCTTTGAAGAAGAAAGATCTAGCTTACTGAAATAAGTTCATTGGATGAAAACCAACAAAAATTGACAAGAACCACGAAAAGTTCTTGTATTTTAAGATAATATCCTACGCTATTAAAGAAAAAACTTCTGGCTCGCTGAAATATGTTCATTTGCTGAAAACCAACAAAACCACGAAAAGTTCTTGTATTTGAAGATAAAATCTTTTTGCTTTGAAGAAGAAAGATCTAGCTGACTGAAATAAGCTCATTAGATGAAAACCAACAAAAATTGACAAGAACCACGAAACGTTCTTGTATTTTAAGATAAAATCTTACGCTATGAAAGAAAAAACTCCCAGCTCGCTGAAATATGTTGATTTGCTGAAAACCAACAAAACCACGAAAAGTTCTTGTATTTGAAGATAAAATATTTTTTCTTTGAAGAAGAAAGATCTAGCTGACTGAAATAAGTTGATTAGATGAAAACCAACAAAAATTGACAAGAAACACGAAAAGTTCTTGTATTTTAAGATAAAATCTTACTCTATTAAGGAAAAAACTTCCAGTTCGCTGAAATATGTTAATTTGCTGAAAACCAACAAAACCACGAAAAGTTCTTGCATTTGAAGATAAAATCTTTTTGCTTTGAAGAAGAAAGATCCAGCTGACTGAAATAAGTTCAATGGATGAAAACCATCAAAAATTGACAAGAAACACGAAAAGTTCTTGTATTTTAAGATAAAATCTTACGCTAATAAGAAAAAACTCCCAGCTCGCTGAAATATGTTCGTTTGCTGAAAACCAACAAAACCACGAAAAGTTCTTGTATTTGAAGATAAAATCTTTTTGCTTTGAAGAAGAAAGATCCAGCTGACTGAAATAAGTTCATTAGATGAAAACCAACAAAAATTGACAAGAACCACGAAAAGTTCTTGTATTTTAAGATAAAATCTTACTCTATTAAGGAAAAAACTTCCAGCTCGCTGAAATATGTTCATTTGCTGAAAACCATCAAAACCACGAAAAGTTCTTGTATTTGAAGATAAAATCTTTTTGCTTTGAAGAAGAAAGATATAGCTGACTGAAATAAGTTCATTAGATGAAAACCAACAAAATTTGACAAGAACCACGAAAACTTCTTGTATTTTAAGATAATATCTTACGCTATTAAAGAAAAAACTTCTGGCTCGCTGAAATATGTTCATTTGCTGAAAACCAACAAAACCACCAAAAGTTCTTGTATTTGAAGATAAAATCTTTTTGCTTTGAAGAAGAAAGATCCAGCTGACTGAAATAAGTTCATTGGATGAAAACCAACAAAAATTGACAAGAACCACGAAAAGTTCTTGTATTTTAAGATAAAATCTTACTCTATTCAGGAAAAAACTTCCAGCTCGCTGAAATATGTTCATTTGCTGAAAACCATCAAAACCACGAAAAGTTCTTGTATTTGAAGATAAAATCTTTTTGCTTTGTAGAAGAAAGATCTAGCTTACTGAAATAAGTTCATTAGATGAAAACCAACAAAAATTGACAAGAACCACGAAAAGTTCTTGTATTTTAAGATAAAATCTTACGCTATTAAAGAAAAAACTTCTTGCTCGCTGAAATCTGTTCATTTGCTGAAAACCAACAAAACCACGAAAAGTTCTTGTATTTGAAGATAAAATCTTTTTGCTTTGAAGAAGAAAGATCTAGCTGACTGAAATAAGCTCATTAGATGAAAACCAACAAAAATTGACAAGAACCACGAAAAGTTCTTGTATTTTAAGATAAAATCTTACGCTATGAAAGAAAAAACTCCCAGCTCGCTGAAATATGTTGATTTGCTGAAAACCAACAAAACCACGAAAAGTTCTTGTATTTGAAGATAAAATATTTTTTCTTTGAAGAAGAAAGATCTAGCTGACTGAAATAAGTTGATTAGATGAAAACCAACAAAAATTGACAAGAAACACGAAAAGTTCTTGTATTTTAAGATAAAATCTTACTCTATTAAGGAAAAAACTTCCAGTTCGCTGAAATATGTTAATTTGCTGAAAACCAACAAAACCACGAAAAGTTCTTGTATTTGAAGATAAAATCTTTTTGCTTTGAAGAAGAAAGATCCAGCTGACTGAAATAAGTTCAATGGATGAAAACCATCAAAAATTGACAAGAAACACGAAAAGTTCTTGTATTTTAAGATAAAATCTTACGCTAATAAGAAAAAACTCCCAGCTCGCTGAAATATGTTCATTTGCTGAAAACCAACAAAACCACGAAAAGTTCTTGTATTTGAAGATAAAATCTTTTTGCTTTGAAGAAGAAAGATCCAGCTGACTGAAATAAGTTCATTAGATGAAAACCAACAAAAATTGACAAGAACCACGAAAAGTTCTTGTATTTTAAGATAAAATCTTACTCTATTAAGGAAAAAACTTCCAGCTCGCTGAAATATGTTCATTTGCTGAAAACCATCAAAACCACGAAAAGTTCTTGTATTTGAAGATAAAATCTTTTTGCTTTGAAGAAGAAAGATATAGCTGACTGAAATAAGTTCATTAGATGAAAACCAACAAAATTTGACAAGAACCACGAAAACTTCTTGTATTTTAAGATAATATCTTACGCTATTAAAGAAAAAACTTCTGGCTCGCTGAAATATGTTCATTTGCTGAAAACCAACAAAACCACCAAAAGTTCTTGTATTTGAAGATAAAATCTTTTTGCTTTGAAGAAGAAAGATCCAGCTGACTGAAATAAGTTCATTGGATGAAAACCAACAAAAATTGACAAGAACCACGAAAAGTTCTTGTATTTTAAGATAAAATCTTACTCTATTCAGGAAAAAACTTCCAGCTCGCTGAAATATGTTCATTTGCTGAAAACCATCAAAACCACGAAAAGTTCTTGTATTTGAAGATAAAATCTTTTTGCTTTGTAGAAGAAAGATCTAGCTTACTGAAATAAGTTCATTAGATGAAAACCAACAAAAATTGACAAGAACCACGAAAAGTTCTTGTATTTTAAGATAAAATCTTACGCTATTAAAGAAAAAACTTCTTGCTCGCTGAAATCTGTTCATTTGCTGAAAACCAACAAAACCACGAAAAGTTCTTGTATTTGAAGATAAAATCTTTTTGCTTTGAAGAAGAAAGATCTAGCTGACTGAAATCAGCTCATTAGATGAAAACCAACAAAAATTGACAAGAACCACGAAAAGTTCTTGTATTTTAAGATAAAATCTTACGCTATTAAAGAAAAAACTCCCAGCTCGCTGAAATATGTTCATTTGCTGAAAACCAATAAAACCACGAAAAGTTCTTGTATTTGAAGATAAAATCTTTTTGCTTTGAAGAAGAAAGATCTGGCTGACTGAAATAAGTTCATTAGATTTAAACCAACAAAAATTGACAAGAACCACGAAAACTTCTTGTATTTTAAGATAATATCCTACGCTATTAAAGAAAAAACTTCTGGCTCGCTGAAATATGTTCATTTGCTGAAAACCAACAAAACCACGAAAAGTTCTTGTATTTGAAGATAAAATCTTTTTGCTTTGAAGAAGAAAGATCTAGCTGACTGAAATAAGTTCATTAGATGAAAACCAACAAAAATTGACAAGAACCACGAAAAGTTCTTGTATTTTAAGATAAAATCTTACGCAAATAAGAAAAAACTCCCAGCTCGCTGAAATATGTTCATTTGCTGAAAACCAACAAAACCACGAAAAGTTCTTGTATTTGAAGATAAAATCTTTTTGCTTTGAAGAAGAAAGATCTAGCTGACTGAAATAAGTTCATTAGATGAAAACCAACAAAAATTGAGAAGAAACACGAAAAGTTCTTGTATTTTAAGATAAAATCTTACTCTATTAAGGAAAAAACTTCCAGCTCGCTGAAATATGTTAATTTGCTGAAAACCAACAAAACCACGAAAAGTTCTTGTATTTGAAGATAAAATCTTTTTGCTTTGAAGAAGAAAGATCCAGCTGACTGAAATAAGTTCATTCGATGAAAACCAATAAAAATTGACAAGAACCACGAAAAGTTCTTGTATTTTAAGATAAAATCTTACTCTATTCAGGAAAAAACTTCCAGCTCGCTGAAATATGTTCATTTGCTGAAAACCATCAAAACCACGAAAAGTTCTTGTATTTGAAGATAAAATCTTTTTGCTTTGAAGAAGAAAGATCTAGCTGACTGAAATAAGTTCATTAGATGAAAACCAACAAAAATTGACAAGAACCACGAAAAGTTCTTGTATTTTAAGATAAAATCTTACGCTAATAAGAAAAAACTCCCAGCTCGCTGAAATATGTTCATTTGCTGAAAACCAACAAAACCACGAAAAGTTCTTGTATTTGAAGATAAAATCTTTTTTCTTTGAAGAAGAAAGATCTAGCTGACTGAAATAAGTTCATTAGATGAAAACCAACAAAAATTGACAAGAAACACGAAAAGTTCTTGTATTTTAAGATAAAATCTTCCTCTATTCAGGAAAAAACTTCCAACTCGCTGAAATATGTTAATTTGCTGAAAACCAACAAAACCACGAAAAGTTCTTGTATTTGAAGATAAAATCTTTTTGCTTTGAAGAAGAAAGATCCAGCTGACTGAAATAAGTTCATTAGATGAAAACCAACAAAAATTGACAAGAACCACTAAAAGTTCTTGTATTTTAAGATAAAATGTTACTCTATTAAGGAAAAAACATCCAGCTCGCTGAAATATGTTCATTTGCTGAAAACCATCAAAACCACAAAAAGTTCTTGTATTTGAAGATAAAATCTTTTTGCTTTGAAGAAGAAAGATCCAGCTGACTGAAATAAGTTCATTCGATGAAAACCAACAAAAATTGACAAGAACCACGAAAAGTTCTTGTATTTTAAGATCGAATCTTACTCTGTTAAGGAAATAACTTCCAGCTCGCTGAAATCTGTTCATTTGCTGAAAACCATCAAAATCACGAAAAGTTCTTGTATTTGAAGATAAAATCTTTTTGCTTTGAAGAAGAAAGATCTAGCTGACTGAAATAAGTTCATTAGATGAAAACCAACAAAAATTGACAAGAACCACGAAAAGTTCTTGTATTTTAAGATAAAATCTTACGCTAATAAGAAAAAACTCCCAGCTCGCTGAAATATGTTCATTTGCTGAAAACCAACAAAACCACGAAAAGTTCTTGTATTTGAAGATAAAATCTTTTTTCTTTGAAGAAGAAAGATCTAGCTGACTGAAATAAGTTCATTAGATGAAAACCAACAAAAATTGACAAGAAACACGAAAAGTTCTTGTATTTTAAGATAAAATCTTACTCTATTAAGGAAAAAACTTCCAGCTCGCTGAAATATGTTCATTTGCTGAAAACCAACAAAACCACGAAAAGTTCTTGTATTTGAAGATAAAATCTTTTTGCTTTGAAGAAGAAAGATCCAGCTGACTGAAATAAGTTCATTAGATGAAAACTTACTCTATTAAGGAAATAACTTCCAGCTCGCTGAAATCTGTTCATTTGCTGAAAACCATCAAAACCACGAAAAGTTCTTGTATTTGAAGATAAAATCTTTTTGCTTTGAAGAATAAAGATCTAGCTGACTGAAATAAGTTCATTAGATGAAAACCAACAAAAATTGACAAGAACCACGAAAAGTTCTTGTATTTTCAATAAAATCTTACTCTATTCAGGAAAAAACTTCCAGTTCGCTGAAATATGTTCATTTGCTGAAAACCATCAAAACCACGAAAAGTTCTTGTATTTGAAGATAAAATCTTTTTGCTTTGAAGAAGAAAGATCTGGCTTACTGAAATAAGTTCATCAGATGAAAACCAACAAAAATTGACAAGAACCACGAAAAGTTCTTGTATTTTAAGATAAAATCTTACTCTATTAAGGAAAAAACTTCCAGCTCGCTGAAATATGTTCATTTGCTGAAAACCATCAAAACCACGAAAAGTTCTTGTATTTGAAGATAAAATCTTTTTGCTTTGAAGAAGAAAGATCTAGCTGACTGAAATAAGTTCATTAGATGAAAACCAATAAAAATTGACAAGAACCACGAAAAGTTCTTGTATTTTAAGATAAAATCTTACTCTATTCAGGAAAAAACTTCCAGCTCGCTGAAATATGTTCATTTGCTGAAAACCATCAAAACCACGAAAAGTTCTTGTATTTGAAGATAAAATCTTTTTGCTTTGAAGAAGAAAGATCTAGCTGACTGAAATAAGTTCATTAGATGAAAACCAACAAAAATTGACAAGAACCACGAAAAGTTCTTGTATTTTAAGATAAAATCTTACGCTAATAAGAAAAAACTCCCAGCTCGCTGAAATATGTTCATTTGCTGAAAACCAACAAAACCACGAAAAGTTCTTGTATTTGAAGATAAAATCTTTTTTCTTTGAAGAAGAAAGATCTAGCTGACTGAAATAAGTTCATTAGATGAAAACCAACAAAAATTGACAAGAAACACGAAAAGTTCTTGTATTTTAAGATAAAATCTTCCTCTATTCAGGAAAAAACTTCCAACTCGCTGAAATATGTTAATTTGCTGAAAACCAACAAAACCACGAAAAGTTCTTGTATTTGAAGATAAAATCTTTTTGCTTTGAAGAAGAAAGATCCAGCTGACTGAAATAAGTTCATTAGATGAAAACCAACAAAAATTGACAAGAACCACGAAAAGTTCTTGTATTTTAAGATAAAATGTTACTCTATTAAGGAAAAAACATCCAGCTCGCTGAAATATGTTCATTTGCTGAAAACCATCAAAACCACAAAAAGTTCTTGTATTTGAAGATAAAATCTTTTTGCTTTGAAGAAGAAAGATCCAGCTGACTGAAATAAGTTCATTCGATGAAAACCAACAAAAATTGACAAGAACCACGAAAAGTTCTTGTATTTTAAGATCGAATCTTACTCTGTTAAGGAAATAACTTCCAGCTCGCTGAAATCTGTTCATTTGCTGAAAACCATCAAAATCACGAAAAGTTCTTGTATTTGAAGATAAAATCTTTTTGCTTTGAAGAAGAAAGATCTAGCTGACTGAAATAAGTTCATTAGATGAAAACCAACAAAAATTGACAAGAACCACGAAAAGTTCTTGTATTTTAAGATAAAATCTTACGCTAATAAGAAAAAACTTCCAGTTCGCTGAAATATGTTCATTTGCTGAAAACCATCAAAACCACGAAAAGTTCTTGTATTTGAAGATAAAATCTTTTTGCTTTGAAGAAGAAAGATCTAGCTTACTGAAATAAGTTCATCAGATGAAAACCAACAAAAATTGACAAGAACCACGAAAAGTTCTTGTATTTTAAGATAAAATCTTACTCTATTAAGGAAAAAACTTCCAGCTCGCTGAAATATGTTCATTTGCTGAAAACCAACAAAACCACGAAAAGTTCTTGTATTTGAAGATAAAATCTTTTTGCTTTGAAGAAGAAAGATCTAGCTGACTGAAATAAGTTCATTCGATGAAAACCAACAAAAATTGACAAGAACCACGAAAAGTTCTTGTATTTTAAGATAGAATCTTACTCTATCAAGGAAATAACTTCCAGCTCGCTGAAATATGTTCATTTGCTGAAAACCATCAAAACCACGAAAAGTTCTTGTATTTGAAGATAAAATCTTTTTGCTTTGAAGAAGAAAGATCTAGCTGACTGAAATAAGTTCATTAGATGAAAACCAACAAAAATTGACAAGAACCACGAAAAGTTCTTGTATTTTAAGATAAAATCTTACGCTAATAAGAAAAAACTCCCAGCTCGCTGAAATATGTTCATTTGCTGAAAACCAACAAAACCACGAAAAGTTCTTGTATTTGAAGATAAAATCTTTTTTCTTTGAAGAAGAAAGATCTAGCTGACTGAAATAAGTTCATTAGATGAAAACCAACAAAAATTGACAAGAAACACGAAAAGTTCTTGTATTTTAAGATAAAATCTTACTCTATTAAGGAAAAAACTTCCAGCTCGCTGAAATATGTTCATTTGCTGAAAACCAACAAAACCACGAAAAGTTCTTGTATTTGAAGATAAAATCTTTTTGCTTTGAAGAAGAAAGATCCAGCTGACTGAAATAAGTTCATTAGATGAAAACTTACTCTATTAAGGAAATAACTTCCAGCTCGCTGAAATCTGTTCATTTGCTGAAAACCATCAAAACCACGAAAAGTTCTTGTATTTGAAGATAAAATCTTTTTGCTTTGAAGAATAAAGATCTAGCTGACTGAAATAAGTTCATTAGATGAAAACCAACAAAAATTGACAAGAACCACGAAAAGTTCTTGTATTTTCAATAAAATCTTACTCTATTCAGGAAAAAACTTCCAGTTCGCTGAAATATGTTCATTTGCTGAAAACCATCAAAACCACGAAAAGTTCTTGTATTTGAAGATAAAATCTTTTTGCTTTGAAGAAGAAAGATCTAGCTGACTGAAATAAGTTCATTAGATGAAAACCAACAAAAATTGACAAGAACCACGAAAAGTTCTTGTATTTTAAGATAAAATCTTACTCTATTAAGGAAAAAACTTCCAGCTCGCTGAAATATGTTCATTTGCTGAAAACCATCAAAACCACGAAAAGTTCTTGTATTTGAAGATAAAATCTTTTTGCTTTGAAGAAGAAAGATCTAGCTGACTGAAATAAGTTCATTAGATGAAAACCAATAAAAATTGACAAGAACCACGAAAAGTTCTTGTATTTTAAGATAAAATCTTACTCTATTCAGGAAAAAACTTCCAGCTCGCTGAAATATGTTCATTTGCTGAAAACCATCAAAACCACGAAAAGTTCTTGTATTTGAAGATAAAATCTTTTTGCTTTGAAGAAGAAAGATCTAGCTGACTGAAATAAGTTCATTAGATGAAAACCAACAAAAATTGACAAGAACCACGAAAAGTTCTTGTATTTTAAGATAAAATCTTACGCTAATAAGAAAAAACTCCCAGCTCGCTGAAATATGTTCATTTGCTGAAAACCAACAAAACCACGAAAAGTTCTTGTATTTGAAGATAAAATCTTTTTTCTTTGAAGAAGAAAGATCTAGCTGACTGAAATAAGTTCATTAGATGAAAACCAACAAAAATTGACAAGAAACACGAAAAGTTCTTGTATTTTAAGATAAAATCTTCCTCTATTCAGGAAAAAACTTCCAACTCGCTGAAATATGTTAATTTGCTGAAAACCAACAAAACCACGAAAAGTTCTTGTATTTGAAGATAAAATCTTTTTGCTTTGAAGAAGAAAGATCCAGCTGACTGAAATAAGTTCATTAGATGAAAACCAACAAAAATTGACAAGAACCACGAAAAGTTCTTGTATTTTAAGATAAAATGTTACTCTATTAAGGAAAAAACATCCAGCTCGCTGAAATATGTTCATTTGCTGAAAACCATCAAAACCACAAAAAGTTCTTGTATTTGAAGATAAAATCTTTTTGCTTTGAAGAAGAAAGATCCAGCTGACTGAAATAAGTTCATTCGATGAAAACCAACAAAAATTGACAAGAACCACGAAAAGTTCTTGTATTTTAAGATCGAATCTTACTCTGTTAAGGAAATAACTTCCAGCTCGCTGAAATCTGTTCATTTGCTGAAAACCATCAAAATCACGAAAAGTTCTTGTATTTGAAGATAAAATCTTTTTGCTTTGAAGAAGAAAGATCTAGCTGACTGAAATAAGTTCATTAGATGAAAACCAACAAAAATTGACAAGAACCACGAAAAGTTCTTGTATTTTAAGATAAAATCTTACGCTAATAAGAAAAAACTCCCAGCTCGCTGAAATATGTTCATTTGCTGAAAACCAACAAAACCACGAAAAGTTCTTGTATTTGAAGATAAAATCTTTTTTCTTTGAAGAAGAAAGATCCAGCTGACTGAAATAAGTTCATTAGATGAAAACCAACAAAAATTGACAAGAAACACGAAAAGTTCTTGTATTTTAAGATAAAATCTTACTCTATTAAGGAAAAAACTTCCAGCTCGCTGAAATATGTTCATTTGCTGAAAACCAACAAAACCACGAAAAGTTCTTGTATTTGAAGATAAAATCTTTTTGCTTTGAAGAAGAAAGATCCAGCTGACTGAAATAAGTTCATTAGATGAAAACTTACTCTATTAAGGAAATAACTTCCAGCTCGCTGAAATCTGTTCATTTGCTGAAAACCATCAAAACCACGAAAAGTTCTTGTATTTGAAGATAAAATCTTTTTGCTTTGAAGAATAAAGATCTAGCTGACTGAAATAAGTTCATTAGATGAAAACCAACAAAAATTGACAAGAACCACGAAAAGTTCTTGTATTTTAAATAAAATCTTACTCTATTCAGGAAAAAACTTCCAGTTCGCTGAAATATGTTCATTTGCTGAAAACCATCAAAACCACGAAAAGTTCTTGTATTTGAAGATAAAATCTTTTTGCTTTGAAGAAGAAAGATCTAGCTTACTGAAATAAGTTCATCAGATGAAAACCAACAAAAATTGACAAGAACCACGAAAAGTTCTTGTATTTTAAGATAAAATCTTACTCTATTAAGGAAAAAACTTCCAGCTCGCTGAAATATGTTCATTTGCTGAAAACCATCAAAACCACGAAAAGTTCTTGTATTTGAAGATAAAATCTTTTTGCTTTGAAGAAGAAAGATCTAGCTGACTGAAATAAGTTCATTCGATGAAAACCAACAAAAATTGACAAGAACCACGAAAAGTTCTTGTATTTTAAGATAGAATCTTACTCTATCAAGGAAATAACTTCCAGCTCGCTGAAATCTGTTCATTTGCTGAAAACCATCAAAACCACGAAAAGTTCTTGTATTTGAAGATAAAATCTTTTTGCTTTGAAGAAGAAAGATCTAGCTGACTGAAATAAGTTCATTAGATGAAAACCAACAAAAATTGACAAGAACCACGAAAAGTTCTTGTATTTTAAGATAAAATCTTACTCTATTCAGGAAAAAACTTCCAGCTCGCTGAAATATGTTCATTTGCTGAAAACCATCAAAACCACGAAAAGTTCTTGTATTTGAAGATAAAATCTTTTTGCTTTGAAGAAGAAAGATCTAGCTGACTGAAATAAGTTCATTAGATGAAAACCAACAAAATTTGACAAGAACCACGAAATCTTCTTGTATTTTAAGATAATATCTTACGCTATTAAAGAAAAAACTTCTGGCTCGCTGAAATATGTTCATTTGCTGAAAACCAACAAAACCACGAAAAGTTCTTGTATTTGAAGATAAACTCTTTTTGCTTTGAAGAAGAAAGATCCAGCTGACTGAAATACGTTCATTAGATGAAAACCAACAAAAATTGACAAGAACCACGAAAAGTTCTTGTATTTTAAGGTAAAATCTTACTCTGTTAAGGAAAAAACTTCCAGCTCGCTGAAATATGTTCATTTGCTGAAAACCATCAAAACCACGAAAAGTTCTTGTATTTGAAGATAAAATCTTTTTGCTTTGAAGAAGAAAGATCTAGCTGACTGAAATAAGTTCATTGGATGAAAACCAACAAAAATTGACAAGAACCACGAAAAGTTCTTGTATTTTAAGATAAAATCTTACTCTATTAAGGAAAAAACATCCAGCTCGCTGAAATATGTTCATTTGCTGAAAACCACCAAAACTACGAAAAGTTCTTGTATTTGAAGATAAAATCTTTTTGCTTTGAAGAAGAAAGATCTAGCTGACTGAAATAAGTTCATTAGATGAAAACCAACAAAAATTGACAAGAACCACGAAAAGTTCTTGTATTTTAAGATAGAATCTTCCTCCATTAAGGAAATAACTTCCAGCTCGCTGAAATCTGTTCATTTGCTGAAAACCATCAAAACCACGAAAAGTTCTTGTATTTGAAGATAAAATCTTTTTGCTTTGAAGAATAAAGATCTAGCTGACTGAAATAAGTTCATTAGATGAAAACCAACAAAAATTGACAAGAACCAGAAAAGTTCTTGTATTTTAAGATAAAATCTTACTCTATTCAGGAAAAAACTTCCAGCTCGCTGAAATATGTTCATTTGCTGAAAACCATCAAAACCACGAAAAGTTCTTGTATTTGAAGATAAAATCTTTTTGCTTTGAAGAAGAAAGATCCAGCTGACTGAAATAAGTTCATTAGATGAAAACCAACAAAAATTGACAAGAACCACGAAAAGTTCTTGTATTTTAAGATAAAATCTTACTCTATTAAGGAAAAAACTTCCAGCTCGCTGAAATATGTTCATTTGCTGAAAACCATCAAAACCATGAAAAGTTCTTGTATTTGAAGATAAAATCTTTTTGCTTTGAAGAAGAAAGATATAGCTGACTGAAATAAGTTCATTAGATGAAAACCAACAACATTTGACAAGAACCACGAAAACGTCTTGTATTTTAAGATAATATCTTACGCTATTAAAGAAAAAACATCTGGCTCGCTGAAATATGTTCATTTGCTGAAAACCAACAAAACCACGAAAAGTTCTTGTATTGAAGATAAAATCTTTTTGCTTTGAAGAAGAAAGATCCAGCTGACTGAAATAAGTTCATGAGATGAAAACCAACAAAAATTGACAAGAACCACGAAACGTTCTTGTATTTTAAGATAAAATCGTTCTCTATTAAGGAAAAAACTTCCAGCTCGCTGAAATATGTTCATTTGCTGAAAACCATCAAAACCACGAAAAGTTCTTGTATTTGAAGATAAAATCTTTTTGCTTTGAAGAAGAAAGATCTAGCTGACTGAAATAAGTTCATTAGATGAAAACCAACAAAAATTGACAAGAACCACGAAAAGTTCTTGTATTTTAAGATAAAATCTTACTCTATTAAGGAAAAAACTTCCAGCTCGCTGAAATATGTTCATTTGCTGAAAACCATCAAAACCACGAAAAGTTCTTGTATTTGAAGATAAAATCTTTTGGCTTTGAAGAAGAAAGATCGAGCTGACTGAAATAAGTTCATTAGATGAAAACCAACAAAAATTGACAAGAACCACGAAAAGTTCTTGTATTTTAAGATAAAATCTTACTCTATTAAGGAAAAAACTTCCAGCTTGCTGAATTATGTTCATTTGCTGAAAAACATCAAAACCACGAAAAGTTCTTGTATTTGAAGATAAAATCGTTTTGCTTTGAAGAAGAAAGATCTAGCTGACTGAAATAAGCTCATTAGATGAAAACCAACAAAAATTGACAAGAACCACGAAAAGTTCTTGTATTTTAAGATAAAATCTTACTCTATTCAGGAAAAAACTTCCAGCTCGCTGAAATATGTTCATTTGCTGAAAACCATCAAAACCACGAAAAGTTCTTGTATTTGAAGATAAAATCTTTTTGCTTTGAAGAAGAAAGATCTACCTGACTGAAATAAGTTCATTAGATGAAAACCAACAAAAATTGACAAGAACCACGAAAAGTTCTTGATTTTAAGATAAAATCTTACGCTAATAAGAAAAAACTCCCAGCTCGCTGAAATATGTTCATTTGCTGAAAACCAACAAAACCACGAAAAGTTCTTGTATTTGAAGATAAAATCTTTTTTCTTTGAAGAAGAAAGATCCAGCTGACTGAAATAAGTTCATTAGATGAAAACCAACAAAAATTGACAAGAACCACGAAAAGTTCTTGTATTTTAAGATAAAATCTTACTCTATTCAGGAAAAAACTTCCAGCTCGCTGAAATATGTTCATTTGCTGAAAACCATCAAAACCACGAAAAGTTCTTGTATTTGAAGATAAAATCTTTTTGCTTTGAAGAAGAAAGATCTAGCTTACTGAAATAAGTTCATGAGATGAAAACCAACAACAATTGACAAGAACCACGAAAACGTCTTGTATTTTAAGATAATATCTTACGCTATTGAAGAAAAAACATCTGGCTCGCTGAAATATGTTCATTTGCTGAAAACCAACAAAACCACGAAAAGTTCTTGTATTGAAGATAAAATCTTTTTGCTTTGAAGAAGAAAGATCCAGCTGACTGAAATAAGTTCATTAGATGAAAACCAACAAAAATTGACAAGAACCACGAAACGTTCTTGTATTTTAAGATAAAATCGTACTCTATTAAGGAAAAAACTTCCAGCTCGCTGAAATATGTTCATTTGCTGAAAACCATCAAAACCACGAAAAGTTCTTGTATTTGAAGATAAAATCTTTTTGCTTTGAAGAAGAAAGATCTAGCTGACTGAAATAAGTTCATTAGATGAAAACCAACAAAAATTGACAAGAACCACGAAAAGTTCTTGTATTTTAAGATAAAATCTTACTCTATTAAGGAAAAAACTTCCAGCTCGCTGAAATATGTTCATTTGCTGAAAACCATCAAAACCACGAAAAGTTCTTGTATTTGAAGATAAAATCTTTTGGCTTTGAAGAAGAAAGATCTAGCTGACTGAAATAAGTTCATTAGATGAAAACCAACAAAAATTGACAAGAACCACGAAAAGTTCTTGTATTTTAAGATAAAATCTTACTCTATTAAGGAAAAAACTTCCAGCTTGCTGAATTATGTTCATTTGCTGAAAAACATCAAAACCACGAAAAGTTCTTGTATTTGAAGATAAAATCGTTTTGCTTTGAAGAAGAAAGATCTAGCTGACTGAAATAAGCTCATTAGATGAAAACCAACAAAAATTGACAGGAACCACGAAAAGTTCTTGTATTTTAAGATAAAATCTTACTCTATTCAGGAAAAAACTTCCAGCTCGCTGAAATATGTTCATTTGCTGAAAACCATCAAAACCACGAAAAGTTCTTGTATTTGAAGATAAAATCTTTTTGCTTTGAAGAAGAAAGATCTACCTGACTGAAATAAGTTCATTAGATGAAAACCAACAAAAATTGACAAGAACCACGAAAAGTTCTTGATTTTAAGATAAAATCTTACGCTAATAAGAAAAAACTCCCAGCTCGCTGAAATATGTTCATTTGCTGAAAACCAATAAAACCACGAAAAGTTCTTGTATTTGAAGATAAAATCTTTTTTCTTTGAAGAAGAAAGATCCAGCTGACTGAAATAAGTTCATTAGATGAAAACCAACAAAAATTGACAAGAACCACGAAAAGTTCTTGTATTTTAAGATAAAATCTTACTCTATTCAGGAAAAAACTTCCAGCTCGCTGAAATATGTTCATTTGCTGAAAACCAACAAAACCACGAAAAGTTCTTGTATTTGAAGATAAAATCTTTTTGCTTTGAAGAAGAAAGATCTAGCTGACTGAAATAAGTTCATTCGATGAAAACCAACAAAAATTGACAAGAACCACGAAAAGTTCTTGTATTTTAAGATAAAATCTTACTCTATTCAGGAAAAAACTTCCAGCTCGCTGAAATATGTTCATTTGCTGAAAACCATCAAAACCACGAAAAGTTCTTGTATTTGAAGATAAAATCTTTTTGCTTTGAAGAAGAAAGATCTAGCTTACTGAAATAAGTTCATTAGATGAAAACCAACAAAAATTGACAAGAACCACGAAAAGTTCTTGTATTTTAAGATAATATCCTACGCTATTAAAGAAAAAACTTCTGGCTCGCTGAAATATGTTCATTTGCTGAAAACCAACAAAACCACGAAAAGTTCTTGTATTTGAAGATAAATTCTTTTTGCTTTGAAGAAGAAAGATCTAGCTGACTGAAATAAGTTCATTAGATGAAAACCAACAAAAATTGACAAGAACCACGAAAAGTTCTTGTATTTTAAGATAAAATCTTACGTTAATAAGAAAAAACTCCCAGCTCGCTGAAATATGTTCATTTGCTGAAAACCAACAAAACCACGAAAAGTTCTTGTATTTGAAGATAAAATCTTTTTGCCTTGAAGAAGAAAGATCCAGCTGACTGAAATAAGCTCATTAGATGAAAACCAACAAAAATTGACAAGAAACAAGAAAAGTTCTTGTATTTTAAGATAAAATCTTACTCTATTAAGGAAAAAACTTCCAGCTCGCTGAAATATGTTAATTTGCTGAAAACCAACAAAACCACGAAAAGTTCTTGTATTTGAAGATAAAATCTTTTTGCTTTGAAGAAGAAAGATCCAGCTGACTGAAATAAGTTCAATGGATGAAAACCATCAAAAATTGACAAGAAACACGAAAAGTTCTTGTATTTTAAGATAAAATCTGACGCTAATAAGAAAAAACTCCCAGCTCGCTGAAATATGTTCATTTGCTGAAAACCAACAAAACCACGAAAAGTTCTTGTATTTGAAGATAAAATCTTTTTGCTTTGAAGAAGAAAGATCCAGCTGACTGAAATAAGTTCATTAGATGAAAACCAACAAAAATTGACAAGAACCACGAAAAGTTCTTGTATTTTAAGATAAAATCTTACTCTATTAAGGAAAAAACTTCCAGCTCGCTGAAATATGTTCATTTGCTGAAAACCATCAAAACCACGAAAAGTTCTTGTATTTGAAGATAAAATCTTTTTGCTTTGAAGAAGAAAGATATAGCTGACTGAAATAAGTTCATTAGATGAAAACCAACAAAATTTGACAAGAACCACGAAAACTTCTTGTATTTTAAGATAATATCTTACGCTATTAAAGAAAAAACTTCTGGCTCGCTGAAATATGTTCATTTGCTGAAAACCAACAAAACCACCAAAAGTTCTTGTATTTGAAGATAAAATCGTTTTGCTTTGAAGAAGAAAGATCCAGCTGACTGAAATAAGTTCATTGGATGAAAACCAACAAAAATTGACAAGAACCACGAAAAGTTCTTGTATTTTAAGATAAAATCTTACTCTATTCAGGAAAAAACTTCCAGCTCGCTGAAATATGTTCATTTGCTGAAAACCATCAAAACCACGAAAAGTTCTTGTATTTGAAGATAAAATCTTTTTGCTTTGAAGAAGAAAGATCTAGCTTCCTGAAAAAAGTTCATGAGATGAAAACCAACAAAAATTGACAAGAACCACGAAAAGTTCTTGTATTTTAAGATAAAATCTTACGCTATTAAAGAAAAAACTTCTTGCTCGCTGAAATCTGTTCATTTGCTGAAAACCAACAAAACCACGAAAAGTTCTTGTATTTGAAGATAAAATCTTTTTGCTTTGAAGAAGAAAGATCTAGCTGACTGAAATCAGCTCATTAGATGAAAACCAACAAAAATTGACAAGAACCACGAAAAGTTCTTGTATTTTAAGATAAAATCTTACGCTATTAAAGAAAAAACTCCCAGCTCGCTGAAATATGTTCATTTGCTGAAAACCAACAAAACCACGAAAAGTTCTTGTATTTGAAGATAAAATCTTTTTGCTTTGAAGAAGAAAGATCTGGCTGACTGAAATAAGTTCATTAGATTTAAACCAACAAAAATTGACAAGAACCACGAAAACTTCTTGTATTTTAAGATAATATCCTACGCTATTAAAGAAAAAACTTCTGGCTCGCTGAAATATGTTCATTTGCTGAAAACCAACAAAACAACGAAAAGTTCTTGTATTTGAAGATAAAATCTTTTTGCTTTGAAGAAGAAAGATCTAGCTGACTGAAATAAGTTCATTAGATGAAAACCAACAAAAATTGACAAGAACCACGAAAAGTTCTTGTATTTTAAGATAAAATCTTACGCTAATAAGAAAAAACTCCCAGCTCGCTGAAATATGTTCATTTGCTGAAAACCAACAAAACCACGAAAAGTTCTTGTATTTGAAGATAAAATCTTTTTGCTTTGAAGAAGAAAGATCTAGCTGACTGAAATAAGTTCATTAGATGAAAACCAACAAAAATTGACAAGAAACACGAAAAGTTCTTGTATTTTAAGATAAAATCTTACTCTATTAAGGAAAAAACTTCCAGCTCGCTGAAATATGTTAATTTGCTGAAAACCAACAAAACCACGAAAAGTTCTTGTATTTGAAGATAAAATCTTTTTGCTTTGAAGAAGAAAGATCCAGCTGACTGAAATAAGTTCATTCGATGAAAACCAACAAAAATTGACAAGAACCACGAAAAGTTCTTGTATTTTAAGATAAAATCTTACTCTATTCAGGAAAAAACTTCCAGCTCGCTGAAATATGTTCATTTGCTGAAAACCATCAAAACCACGAAAAGTTCTTGTATTTGAAGATAAAATCTTTTTGCTTTGAAGAAGAAAGATCTAGCTGACTGAAATAAGTTCATTAGATGAAAACCAACAAAAATTGACAAGAACCACGAAAAGTTCTTGTATTTTAAGATAAAATCTTACGCTAATAAGAAAAAACTCCCAGCTCGCTGAAATATGTTCATTTGCTGAAAACCAACAAAACCACGAAAAGTTCTTGTATTTGAAGATAAAATCTTTTTTCTTTGAAGAAGAAAGATCTAGCTGACTGAAATAAGTTCATTAGATGAAAACCAACAAAAATTGACAAGAAACACGAAAAGTTCTTGTATTTTAAGATAAAATCTTCCTCTATTCAGGAAAAAACTTCCAACTCGCTGAAATATGTTAATTTGCTGAAAACCAACAAAACCACGAAAAGTTCTTGTATTTGAAGATAACATCTTTTTGCTTTGAAGAAGAAAGATCCAGCTGACTGAAATAAGTTCATTAGATGAAAACCAACAAAAATTGACAAGAACCACGAAAAGTTCTTGTATTTTAAGATAAAATGTTACTCTATTAAGGAAAAAACATCCAGCTCGCTGAAATATGTTCATTTGCTGAAAACCATCAAAACCACAAAAAGTTCTTGTATTTGAAGATAAAATCTTTTTGCTTTGAAGAAGAAAGATCTAGCTGACTGAAATAAGTTCATTCGATGAAAACCAACAAAAATTGACAAGAACCACGAAAAGTTCTTGTATTTTAAGATAGAATCTTACTCTGTTAAGGAAATAACTTCCAGTTCGCTGAAATCTGTTCATTTGCGGAAAACCATCAAAATCACGAAAAGTTCTTGTATTTTAAGATAATATCCTACGCTATTAAAGAAAAAACTTCTGGCTCGCTGAAATATGTTCATTTGCTGAAAACCAACAAAACCACGAAAAGTTCTTGTATTTGAAGATAAAATCTTTTTGCTTTGAAGAAGAAAGATCTAGCTGACTGAAATAAGTTCATTAGATGAAAACCAACAAAAATTGACAAGAACCACGAAAAGTTCTTGTATTTTAAGATAAAATCTTACGCTAATAAGAAAAAACTCCCAGCTCGCTGAAATATGTTCATTTGCTGAAAACCAACAAAACCACGAAAAGTTCTTGTATTTGAAGATAAAATCTTTTTGCCTTGAAGAAGAAAGATCTAGCTGACTGAAATAAGCTCATTAGATGAAAACCAACAAAAATTGACAAGAAACACGAAAAGTTCTTGTATTTTAAGATAAAATCTTACTCTATTAAGGAAAAAACTTCCAGCTCGCTGAAATATGTTAATTTGCTGAAAACCAACAAAACCACGAAAAGTTCTTGTATTTGAAGATAAAATCTTTTTGCTTTGAAGAAGAAAGATCCAGCTGACTGAAATAAGTTCAATGGATGAAAACCATCAAAAATTGACAAGAAACACGAAAAGTTCTTGTATTTTAAGATAAAATCTTACGCTAATAAGAAAAAACTCCCAGCTCGCTGAAATATGTTCATTTGCTGAAAACCAACAAAACCACGAAAAGTTCTTGTATTTGAAGATAAAATCTTTTTGCTTTGAAGAAGAAAGATCCAGCTGACTGAAATAAGTTCATTAGATGAAAACCAACAAAAATTGACAAGAACCACGAAAAGTTCTTGTATTTTAAGATAAAATCTTACTCTATTAAGGAAAAAACTTCCAGCTCGCTGAAATATGTTCATTTGCTGAAAACCATCAAAACCACGAAAAGTTCTTGTATTTGAAGATAAAATCTTTTTGCTTTGAAGAAGAAAGATATAGTTGACTGAAATAAGTTCATTAGATGAAAACCAACAAAATTTGACAAGAACCACGAAAACTTCTTGTATTTTAAGATAAAATCTTACTCTATTCAGGAAAAAACTTCCAGCTCGCTGAAATATGTTCATTTGCTGAAAACCATCAAAACCACGAAAAGTTCTTGTATTTGAAGATAAAATCTTTTTGCTTTGAAGAAGAAAGATCTAGCTCACTGAAATAAGTTCATTGGATGAAAACCAACAAAAATTGACAAGAACCACGAAAAGTTCTTGTCTTTTAAGATAAAATCTTACGCTATTAAAGAAAAAACTTCTTGCTCGCTGAAATCTGTTCATTTGCTGAAAACCAACAAAACCACGAAAAGTTCTTGTATTTGAAGATAAAATCTTTTTGCTTTGAAGAAGAAAGATCTAGCTGACTGAAATCAGCTCATTAGATGAAAACCAACAAAAATTGACAAGAACCACGAAAAGTTCTTGTATTTTAAGATAAAATCTTACGCTATTAAAGAAAAAACTCCCAGCTCGCTGAAATATGTTCATTTGCTGAAAACCAACAAAACCACGAAAAGTTCTTGTATTTGAAGATAAAATCTTTTTGCTTTGAAGAAGAAAGATCTGGCTGACTGAAATAAGTTCATTGGATTTAAAAATACAAAAATTGACAAGAACCATGAAAACTTCTTGTATTTTAAGATAATATCCTACGCTATTAAAGAAAAAACTTCTGGCTCGCTGAAATATGTTCATTTGCTGAAAACCAACAAAACCACGAAAAGTTCTTGTATTTGAAGATAAAATCTTTTTGCTTTGAAGAAGAAAGATCTAGCTGACTGAAATAAGTTCATTAGATGAAAACCAACAAAAATTGACAAGAACCACGAAAAGTTCTTGTATTTTAAGATAAAATCTTACGCGAATAAGAAAAAACTCCCAGCTCGCTGAAATATGTTCATTTGCTGAAAACCAACAAAACCACGAAAAGTTCTTGTATTTGAAGATAAAATCTTTTTGCTTTGAAGAAGAAAGATCTAGCTGACTGAAATAAGTTCATTAGATGAAAACCAACAAAAATTGACAAGGAACACGAAAAGTTCTTGTATTTTAAGATAAAATCTTACTCTATTAAGGAAAAAACTTCCAGCTCGCTGAAATATGTTAATTTGCTGAAAACCAACAAAACCACGAAAAGTTCTTGTATTTGAAGATAAAATCTTTTTGCTTTGAAGAAGAAAGATCCAGCTGACTGAAATAAGTTCATTCGATGAAAACCAACAAAAATTGACAAGAACCACGAAAAGTTCTTGTATTTTAAGATAAAATCTTACTCTATTCAGGAAAAAACTTCCAGCTCGCTGAAATATGTTCATTTGCTGAAAACCATCAAAACCACGAAAAGTTCTTGTATTTGAAGATAAAATCTTTTTGCTTTGAAGAAGAAAGATCTAGCTGACTGAAATAAGTTCATTAGATGAAAACCAACAAAAATTGACAAGAACCACGAAAAGTTCTTGTATTTTAAGATAAAATCTTACGCTAATAAGAAAAAACTCCCAGCTCGCTGAAATATGTTCATTTGCTGAAAACCAACAAAACCACGAAAAGTTCTTGTATTTGAAGATAAAATCTTTTTTCTTTGAAGAAGAAAGATCTAGCTGACTGAAATAAGTTCATTAGATGAAAACCAACAAAAATTGACAAGAAACACGAAAAGTTCTTGTATTTTAAGATAAAATCTTCCTCTATTCAGGAAAAAACTTCCAACTCGCTGAAATATGTTAATTTGCTGAAAACCAACAAAACCACGAAAAGTTCTTGTATTTGAAGATAAAATCTTTTTGCTTTGAAGAAGAAAGATCCAGCTGACTGAAATAAGTTCATTAGATGAAAACCAACAAAAATTGACAAGAACCACGAAAAGTTCTTGTATTTTAAGATAAAATGTTACTCTATTAAGGAAAAAACATCCAGCTCGCTGAAATATGTTCATTTGCTGAAAACCATCAAAACCACAAAAAGTTCTTGTATTTGAAGATAAAATCTTTTTGCTTTGAAGAAGAAAGATCTAGCTGACTGAAATAAGTTCATTCGATGAAAACCAACAAAAATTGACAAGAACCACGAAAAGTTCTTGTATTTTAAGATAGAATCTTACTCTGTTAAGGAAATAACTTCCAGCTCGCTGAAATCTGTTCATTTGCTGAAAACCATCAAAATCACGAAAAGTTCTTGTATTTGAAGATAAAATCTTTTTGCTTTGAAGAAGAAAGATCTCGCTGACTGAAATAAGTTCATTAGATGAAAACCAACAAAAATTGACAAGAACCACGAAAAGTTCTTGTATTTTAAGATAAAATCTTACTCTATTCAGGAAAAAACATCCAGCTCGCTGAAATATGTTCATTTGCTGAAAACCATCAAAACCACGAAAAGTTCTTGTATTTGAAGATAAAATCTTTTTGCTTTGAAGAAGAAAGATCTAGCTGACTGAAATAAGTTCATTAGATGAAAACCAACAAAAATTGACAAGAACCACGAAAAGTTCTTGTATTTTAAGATAAAATCTTACGCTAATAAGAAAAAACTCCCAGCTCGCTGAAATATGTTCATTTGCTGAATACCAACAAAACCACGAAAAGTTCTTGTATTTGAAGATAAAATCTTTTTTCTTTGAAGAAGAAAGATCTAGCTGACTGAAATAAGTTCATTAGATGAAAACCAACAAAAATTGACAAGAAACACGAAAAGTTCTTGTATTTTAAGATAAAATCTTACTCTATTAAGGAAAAAACTTCCAGCTCGCTGAAATATGTTCATTTGCTGAAAACCAACAAAACACGAAAAGTTCTTGTATTTGAAGATAAAATCTTTTTGCTTTGAAGAAGAAAGATCCAGCTGACTGAAATAAGTTCATTAGATGAAAACTTACTCTATTAAGGAAATAACTTCCAGCTCGCTGAAATCTGTTCATTTGCTGAAAACCATCAAAACCACGAAAAGTTCTTGTATTTGAAGATAAAATCTTTTTGCTTTGAAGAATAAAGATCTAGCTGACTGAAATAAGTTCATTAGATGAAAACCAACAAAAATTGACAAGAACCACGAAAAGTTCTTGTATTTTAAGATAAAATCTTACTCTATTCAGGAAAAAACTTCCAGCTCGCTGAAATATGTTCATTTGCTGAAAACCATCAAAACCACGAAAAGTTCTTGTATTTGAAGATAAAATCTTTTTGCTTTGAAGAAGAAAGATCTAGCTTACTGAAATAAGTTAATCAGATGAAAACCAACAAAAATTGACAAGAACCACGAAAAGTTCTTGTATTTTAAGATAAAATCTTACTCTATTAAGGAAAAAACTTCCAGCTCGCTGAAATATGTTCATTTGCTGAAAACCATCAAAACCACGAAAAGTTCTTGTATTTGAAGATAAAATCTTTTTGCTTTGAAGAAGAAAGATCTAGCTGACTGAAATAAGTTCATTCGATGAAAACCAACAAAAATTGACAAGAACCACGAAAAGTTCTTGTATTTTAAGATAGAATCTTACTCTATTAAGGAAATAACTTCCAGCTCGCTGAAATCTGTTCATTTGCTGAAAACCATCAAAACCACGAAAAGTTCTTGTATTTGAAGATAAAATCTTTTTGCTTTGAAGAAGAAAGATCTAGCTGACTGAAATAAGTTCATTAGATGAAAACCAACAAAAATTGACAAGAACCACGAAAAGTTCTTGTATTTTAAGATAAAATCTTACTCTATTCAGGAAAAAACTTCCAGCTCGCTGAAATATGTTCATTTGCTGAAAACCATCAAAACCACGAAAAGTTCTTGTATTTGAAGATAAAATCTTTTTGCTTTGAAGAAGAAAGATCTAGCTGACTGAAATAAGTTCATTAGATGAAAACCAACAAAAATTGACAAGAACCACGAAAAGTTCTTGTATTTTAAGATATAATCTTAGGCTATTGAAGAAAAAACTTCCAGCTCGCTGAAATCTGTTCATTTGCTGAAAACCATCAAAACCACGAAAAGTTCTTGTATTTGAAGATAAAATCTTTTTGCTTTGAAGAAGAAAGATCTAGCTGACTGAAATAAGTTCATGAGATGAAAACCAACAAAAATTGACAAGAACCACGAAAAGTTCTTGTATTTTAAGATAAAATCTTACTCCATTAAGGAAAAAATTTCCAGCTCGCTGAAATATGTTCATTTGCTCAAAACCATCAAAACCACGAAAAGTTCTTGTATTTGAAGGTAAAATCTTTTTGCTTTGAAGAAGAAAGATCTAGCTGACTGAAATAAGTTCATTAGATGAAAACCAACAAAAATTGACAAGAACCACGAAAAATTCTTGTATTTTAAGATAAAATCTTACGCTATTAAAGAAAAAACTCCCAGCTCGCTGAAATATGTTCATTTGCTGAAAACCAACAAAACCACGAAAAGTTCTTGTATTTGAAGATAAAATCTTTTTTCTTTGAAGAAGAAAGATCTAGCTGACTGAAATAAGTTCATTCGATGAAAACCAACAAAAATTGACAAGAACCACGAAAAGTTCTTGTATTTTAAGATAGAATCTTACTCTATTAAGGAAATAACTTCCAGCTCGCTGAAATCTGTTCATTTGCTGAAAACCATCAAAACCACGAAAAGTTCTTGTATTTGAAGATAAAATCTTTTTGCTTTGAAGAAGAAAGATCTAGCTGACTGAAATAAGTTCATTCGATGAAAACCAACAAAAATTGACAAGAACCACGAAAACTTCTTGTATTTTAAGATAGAATCTTACTCTATTAAGGAAATAACTTCCAGCTCGCTGAAATATGTTCATTTGCTGAAAACCATCAAAACCACGAAAAGTTCTTGTATTTGAAGATAAAATCTTTTTGCTTTGAAGAAGAAAGATCCAGCTGACTGAAATAAGTTCATTCGATGAAAACCAACAAAATTTGACAAGAACCACGAAAACTTCTTGTATTTTCAGATAATATCTTACGCTATTAAAGAAAAAACATCTGGCTCGCTGAAATATGTTCATTTGCTGAAAACCAACAAAACCACGAAAAGTTCTTGTATTTGAAGATAAAATCGTTTTGCTTTGAAGAAGAAAGATCCAGCTGACTGAAATAAGTTCATCAGATGAAAACCAACAAAAATTGACAAGAACCACGAAAAGTTCTTGTATTTGAAGATAAAATCTTACTCTATTAAGGAAAAAACTTCCAGCTCGCTGAAATATGTTCATTTGCTGAAAACCATCAAAACCACGAAAAGTTCTTGTATTTGAAGATAAAATCTTTTTGCTTTGAAGAAGAAAGATCTAGCTGACTGAAATAAGTTCATTAGATGAAAACCAACAAAAATTGACAAGAACCACGAAAAGTTCTTGTATTTTAAGATAAAATCTTACTCTATTAAGGAAAAAACTTCCAGCTCGCTGAAATATGTTCATTTGCTGAAAACCATCAAAACCACGAAAAGTTCTTGTATTTGAAGATAAAATCTTTTTTCTTTGAAGAAGAAAGATCCAGCTTACTGAAATAAGTTCATTGGATGAAAACCAACAAAAATTGACAAGAACCACGAAAAGTTCTTGTATTTTAAGATAAAATCTTACGCTATTAAAGAAAAAACTTCTTGCTCGCTGAAATCTGTTCATTTGCTGAAAACCAACAAAACCACGAAAAGTTCTTCTATTTGAAGATAAAATCTTTTTGCTTTGAAGAAGAAAGATCTAGCTGACTGAAATAAGTTCATCAGACGAAAACCAACAAAATTTGACAAGAACCACGAAAAGTTCTTGTATTTTAAGATAAAATCTTACGCTATTGAAGAAAAAACTCCCAGCTCGCTGAAATATGTTGATTTGCTGAAAACCAACAAAACCACGAAAAGTTCTTGTATTTGAAGATAAAATCTTTTTGCTTTGAAGAAGAAAGATCCAGCTGACTGAAATAAGTTCATTAGATTTAAACCAACAAAAATTGACAAGAACCACGAAAACTTCTTGTACTTTAAGATAATATCCTACGCTATTAAAGAAAAAACTTCTGGCTCGCTGAAATATGTTCATTTGCTGAAAACCAACAAAACCACGAAAAGTTCTTGTATTTGAAGATAAAATCTTTTTGCTTTGAAGAAGAAAGATCCAGCTGACTGAAATAAGTTCATTAGATGAAAACCAACAAAAATTGACAAGAACCACGAAAAGTTCTTGTATTTGAAGATAAAATCTTACTCTATTAAGGAAAAAACTTCCAGCTCGCTGAAATATGTTCATTTGCTGAAAACCATCAAAACCACGAAAAGTTCTTGTATTTGAAGATAAAATCTTTTTGCTTTGAAGAAGAAAGATCTAGCTGACTGAAATAAGTTCATTAGATGAAAACCAACAAAAATTGACAAGAACCACGAAAAGTTCTTGTATTTTAAGATAAAATCTTACTCTATTAAGGAAAAAACTTCCAGCTCGCTGAAATATGTTCATTTGCTGAAAACCATCAAAACCACGAAAAGTTCTTGTATTTGAAGATAAAATCTTTTTGCTTTGAAGAAGAAAGATCTAGCTGACTGAAATAAGTTCATTCGATGAAAACCAACAAAAATTGACAAGAACCACGAAAAGTTCTTGTATTTTAAGATAAAATCTTACTCTATTAAGGAAAAAACTTCCAGCTCGCTGAATTATGTTCATTTGCTGAAAACCATCAAAACCACGAAAAGTTCTTGTATTTGAAGATAAAATCTTTTTGCTTTGAAGAAGAAAGATCTACCTTACTGAAATAAGTTCATTGGATGAAAACCAACAAAAATTGACAAGAACCACGAAAAGTTCTTGTATTTTAAGATAAAATCTTACGCTAATAAGAAAAAACTCCCAGCTCGCTGAAATATGTTCATTTGCTGAAAACCAACAAAACCACGAAAAGTTCTTGTATTTGAAGATAAAATCTTTTTTCTTTGAAGAAGAAAGATCCAGCTGACTGAAATAAGTTCATTAGATGAAAACCAACAAAAATTGACAAGAAACACGAAAAGTTCTTGTATTTTAAGATAAAATCTTACTCTATTAAGGAAAAAACTTCCAGCTCGCTGAAATATGTTCATTTGCTGAAAACCATCAAAACCACGAAAAGTTCTTGTATTTGAAGATAAAATCTTTTTGCTTTGAAGAAGAAAGATCGAGCTGACTGAAATAAGTTCATTAGATGAAAACCAACAAAAATTGACAAGAACCACGAAAAGTTCTTGTATTTTAAGATAAAATCTTACGCTAATAAGAAAAAACTCCCAGCTCGCTGAAATATGTTCATTTGCTGAAAACCAACAAAACCACGAAAAGTTCTTGTATTTGAAGATAAAATCTTTTTTCTTTGAAGAAGAAAGATCTAGCTGACTGAAATAAGTTCATTAGATGAAAACCAACAAAACTAGACAAGAAACACGAAAAGTTCTTGTATTTTAAGATAAAATCTTACGCTATTAAAGAAAAAACTTCTTGCTCGCTGAAATCTGTTCATTTGCTGAAAACCAACAAAACCACGAAAAGTTCTTCTATTTGAAGATAAAATCTTTTTGCTTTGAAGAAGAAAGATCTAGCTGACTGAAATAAGTTCATCAGACGAAAACCAACAAAATTTGACAAGAACCACGAAAAGTTCTTGTATTTTAAGATAAAATCTTACGCTATTGAAGAAAAAACTCCCAGCTCGCTGAAATATGTTGATTTGCTGAAAACCAACAAAACCACGAAAAGTTCTTGTATTTGAAGATAAAATCTTTTTGCTTTGAAGAAGAAAGATCCAGCTGACTGAAATAAGTTCATTAGATTTAAACCAACAAAAATTGACAAGAACCACGAAAACTTCTTGTATTTTAAGATAATATCCTACGCTATTAAAGAAAAAACTTCTGGCTCGCTGAAATATGTTCATTTGCTGAAAACCAACAAAACCACGAAAAGTTCTTGTATTTGAAGATAAAATCTTTTTGCTTTGAAGAAGAAAGATCCAGCTGACTGAAATAAGTTCATTAGATGAAAACCAACAAAAATTGACAAGAACCACGAAAAGTTCTTGTATTTTAAGATAAAATCTTACTCTATTCAGGAAAAAACTTCCAGCTCGCTGAAATATGTTCATTTGCTGAAAACCATCAAAACCACGAAAAGTTCTTGTATTTTAAGATAAAATCTTTTTGCTTTGAAGAAGAAAGATCCAGCTGACTGAAATAAGTTCATTCGATGAAAACCAACAAAATTTGACAAGAACCACGAAAACATCTTGTATTTTAAGATAATATCTTACACTATTAAAGAAAAAACATCTGGCTCGCTGAAATATGTTCATTTGCTGAAAACCAACAAAACCACGAAAAGTTCTTGTATTTGAAGATAAAATCTTTTTGCTTTGAAGAAGAAAGATCCAGCTGACTGAAATAAGTTCATTAGATGAAAACCAACAAAAATTGACAAGAACCACGAAAAGTTCTTGTATTTGAAGATAAAATCTTACTCTATTAAGGAAAAAACTTCCAGCTCGCTGAAATATGTTCATTTGCTGAAAACCATCAAAACCACGAAAAGTTCTTGTATTTGAAGATAAAATCTTTTTGCTTTGAAGAAGAAAGATCTAGCTGACTGAAATAAGTTCATTAGATGAAAACCAACAAAAATTGACAAGAACCACGAAAAGTTCTTGTATTTTAAGATAAAATCTTACTCTATTAAGGAAAAAACTTCCAGCTCGCTGAAATATGTTCATTTGCTGAAAACCATCAAAACCACGAAAAGTTCTTGTATTTGAAGATAAAATCTTTTTGCTTTGAAGAAGAAAGATCTAGCTGACTGAAATAAGTTCATTCGATGAAAACCAACAAAAATTGACAAGAACCACGAAAAGTTCTTGTATTTTAAGATAAAATCTTACTCTATTAAGGAAAAAACTTCCAGCTCGCTGAATTATGTTCATTTGCTGAAAACCATCAAAACCACGAAAAGTTCTTGTATTTGAAGATAAAATCTTTTTGCTTTGAAGAAGAAAGATCTACCTTACTGAAATAAGTTCATTGGATGAAAACCAACAAAAATTGACAAGAACCACGAAAAGTTCTTGTATTTTAAGATAAAATCTTACGCTAATAAGAAAAAACTCCCAGCTCGCTGAAATATGTTCATTTGCTGAAAACCAACAAAACCACGAAAAGTTCTTGTATTTGAAGATAAAATCTTTTTTCTTTGAAGAAGAAAGATCCAGCTGACTGAAATAAGTTCATTAGATGAAAACCAACAAAAATTGACAAGAAACACGAAAAGTTCTTGTATTTTAAGATAAAATCTTACTCTATTAAGGAAAAAACTTCCAGCTCGCTGAAATATGTTCATTTGCTGAAAACCATCAAAACCACGAAAAGTTCTTGTATTTGAAGATAAAATCTTTTTGCTTTGAAGAAGAAAGATCGAGCTGACTGAAATAAGTTCATTAGATGAAAACCAACAAAAATTGACAAGAACCACGAAAAGTTCTTGTATTTTAAGATAAAATCTTACGCTAATAAGAAAAAACTCCCAGCTCGCTGAAATATGTTCATTTGCTGAAAACCAACAAAACCACGAAAAGTTCTTGTATTTGAAGATAAAATCTTTTTTCTTTGAAGAAGAAAGATCTAGCTGACTGAAATAAGTTCATTAGATGAAAACCAACAAAACTAGACAAGAAACACGAAAAGTTCTTGTATTTTAAGATAAAATTTTACTCTATTAAGGAAAAAACTTCCAGCTCGCTGAAATCTGTTCATTTGCTGAAAACCAACAAAACCACGAAAAGTTCTTGTATTTGAAGATAAAATCTTTTTGCTTTGAAGAAGAAAGAGCCAGCTGACTGAAATAAGTTCATTAGATGAAAACCAACAAAATTTGACAAGAACCACGAAAACTTCTTGTATTTTAAGATAATATCTTACGCTATTAAAGAAAAAACTTCTGGCTCGCTGAAATATGTTCATTTGCTGAAAACCAACAAAACCACCAAAAGTTCTTGTATTTGAAGATAAAATCTTTTTGCTTTGAAGAAGAAAGATCTTGCTGACTGAAATAAGTTCATTAGATGAAAACCAACAAAAATTGACAAGAACCACGAAAAATTCTTGTATTTTAAGACAAAATCTTAGGCTATTAAAGAAAAAACTTCCAGCTCGCTGAAATCTGTTCATTTGCTGAAAACCATCAAAACCACGAAAAGTTCTTGTATTTGAAGATAAAATCTTTTTGCTTTGAAGAAGAAAGATCTAGCTGACTGAAATAAGCTCATTGGATGAAAACCAACAAAAATTGACAAGAACCACGAAAAGTTCTTGTATTTTCAGATAAAATCTTACTCTATTCAGGAAAAAACTTCCAGCTCGCTGAAATCTGTTCATTTGCTGAAAACCATCAAAACCACGAAAAGTTCTTGTATTTGAAGATAAAATCTTTTTGCTTTGAAGAAGAAAGATCTACCTTACTGAAATAAGTTCATTGGATGAAAACCAACAAAAATTGACAAGAACCACGAAAAGTTCTTGTATTTTAAGATAAAATCTTACGCTAATAAGAAAAAACTCCCAGCTCGCTGAAATATGTTCATTTGCTGAAAACCAACAAAACCACGAAAAGTTCTTGTATTTGAAGATAAAATCTTTTTTCTTTGAAGAAGAAAGATCCAGCTGACTGAAATAAGTTCATTAGATGAAAACCAACAAAAATTGACAAGAAACACGAAAAGTTCTTGTATTTTAAGATAAAATCTTACTCTATTAAGGAAAAAACTTCCAGCTCGCTGAAATATGTTCATTTGCTGAAAACCATCAAAACCACGAAAAGTTCTTGTATTTGAAGATAAAATCTTTTTGCTTTGAAGAAGAAAGATCTAGCTGACTGAAATAAGTTCATTAGATGAAAACCAACAAAAATTGACAAGAACCACGAAAAGTTCTTGTATTTTAAGATAAAATCTTACTCTATTAAGGAAAAAACTTCCAGCTCGCTGAATTATGTTCATTTGCTGAAAACCATCAAAACCACGAAAAGTTCTTGTATTTGAAGATAAAATCTTTTTGCTTTGAAGAAGAAAGATCCAGCTGACTGAAATAAGTTCATTAGATGAAAACCAACAAAAATTGACAAGAACCACGAAAAGTATTTTAAGATAAAATCTTACTCTATTAAGGAAAGAACTTCCAGCTCGCTGAAATCTGTTCATTTGCTGAAAACCAACAAAACCACGAAAAGTTGGTGTATTTGAAGATAAAATCTTTTTGCTTTGAAGAAGAAAGATCTAGCTGACTGAAATAAGTTCATTAGATGAAAACCAACAAAAATTGACAAGACCACGAAAAGTTCTTGTATTTTAAGACAAAATCTTAGGCTATTAAAGAAAAAACTTCCAGCTCGCTGAAATCTGTTCATTTGCTGAAAACCATCAAAACCACGAAAAGTTCTTGTATTTGAAGATAAAATCTTTTTGCTTTGAAGAAGAAAGATCTAGCTGACTGAAATAAGCTCATTGGATGAAAACCAACACAAATTGACAAGAACCACGAAAAGTTCTTGTATTTTAAGATAAAATCTTACTCAATTCAGGAAAAAACTTCCAGCTCGCTGAAATCTGTTCATTTGCTGAAAACCATCAAAACCACGAAAAGTTCTTGTATTTGAAGATAAAATCTTTTTGCTTTGAAGAAGAAAGATCTACCTTACTGAAATAAGTTCATTGGATGAAAACCAACAAAAATTGACAAGAACCACGAAAAGTTCTTGTATTTTAAGATAAAATCTTACGCTAATAAGAAAAAACTCCCAGCTCGCTGAAATATGTTCATTTGCTGAAAACCAACAAAACCACGAAAAGTTCTTGTATTTGAAGATAAAATCTTTTTTCTTTGAAGAAGAAAGATCCAGCTGACTGAAATAAGTTCATTAGATGAAAACCAACAAAAATTGACAAGAAACACGAAAAGTTCTTGTATTTTAAGATAAAATCTTACTCTATTAAGGAAAAAACTTCCAGCTCGCTGAAATATGTTCATTTGCTGAAAACCATCAAAACCACGAAAAGTTCTTGTATTTGAAGATAAAATCTTTTTGCTTTGAAGAAGAAAGATCGAGCTGACTGAAATAAGTTCATTGGATGAAAACCAACAAAAATTGACAAGAACCACGAAAAGTTCTTGTATTTTAAGATAAAATCTTACGCTAATAAGAAAAAACTCCCAGCTCGCTGAAATATGTTCATTTGCTGAAAACCAACAAAACCACGAAAAGTTCTTGTATTTGAAGATAAAATCTTTTTTCTTTGAAGAAGAAAGATCCAGCTGACTGAAATAAGTTCATTAGATGAAAACCAACAAAACTAGACAAGAAACACGAAAAGTTCTTGTATTTTAAGATAAAATTTTACTCTATTAAGGAAAAAACTTCCAGCTCGCTGAAATCTGTTCATTTGCTGAAAACCAACAAAACCACGAAAAGTTCTTGTATTTGAAGATAAAATCTTTTTGCTTTGAAGAAGAAAGATCCAGCTGACTGAAATAAGTTCATTAGATTTAAACCAACAAAAATTGACAAGAACCACGAAAACTTCTTGTATTTTAAGATAATATCCTACGCTATTAAAGAAAAAACTTCTGGCTCGCTGAAATATGTTCATTTGCTGAAAACCAACAAAACCACGAAAAGTTCTTGTATTTGAAGATAAAATCTTTTTGCTTTGAAGAAGAAAGATCCAGCTGACTGAAATAAGTTCATTAGATGAAAACCAACAAAAATTGACAAGAACCACGAAAAGTTCTTGTATTTTAAGATAAAATCTTACTCTATTCAGGAAAAAACTTCCAGCTCGCTGAAATATGTTCATTTGCTGAAAACCATCAAAACCACGAAAAGTTCTTGTATTTGAAGATAAAATCTTTTTGCTTTGAAGAAGAAAGATCCAGCTGACTGAAATAAGTTCATTCGATGAAAACCAACAAAATTTGACAAGAACCACGAAAAGTTCTTGTATTTGAAGATAAAATCTTACTCTATTAAGGAAAAAACTTCCAGCTCGCTGAAATATGTTCATTTGCTGAAAACCATCAAAACCACGAAAAGTTCTTGTATTTGAAGATAAAATCTTTTTGCTTTGAAGAAGAAAGATCTAGCTGACTGAAATAAGTTCATTAGATGAAAACCAACAAAAATTGACAAGAACCACGAAAAGTTCTTGTATTTTAAGATAAAATCTTACTCTATTAAGGAAAAAACTTCCAGCTCGCTGAAATATGTTCATTTGCTGAAAACCATCAAAACCACGAAAAGTTCTTGTATTTGAAGATAAAATCTTTTTGCTTTGAAGAAGAAAGATCTAGCTGACTGAAATAAGTTCATTCGATGAAAACCAACAAAAATTGACAAGAACCACGAAAAGTTCTTGTATTTTAAGATAAAATCTTACTCTATTAAGGAAAAAACTTCCAGCTCGCTGAATTATGTTCATTTGCTGAAAACCATCAAAACCACGAAAAGTTCTTGTATTTGAAGATAAAATCTTTTTGCTTTGAAGAAGAAAGATCTACCTTACTGAAATAAGTTCATTGGATGAAAACCAACAAAAATTGACAAGAACCACGAAAAGTTCTTGTATTTTAAGATAAAATCTTACGCTAATAAGAAAAAACTCCCAGCTCGCTGAAATATGTTCATTCGCTGAAAACCAACAAAACCACGAAAAGTTCTTGTATTTGAAGATAAAATCTTTTTTCTTTGAAGAAGAAAGATCCAGCTGACTGAAATAAGTTCATTAGATGAAAACCAACAAAAATTGACAAGAAACACGAAAAGTTCTTGTATTTTAAGATAAAATCTTACGCTAATAAGAAAAAACTCCCAGCTCGCTGAAATATGTTCATTTGCTGAAAACCAACAAAACCACGAAAAGTTCTTGTATTTGAAGATAAAATCTTTTTTCTTTGAAGAAGAAAGATCTAGCTGACTGAAATAAGTTCATTAGATGAAAACCAACAAAACTAGACAAGAAACACGAAAAGTTCTTGTATTTTAAGATAAAATTTTACTCTATTAAGGAAAAAACTTCCAGCTCGCTGAAATCTGTTCATTTGCTGAAAACCAACAAAACCACGAAAAGTTCTTGTATTTGAAGATAAAATCTTTTTGCTTTGAAGAAGAAAGAGCCAGCTGACTGAAATAAGTTCATTAGATGAAAACCAACAAAATTTGACAAGAACCACGAAAACTTCTTGTATTTTAAGATAATATCTTACGCTATTAAAGAAAAAACTTCTGGCTCGCTGAAATATGTTCATTTGCTGAAAACCAACAAAACCACCAAAAGTTCTTGTATTTGAAGATAAAATTTTTTTGCTTTGAAGAAGAAAGATCTAGCTGACTGAAATAAGTTCATTAGATGAAAACCAACAAAAATTGACAAGAACCACGAAAAGTTCTTGTATTTTAAGACAAAATCTTAGGCTATTAAAGAAAAAACTTCCAGCTCGCTGAAATCTGTTCATTTGCTGAAAACCATCAAAACCACGAAAAGTTCTTGTATTTGAAGATAAAATCTTTTTGCTTTGAAGAAGAAAGATCTAGCTGACTGAAATAAGCTCATTAGATGAAAACCAACAAAAATTGACAAGAACCACGAAAAGTTCTTGTATTTTAAGATAAAATCTTACTCTATTCAGGAAAAAACTTCCAGCTCGCTGAAATATGTTCATTTGCTGAAAACCATCAAAACCACGAAAAGTTCTTGTATTTGAAGATAAAATCTTTTTGCTTTGAAGAAGAAAGATCCAGCTGACTGAAATAAGTTCATTCGATGAAAACCAACAAAATTTGACAAGAACCACGAAAACTTCTTGTATTTTAAGATAATATCTTACACAATTAAAGAAAAAACATCTGGCTCGCTGAAATATGTTCATTTGCTGAAAACCAACAAAACCACGAAAAGTTCTTGTATTTGAAGATAAAATCTTTTTGCTTTGAAGAAGAAAGATCCAGCTGACTGAAATAAGTTCATTAGATGAAAACCAACAAAAATTGACAAGAACCACGAAAAGTTCTTGTATTTGAAGATAAAATCTTACTCTATTAAGGAAAAAACTTCCAGCTCGCTGAAATATGTTCATTTGCTGAAAACCATCAAAACCACGAAAAGTTCTTGTATTTGAAGATAAAATCTTTTTGCTTTGAAGAAGAAAGATCTAGCTGACTGAAATAACTTCATTAGATGAAAACCAACAAAAATTGACAAGAACCACGAAAAGTTCTTGTATTTTAAGATAAAATCTTACTCTATTAAGGAAAAAACTTCCAGCTCGCTGAAATATGTTCATTTGCTGAAAACCATCAAAACCACGAAAAGTTCTTGTATTTGAAGATAAAATCTTTTTGCTTTGAAGAAGAAAGATCTAGCTGACTGAAATAAGTTCATTCGATGAAAACCAACAAAAATTGACAAGAACCACGAAAAGTTCTTGTATTTTAAGATAAAATCTTACTCTATTAAGGAAAAAACTTCCAGCTCGCTGAATTATGTTCATTTGCTGAAAACCATCAAAACCACGAAAAGTTCTTGTATTTGAAGATAAAATCTTTTTGCTTTGAAGAAGAAAGATCCAGCTGACTGAAATAAGTTCATTAGATGAAAACCAACAAAAATTGACAAGAACCACGAAAAGTATTTTAAGATAAAATCTTACTCTATTAAGGAAAGAACTTCCAGCTCGCTGAAATCTGTTCATTTGCTGAAAACCAACAAAACCACGAAAAGTTGGTGTATTTGAAGATAAAATCTTTTTGCTTTGAAGAAGAAAGATCTAGCTGACTGAAATAAGTTCATTAGATGAAAACCAACAAAAATTGACAAGACCACGAAAAGTTCTTGTATTTTAAGACAAAATCTTAGGCTATTAAAGAAAAAACTTCCAGCTCGCTGAAATCTGTTCATTTGCTGAAAACCATCAAAACCACGAAAAGTTCTTGTATTTGAAGATAAAATCTTTTTGCTTTGAAGAAGAAAGATCTAGCTGACTGAAATAAGCTCATTGGATGAAAACCAACACAAATTGACAAGAACCACGAAAAGCTCTTGTATTTTAAGATAAAATCTTACTCAATTCAGGAAAAAACTTCCAGCTCGCTGAAATCTGTTCATTTGCTGAAAACCATCAAAACCACGAAAAGTTCTTGTATTTGAAGATAAAATCTTTTTGCTTTGAAGAAGAAAGATCTACCTTACTGAAATAAGTTCATTGGATGAAAACCAACAAAAATTGACAAGAACCACGAAAAGTTCTTGTATTTTAAGATAAAATCTTACGCTAATAAGAAAAAACTCCCAGCTCGCTGAAATATGTTCATTTGCTGAAAACCAACAAAACCACGAAAAGTTCTTGTATTTGAAGATAAAATCTTTTTTCTTTGAAGAAGAAAGATCCAGCTGACTGAAATAAGTTCATTAGATGAAAACCAACAAAAATTGACAAGAAACACGAAAAGTTCTTGTATTTTAAGATAAAATCTTACTCTATTAAGGAAAAAACTTCCAGCTCGCTGAAATATGTTCATTTGCTGAAAACCATCAAAACCACGAAAAGTTCTTGTATTTGAAGATAAAATCTTTTTGCTTTGAAGAAGAAAGATCGAGCTGACTGAAATAAGTTCATTGGATGAAAACCAACAAAAATTGACAAGAACCACGAAAAGTTCTTGTATTTTAAGATAAAATCTTACGCTAATAAGAAAAAACTCCCAGCTCGCTGAAATATGTTCATTTGCTGAAAACCAACAAAACCACGAAAAGTTCTTGTATTTGAAGATAAAATCTTTTTTCTTTGAAGAAGAAAGATCCAGCTGACTGAAATAAGTTCATTAGATGAAAACCAACAAAACTAGACAAGAAACACGAAAAGTTCTTGTATTTTAAGATAAAATTTTACTCTATTAAGGAAAAAACTTCCAGCTCGCTGAAATCTGTTCATTTGCTGAAAACCAACAAAACCACGAAAAGTTCTTGTATTTGAAGATAAAATCTTTTTGCTTTGAAGAAGAAAGATCCAGCTGACTGAAATAAGTTCATTAGATTTAAACCAACAAAAATTGACAAGAACCACGAAAACTTCTTGTATTTTAAGATAATATCCTACGCTATTAAAGAAAAAACTTCTGGCTCGCTGAAATATGTTCATTTGCTGAAAACCAACAAAACCACGAAAAGTTCTTGTATTTGAAGATGAAATCTTTTTGCTTTGAAGAAGAAAGATCCAGCTGACTGAAATAAGTTCATTAGATGAAAACCAACAAAAATTGACAAGAACCACGAAAAGTTCTTGTATTTTAAGATAAAATCTTACTCTATTCAGGAAAAAACTTCCAGCTCGCTGAAATATGTTCATTTGCTGAAAACCATCAAAACCACGAAAAGTTCTTGTATTTGAAGATAAAATCTTTTTGCTTTGAAGAAGAAAGATCCAGCTGACTGAAATAAGTTCATTCGATGAAAACCAACAAAATTTGACAAGAACCACGAAAACTTCTTGTATTTTAAGATAATATCTTACACTATTAAAGAAAAAACATCTGGCTCGCTGAAATATGTTCATTTGCTGAAAACCAACAAAACCACGAAAAGTTCTTGTATTTGAAGATAAAATCTTTTTGCTTTGAAGAAGAAAGATCCAGCTGACTGAAATAAGTTCATTAGATGAAAACCAACAAAAATTGACAAGAACCACGAAAAGTTCTTGTATTTGAAGATAAAATCTTACTCTATTAAGGAAAAAACTTCCAGCTCGCTGAAATATGTTCATTTGCTGAAAACCATCAAAACCACGAAAAGTTCTTGTATTTGAAGATAAAATCTTTTTGCTTTGAAGAAGAAAGATCTAGCTGACTGAAATAAGTTCATTAGATGAAAACCAACAAAAATTGACAAGAACCACGAAAAGTTCTTGTATTTTAAGATAAAATCTTACTCTATTAAGGAAAAAACTTCCAGCTCGCTGAAATATGTTCATTTGCTGAAAACCATCAAAACCACGAAAAGTTCTTGTATTTGAAGATAAAATCTTTTTGCTTTGAAGAAGAAAGATCTAGCTGACTGAAATAAGTTCATTCGATGAAAACCAACAAAAATTGACAAGAACCACGAAAAGTTCTTGTATTTTAAGATAAAATCTTACTCTATTAAGGAAAAAACTTCCAGCTCGCTGAATTATGTTCATTTGCTGAAAACCATCAAAACCACGAAAAGTTCTTGTATTTGAAGATAAAATCTTTTTGCTTTGAAGAAGAAAGATCTACCTTACTGAAATAAGTTCATTGGATGAAAACCAACAAAAATTGACAAGAACCACGAAAAGTTCTTGTATTTTAAGATAAAATCTTACGCTAATAAGAAAAAATTCCCAGCTCGCTGAAATATGTTCATTCGCTGAAAACCAACAAAACCACGAAAAGTTCTTGTATTTGAAGATAAAATCTTTTTTCTTTGAAGAAGAAAGATCCAGCTGACTGAAATAAGTTCATTAGATGAAAACCAACAAAAATTGACAAGAAACACGAAAAGTTCTTGTATTTTAAGATAAAATCTTACTCTATTAAGGAAAAAACTTCCAGCTCGCTGAAATATGTTCATTTGCTGAAAACCATCAAAACCACGAAAAGTTCTTGTATTTGAAGATAAAATCTTTTTGCTTTGAAGAAGAAAGATCGAGCTGACTGAAATAAGTTCATAAGATGAAAACCAACAAAAATTGACAAGAACCACGAATAGTTCTTGTATTTTAAGATAAAATCTTACGCTAATAAGAAAAAACTCCCAGCTCGCTGAAATATGTTCATTTGCTGAAAACCAACAAAACCACGAAAAGTTCTTGTATTTGAAGATAAAATCTTTTTTCTTTGAAGAAGAAAGATCTAGCTGACTGAAATAAGTTCATTAGATGAAAACCAACAAAACTAGACAAGAAACACGAAAAGTTCTTGTATTTTAAGATAAAATTTTACTCTATTAAGGAAAAAACTTCCAGCTCGCTGAAATCTGTTCATTTGCTGAAAACCAACAAAACCACGAAAAGTTCTTGTATTTGAAGATAAAATCTTTTTGCTTTGAAGAAGAAAGAGCCAGCTGACTGAAATAAGTTCATTAGATGAAAACCAACAAAATTTGACAAGAACCACGAAAACTTCTTGTATTTTAAGATAATATCTTACGCTATTAAAGAAAAAACTTCTGGCTCGCTGAAATATGTTCATTTGCTGAAAACCAACAAAACCACCAAAAGTTCTTGTATTTGAAGATAAATTTTTTTTGCTTTGAAGAAGAAAGATCTAGCTGACTGAAATAAGTTCATTAGATGAAAACCAACAAAAATTGACAAGAACCACGAAAAGTTCTTGTATTTTAAGACAAAATCTTAGGCTATTAAAGAAAAAACTTCCAGCTCGCTGAAATCTGTTCATTTGCTGAAAACCATCAAAACCACGAAAAGTTCTTGTATTTGAAGATAAAATCTTTTTGCTTTGAAGAAGAAAGATCTAGCTGACTGAAATAAGCTCATTAGATGAAAACCAACAAAAATTGACAAGAACCACGAAAAGTTCTTGTATTTTAAGATAAAATCTTACTCTATTCAGGAAAAAACTTCCAGCTCGCTGAAATATGTTCATTTGCTGAAAACCATCAAAACCACGAAAAGTTCTTGTATTTGAAGATAAAATCTTTTTGCTTTGAAGAAGAAAGATCCAGCTGACTGAAATAAGTTCATTCGATGAAAACCAACAAAATTTGACAAGAACCACGAAAACTTCTTGTATTTTAAGATAATATCTTACACAATTAAAGAAAAAACATCTGGCTCGCTGAAATATGTTCATTTGCTGAAAACCAACAAAACCACGAAAAGTTCTTGTATTTGAAGATAAAATCTTTTTGCTTTGAAGAAGAAAGATCCAGCTGACTGAAATAAGTTCATTAGATGAAAACCAACAAAAATTGACAAGAACCACGAAAAGTTCTTGTATTTGAAGATAAAATCTTACTCTATTAAGGAAAAAACTTCCAGCTCGCTGAAATATGTTCATTTGCTGAAAACCATCAAAACCACGAAAAGTTCTTGTATTTGAAGATAAAATCTTTTTGCTTTGAAGAAGAAAGATCGAGCTGACTGAAATAACTTCATTAGATGAAAACCAACAAAAATTGACAAGAACCACGAAAAGTTCTTGTATTTTAAGATAAAATCTTACTCTATTAAGGAAAAAACTTCCAGCTCGCTGAAATATGTTCATTTGCTGAAAACCATCAAAACCACGAAAAGTTCTTGTATTTGAAGATAAAATCTTTTTGCTTTGAAGAAGAAAGATCTAGCTGACTGAAATAAGTTCATTCGATGAAAACCAACAAAAATTGACAAGAACCACGAAAAGTTCTTGTATTTTAAGATAAAATCTTACTCTATTAAGGAAAAAACTTCCAGCTCGCTGAATTATGTTCATTTGCTGAAAACCATCAAAACCACGAAAAGTTCTTGTATTTGAAGATAAAATCTTTTTGCTTTGAAGAAGAAAGATCTACCTTACTGAAATAAGTTCATTGGATGAAAACCAACAAAAATTGACAAGAACCACGAAAAGTTCTTGTATTTTAAGATAAAATCTTACGCTAATAAGAAAAAACTCCCAGCTCGCTGAAATATGTTCATTCGCTGAAAACCAACAAAACCACGAAAAGTTCTTGTATTTGAAGATAAAATCTTTTTTCTTTGAAGAAGAAAGATCCAGCTGACTGAAATAAGTTCATTAGATGAAAACCAACAAAAATTGACAAGAAACACGAAAAGTTCTTGTATTTTAAGATAAAATCTTACTCTATTAAGGAAAAAACTTCCAGCTCGCTGAAATATGTTCATTTGCTGAAAACCATCAAAACCACGAAAAGTTCTTGTATTTGAAGATAAAATCTTTTTGCTTTGAAGAAGAAAGATCGAGCTGACTGAAATAAGTTCATAAGATGAAAACCAACAAAAATTGACAAGAACCACGAATAGTTCTTGTATTTTAAGATAAAATCTTACGCTAATAAGAAAAAACTCCCAGCTCGCTGAAATATGTTCATTTGCTGAAAACCAACAAAACCACGAAAAGTTCTTGTATTTGAAGATAAAATCTTTTTTCTTTGAAGAAGAAAGATCTAGCTGACTGAAATAAGTTCATTAGATGAAAACCAACAAAACTAGACAAGAAACACGAAAAGTTCTTGTATTTTAAGATAAAATTTTACTCTATTAAGGAAAAAACTTCCAGCTCGCTGAAATCTGTTCATTTGCTGAAAACCAACAAAACCACGAAAAGTTCTTGTATTTGAAGATAAAATCTTTTTGCTTTGAAGAAGAAAGAGCCAGCTGACTGAAATAAGTTCATTAGATGAAAACCAACAAAATTTGACAAGAACCACGAAAACTTCTTGTATTTTAAGATAATATCTTACGCTATTAAAGAAAAAACTTCTGGCTCGCTGAAATATGTTCATTTGCTGAAAACCAACAAAACCACCAAAAGTTCTTGTATTTGAAGATAAAATCTTTTTGCTTTGAAGAAGAAAGATCTAGCTGACTGAAATAAGTTCATTAGATGAAAACCAACAAAAATTGACAAGAACCACGAAAAGTTCTTGTATTTTAAGACAAAATCTTAGGCTATTAAAGAAAAAACTTCCAGCTCGCTGAAATCTGTTCATTTGCTGAAAACCATCAAAACCACGAAAAGTTCTTGTATTTGAAGATAAAATCTTTTTGCTTTGAAGAAGAAAGATCTAGCTGACTGAAATAAGCTCATTGGATGAAAACCAACAAAAATTGACAAGAACCACGAAAAGTTCTTGTATTTTAAGATAAAATCTTACTCTATTCAGGAAAAAACTTCCAGCTCGCTGAAATCTGTTCATTTGCTGAAAACCATCAAAACCACGAAAAGTTCTTGTATTTGAAGATAAAATCTTTTTGCTTTGAAGAAGAAAGATCTACCTTACTGAAATAAGTTCATTGGATGAAAACCAACAAAAATTGACAAGAACCACGAAAAGTTCTTGTATTTTAAGATAAAATCTTACGCTAATAAGAAAAAACTCCCAGCTCGCTGAAATATGTTCATTTGCTGAAAACCAACAAAACCACGAAAAGTTCTTGTATTTGAAGATAAAATCTTTTTTCTTTGAAGAAGAAAGATCCAGCTGACTGAAATAAGTTCATTAGATGAAAACCAACAAAAATTGACAAGAAACACGAAAAGTTCTTGTATTTTAAGATAAAATCTTACTCTATTAAGGAAAAAACTTCCAGCTCGCTGAAATATGTTCATTTGCTGAAAACCATCAAAACCACGAAAAGTTCTTGTATTTGAAGATAAAATCTTTTTGCTTTGAAGAAGAAAGATCTAGCTGACTGAAATAAGTTCATTAGATGAAAACCAACAAAAATTGACAAGAACCACGAAAAGTTCTTGTATTTTAAGATAAAATCTTACTCTATTAAGGAAAAAACTTCCAGCTCGCTGAATTATGTTCATTTGCTGAAAACCATCAAAACCACGAAAAGTTCTTGTATTTGAAGATAAAATCTTTTTGCTTTGAAGAAGAAAGATCCAGCTGACTGAAATAAGTTCATTAGATGAAAACCAACAAAAATTGACAAGAACCACGAAAAGTATTTTAAGATAAAATCTTACTCTATTAAGGAAAAAACTTCCAGCTCGCTGAAATCTGTTCATTTGCTGAAAACCAACAAAACCACGAAAAGTTGGTGTATTTGAAGATAAAATCTTTTTGCTTTGAAGAAGAAAGATCTAGCTGACTGAAATAAGTTCATTAGATGAAAACCAACAAAAATTGACAAGAACCACGAAAAGTTCTTGTATTTTAAGACAAAATCTTAGGCTATTAAAGAAAAAACTTCCAGCTCGCTGAAATCTGTTCATTTGCTGAAAACCATCAAAACCACGAAAAGTTCTTGTATTTGAAGATAAAATCTTTTTGCTTTGAAGAAGAAAGATCTAGCTGACTGAAATAAGCTCATTGGATGAAAACCAACAAAAATTGACAAGAACCACGAAAAGTTCTTGTATTTTAAGATAAAATCTTACTCTATTCAGGAAAAAACTTCCAGCTCGCTGAAATCTGTTCATTTGCTGAAAACCATCAAAACCACGAAAAGTTCTTGTATTTGAAGATAAAATCTTTTTGCTTTGAAGAAGAAAGATCTACCTTACTGAAATAAGTTCATTGGATGAAAACCAACAAAAATTGACAAGAACCACGAAAAGTTCTTGTATTTTAAGATAAAATCTTACGCTAATAAGAAAAAACTCCCAGCTCGCTGAAATATGTTCATTTGCTGAAAACCAACAAAACCACGAAAAGTTCTTGTATTTGAAGATAAAATCTTTTTTCTTTGAAGAAGAAAGATCCAGCTGACTGAAATAAGTTCATTAGATGAAAACCAACAAAAATTGACAAGAAACACGAAAAGTTCTTGTATTTTAAGATAAAATCTTACTCTATTAAGGAAAAAACTTCCAGCTCGCTGAAATATGTTCATTTGCTGAAAACCATCAAAACCACGAAAAGTTCTTGTATTTGAAGATAAAATCTTTTTGCTTTGAAGAAGAAAGATCGAGCTGACTGAAATAAGTTCATTAGATGAAAACCAACAAAAATTGACAAGAACCACGAAAAGTTCTTGTATTTTAAGATAAAATCTTACGCTAATAAGAAAAAACTCCCAGCTCGCTGAAATATGTTCATTTGCTGAAAACCAACAAAACCACGAAAAGTTCTTGTATTTGAAGATAAAATCTTTTTTCTTTGAAGAAGAAAGATCTAGCTGACTGAAATAAGTTCATTAGATGAAAACCAACAAAACTAGACAAGAAACACGAAAAGTTCTTGTATTTTAAGATAAAATTTTACTCTATTAAGGAAAAAACTTCCAGCTCGCTGAAATATGTTCATTTGCTGAAAACCAACAAAACCACGAAAAGTTCTTGTATTTGAAGATAAAATCTTTTTGCTTTGAAGAAGAAAGATCTAGCTGACTGAAATAAGTTCATTAGATGAAAACCAACAAAAATTGACAAGAACCACGAAAAGTTCTTGTATTTTAAGACAAAATCTTAGGCTATTAAAGAAAAAACTTCCAGCTCGCTGAAATCTGTTCATTTGCTGAAAACCATCAAAACCACGAAAAGTTCTTGTATTTGAAGATAAAATCTTTTTGCTTTGAAGAAGAAAGATCCAGCTGACTGAAATAAGCTCATTGGATGAAAACCAACAAAAATTGACAAGAACCACGAAAAGTTCTTGTATTTTAAGATAAAATCTTACTCTATTCAGGAAAAAACTTCCAGCTCGCTGAAATCTGTTCATTTGCTGAAAACCATCAAAACCACGAAAAGTTCTTGTATTTGAAGATAAAATCTTTTTGCTTTGAAGAAGAAAGATCTACCTTACTGAAATAAGTTCATTGGATGAAATCCAACAAAAATTGACAAGAACCACGAAAAGTTCTTGTATTTTAAGATAAAATCTTACGCTAATAAGAAAAGACTCCCAGCTCGCTGAAATATGTTCATTTGCTGAAAACCAACAAAACCACGAAAAGTTCTTGTATTTGAAGATAAAATCTTTTTTCTTTGAAGAAGAAAGATCCAGCTGACTGAAATAAGTTCATTCGATGAAAACCAACAAAAATTGACAAGAAACACGAAAAGTTCTTGTATTTTAAGATAAAATCTTACTCTATTAAGGAAAAAACTTCCAGCTCGCTGAAATATGTTCATTTGCTGAAAACCATCAAAACCACGAAAAGTTCTTGTATTTGAAGATAAAATCTTTTTGCTTTGAAGAAGAAAGATCGAGCTGACTGAAATAAGTTCATTAGATGAAAACCAACAAAAATTGACAAGAACCACGAAAAGTTCTTGTATTTTAAGATAAAATCTTACGCTAATAAGAAAAAACTCCCAGCTCGCTGAAATATGTTCATTTGCTGAAAACCAACAAAACCACGAAAAGTTCTTGTATTTGAAGATAAAATCTTTTTTCTTTGAAGAAGAAAGATCTAGCTGACTGAAATAAGTTCATGAGATGAAAACCAACAAAACTAGACAAGAAACACGAAAAGTTCTTGTATTTTAAGATAAAATTTTACTCTATTAAGGAAAAAACTTCCAGCTCGCTGAAATCTGTTCATTTGCTGAAAACCAACAAAACCACGAAAAGTTCTTGTATTTGAAGATAAAATCTTTTTGCTTTGAAGAAGAAAGAGCCAGCTGACTGAAATAAGTTCATTAGATGAAAACCAACAAAATTTGACAAGAACCACGAAAACTTCTTGTATTTTAAGATAATATCTTACGCTATTAAAGAAAAAACTTCTGGCTCGCTGAAATATGTTCATTTGCTGAAAACCAACAAAACCACCAAAAGTTCTTGTATTTGAAGATAAAATCTTTTTGCTTTGAAGAAGAAAGATCTAGCTGACTGAAATAAGTTCATGAGATGAAAACCAACAAAAATTGACAAGAACCACGAAAAGTTCTTGTATTTTTAGATAAAATCTTACTCTATTAAGGAAATAACTTCCAGCTCGATGAAATCTGTTCATTTACTGAAAACCATCAAAACCACGAAAAGTTCTTGTATTTCAAGATAAAATCTTTTTGCTTTGAAGAAGAAAGATCTAGCTGACTGAAATAAGTTCATTAGATGAAAACCAACAAAAATTGACAAGAACCACGAAAAGTTCTTGTATTTTAAGATAAAATCTTACTCTATTCAGGAAAAAACTTCCAGCTCGCTGAAATATGTTCATTTGCTGAAAACCATCAAAACCACGAAAAGTTCTTGTATTTGAAGATAAAATCTTTTTGCTTTGAAGAAGAAAGATCTAGCTTACTGAAATAAGTTCATTAGATGAAGACCAACAAAAATTGACAAGAACCACGAAAAGTTCTTGTATTTTAAGATAAAATCTTACTCTATTAAGGAAAAAACATCCAGCTCGCTGAAATATGTTCATTTGCTGAAAACCATCAAAACCACCAAAAGTTCTTGTATTTGAAGATAAAATCTTTTTGCTTTGAAGAAGAAAGATATGGCTGACTGAAATAAGTTCATTAGATGAAAACCAACAAAAATTGACATGAACCACGAAAACTTCTTGTATTTTAAGATAATATCTTACGCTATTAAAGAAAAAACTTCCAGCTCGCTGAAATATGTCCATTTGCTGAAAACCAACAAAACCACGAAAAGTTCTTGTATTTGAAGATAAAATCTTTTTGTTTGAAGAAGAAAGATCTAGCTGACTGAAATAAGTTCATCAGACGAAAACCAACAAAAATTGACAAGAACCACGAAAAGTTCTTGTATTTTAAGATAAAATCTTACTCTATTAAGGAAAAAACATCCAGCTCGCTGAAATATGTTCATTTGCTGAAAACCATCAAAACCACGAAAAGTTCTTGTATTTGAAGATAAAATCTTTTTGCTTTGAAGAAGAAAGATATAGCTGACTGAAATAAGTTCATTAGATGAAAACCAACAAAATTTGACAAGAACCACGAAAACTTCTTGTATTTTAAGATAATATCTTACGCTATTAAAGAAAAAACTTCCAGCTCGCTGAAATATGTTCATTTGCTGAAAACCAACAAAACCACGAAAAGTTCTTGTATTTGAAGATAAAATCTTTTTGCTTTGAAGAAGAAAGTTCCAGCTGACTGAAATAAGTTCATTAGATGAAAACCAACAAAAATTGACAAGAACCACGAAAAGTTCTTGTATTTTAAGACAAAATCTTAGGCTATTAAAGAAAAAACTTCCAGCTCGCTGAAATCTGTTCATTTGCTGAAAACCATCAAAACCACGAAAAGTTCTTGTATTTGAAGATAAAATCTTTTTTCTTTGAAGAAGAAAGATCTAGCTGACAGAAATAAGTTCATTGGATGAAAACCAACAAAAATTGACAAGAAACACGAAAAGTTCTTGTATTTTAAGATAAAATCTTACTCTATTAAGGAAAAAACTTCCAGCTCGCTGAAATATGTTAATTTGCTGAAAACCAACAAAACCACGAAAAGTTCTTGTATTTGAAGATAACATCTTTTTGCTTTGAAGAAGAAAGATCCAGCTGACTGAAATAAGTTCATTAGATGAAAACCAACAAAAATTGACAAGAACCACGAAAAGTTCTTGTATTTTAAGATAAAATCTTACTCTATTAAGGAAAAAACTTCCAGCTCGCTGAAATATGTTCATTTGCTGAAAAACATCAAAACCACGAAAAGTTCTTGTATTTGAAGATAAAATCTTTTTTCTTTGATGAAGAAAGATCCAGCTGACTGAAATAAGTTCATTCGATGAAAACCAACAAAAATTGACAAGAAACACGAAAAGTTCTTGTATTTTAAGATAAAATCTTACTCTATTAAGGAAAAAACTTCCAGCTCGCTGAAATATGTTCATTTGCTGAAAACCATCAAAACCACGAAAAGTTCTTGTATTTGAAGATAAAATCTTTTTGCTTTGAAGAAGAAAGATCTAGCTGACTGAAATAAGTTCATGAGATGAAAACCAACAAAAATTGACAAGAACCACGAAAAGTTCTTGTATTTTAAGATAAAATCTTACGCTATTAAAGAAAAAACTTCCAGCTCGCTGAAATCTGTTCATTTGCTGAAAACCATCAAAACCACGAAAAGTTTTTGTATTTGAAGATAAAATCTTTTTGCTTTGAAGAAGAAAGATCTCGCTGACTGAAATAAGTTCATTAGATGAAAACCAACAAAAATTGACAAGAACCACGAAAAGTTGTTGTATTGTAAGATAAAATCTTACTCTATTAAGGAAAAAACTTCCAGCTCGCTGAAATATGTTCATTTGCTGAAAACCATCAAAACCACGAAAAGTTCTTGTATTTGAAGATAAAATCTTTTTGCTTTGAAGAAGAAAGATCTAGCTGACTGAAATAAGTTCATTAGATGAAAACCAACAAAAATTGACAAGAAACACGAAAAGTTCTTGTATTTTAAGATAAAATCTTACTCTATTAAGGAAAAAGCTTCCAGCTCGCTGAAATATGTTAATTTGCTGAAAACCAACAAAACCACGAAAAGTTCTTGTATTTGAAGATAAAATCTTTTTGCTTTGAAGAAGAAAGATCCAGCTGACTGAAATAAGTTCATCAGATGAAAACCAACAAAAATTGACAAGAACCACGAAAAGTTCTTGTATTTTAAGATAAAATCTTACTCTATTAAGGAAAAAACTTCCAGCTCGCTGAAATATGTTCATTTGCTGAAAACCATCAAAACCACGAAAAGTTCTTGTATTTGAAGATAAAATCTTTTTTCTTTGAAGAAGAAAGATCTAGCTGACTGAAATAAGTTCATTCGATGAAAACCAACAAAAATTGACAAAAAACACGAAAAGTTCTTGTATTTTAAGATAAAATCTTACTCTATTAAGGAAAAAACTTCCAGCTCGCTGAAATATGTTCATTTGCTGAAAACCATCAAAACCACGAAAAGTTCTTGTATTTGAAGATAAAATCTTTTTGCTTTGAAGAAGAAAGATCTAGCTGACTGAAATAAGTTCATTAGATGAAAACCAACAAAAATTGACAAGAACCACGAAAAGTTCTTGTATTTTAAGATAAAATCTTACGCTATTAAAGAAAAAACTTCCAGCTCGCTGAAATCTGTTCATTTGCTGAAAACCATCAAAACCACGAAAAGTTTTTGTATTTGAAGATAAAATCTTTTTGCTTTGAAGAAGAAAGATCTAGCTGACTGAAATAAGTTCATTCGATGAAAACCAACAAAAATTGACAAGAACCACGAAAAGTTCTTGTATTTTAAGATAAAATCTTACTCTATTAAGGAAAAAACTTCCAGCTCGCTGAAATATGTTCATTTGCTGAAAACCATCAAAACCACGAAAAGTTCTTGTATTTGAAGATAAAATCTTTTTGCTTTGAAGAAGAAAGTTCTAGCTGACTGAAATAAGTTCATTAGATGAAAACCAACAAAAATTGACAAGAACCACGAAAAGTTGTTGTATTGTAAGATAAAATCTTACTCTATTAAGGAAAAAACTTCCAGCTCGCTGAAATATGTTCATTTGCTGAAAACCAACCAAACCACGAAAAGTTCTTGTATTTGAAGATAAAATCTTTTTGCTTTGAAGAAGAAAGATCCAGCTGACTGAAATAAGCTCATTAGATGAAAACCAACAAAATTTGTCAAGAACCACGAAAACTTCTTCTATTTTAAGATAATATCTTACGCTATTAAAGAAAAAACTTCTGGTTCGCTGAAATATGTTCATTTGCTGAAAACCAACAAAACCACGAAAAGTTCTTGTATTTGAAGATAAAATCTTTTTGCTTTGAAGAAGAAAGATCCAGCTGACTGAAATAAGTTCATTAGATGAAAACCAACAAAAATTTACAAGAACCACGAAAAGTTCTTGTATTTTAAGATAAAATCTTACTCTATTAAGGAAAAAACTTCCAGCTCGCTGAAATATGTTCATTTGCTGAAAACCATCAAAACCACGAAATGTTCTTGTATTTGAAGATAAAATCTTTTTGCTTTGAAGAAGAAAGATCTTGCTGACTGAAATAAGTTCATTAGATGAAAACCAACAAAAATTGACAAGAACCACGAAAAGTTCTTGTATTTTAAGATAAAATCTTACTGTATTAAGGAAAAAATTCCAGCTCGCTGAAATATGTTCATTTGCTGAAAACCATCAAAACCACGAAAAGTTCTTGTATTTGAAGATAAAATCTTTTTGCTTTGAAGAAGAAAGATCGAGCTGACTGAAATAAGTTCATTGGATGAAAACCAACAAAATTTGACAAGAACCACGAAAACTTCTTCTATTTTAAGATAATATCTTACGCTATTAAAGAAAAAACTTCTGGCTCGCTGAAATATGTTCATTTGCTGAAAACCAACAAAACCACGAAAAGTTCTTGTATTTGAAGATAAAATCTTTTTGCTTTGAAGAAGAAAGATCCAGCTGACTGAAATAAGTTCATGAGATGAAAACCAACAAAAATTTACAAGAACCACGAAAAGTTCTTGTATTTTAAGATAAAATCTTACTCTATTAAGGAAAAAACTTCCAGCTCGCTGAAATATGTTCATTTGCTGAAAACCATCAAAACCACGAAAAGTTCTTGTATTTGAAGATAAAATCTTTTTGCTTTGAAGAAGAAAGATCTAGCTGACTGAAATAAGTTCATTAGATGAAAACCAACAAAAATTGACAAGAACCACGAAAAGTTCTTGTATTTTAAGATAAAATCTTAGGCTATTAAAGAAAAAACTTCCAGCTCGCTGAAATCTGTTCATTTGCTGAAAACCATCAAAACCACGAAAGGTTCTTGTATTTGAAGATAAAATCTTTTTGCTTTGAAGAAGAAAGATCGAGCTGACTGAAATAAGTTCATTAGATGAAAACCAACAAAATTTGACAAGAACCACGAAAACTTCTTGTATTTTAAGATAATATCTTACGCTATTAAAGAAAAAACTTCTGGCGCGCTGAAATATGTTCATTTACTGAAAATCAACAAAACCACGAAATGTTCTTGTATTTGAAGATAAAATCTTTTTGCTTTGAAGAAGAAAGATCCAGCTGACTGAAATAAGTTCATTCGATGAAAACCAACAAAAATTGACAAGAGCCACGAAAAGTTCTTGTATTTTAAGATAATATCTTACTCTATTAAAGAAAAAACTTCTGGCTCGCTGAAATATGTTCATTTGCTGAAAACCAACAACACCACGAAAAGTTCTTGTATTTGAAGATGAAATCTTTTTGCTTTGAAGAAGAAAGATCCAGCTGACTGAAATAAGTTCATGAGATGAAAACCAACAAAAATTGACAAGAAACACGAAAAGTTCTTGTATTTTAAGATAATAACTTCCGCTATTAAAGAAAAAACTTCTGGCTCGCTGAAATATGTTCATTTGCTGAAAACCAACAAAACCACGAAAAGTTCTTGTATTTGAAGATAAAATCTTTTTGCTTTGAAGAAGAAAGATCCAGCTGACTGAAATAAGTTCATGAGATGAAAACCAACAAAAATTGACAAGAACCACGAAACCTTCTTGTATTTTAAGATAAAATCTTACTCTACTAAGGAAAAAACTTCCAGCTCGCTGAAATCTGTTCATTTGCTGAAAACCATCAAAACCACGAAAAGTTCTTGTATTTGAAGATAAAATCTTTTTGCTTTGAGGAAGAAAGATCTAGCTGACTGAAATAAGTTCATTAGATGAAAACCAACAAAAATTGACAAGAACCACGAAAAGTTCTTGTATTTTCAGATAAAATCTTACGCTATTAAAGAAAAAACTCCCAGCTCGCTGAAATATGTTCATTTGCTGAAAACCAACAAAACCAAGAGAAGTTCTTGTATTTGAAGATAAAATCTTTTTGCTTTGACGAAGAAAGATCGAGCTGACTGAAATAAGTTCATTAGATGAAAACCAACAAAAATTGACAAGAACCACGAAAGGTTCTTGTATTTTAAGATAAAATCTTACTCTATTAAGGAAAAAACTTCCAGCTCGCTGAAATATGTTCATTTCCTGAAAACCATCAAAACCACGAAAAGTTCTTGTATTTGAAGATGAAATCTTTTTGCTTTGAAGAAGAAAGATCGAGCTGACTGAAATAAGTTCATGAGATGAAAACCAACAAAAATTGACAAGAACCACGAAAAGTTCTTGTATTTTAAGATAAAATCTTACTCTATTAAGGAAAAAACTTCCAGCTCGCTGAAAACCATCAAAACCACGAAAAGTTCTTGTATTTGAAGATAAAATCTTTTTGCTTTGAAGAAGAAAGATCGAGCTGACTGAAATAAGTTCATTAGATGAAAACCAACAAAAATTGACAAGAACCACGAAAAGTTCTTGTATTTTAAGATAAAATCTTACTCTATTAAGGAAAAAACTTCCAGCTCGCTGAAATATGTTCATTTGCTGAAAAACATCAAAACCACGAAAAGTTCTTGTATTTGAAGATAAAATCTTTTTTCTTTGATGAAGAAAGATCCAGCTGACTGAAATAAGTTCATTCGATGAAAACCAACAAAAATTGACAAGAAACACGAAAAGTTCTTGTATTTTAAGATAAAATCTTACTCTATTAAGGAAAAAACTTCCAGCTCGCTGAAATATGTTCATTTGCTGAAAACCATCAAAACCACGAAAAGTTCTTGTATTTGAAGATAAAATCTTTTTGCTTTGAAGAAGAAAGATCTAGCTGACTGAAATAAGTTCATGAGATGAAAACCAACAAAAATTGACAAGAACCACGAAAAGTTCTTGTATTTTAAGATAAAATCTTACGCTATTAAAGAAAAAACTTCCAGCTCGCTGAAATCTGTTCATTTGCTGAAAACCATCAAAACCACGAAAAGTTTTTGTATTTGAAGATAAAATCTTTTTGCTTTGAAGAAGAAAGATCTCGCTGACTGAAATAAGTTCATTAGATGAAAACCAACAAAAATTGACAAGAACCACGAAAAGTTGTTGTATTGTAAGATAAAATCTTACTCTATTAAGGAAAAAACTTCCAGCTCGCTGAAATATGTTCATTTGCTGAAAACCATCAAAACCACGAAAAGTTCTTGTATTTGAAGATAAAATCTTTTTGCTTTGAAGAAGAAAGATCTAGCTGACTGAAATAAGTTCATTAGATGAAAACCAACAAAAATTGACAAGAAACACGAAAAGTTCTTGTATTTTAAGATAAAATCTTACTCTATTAAGGAAAAAGCTTCCAGCTCGCTGAAATATGTTAATTTGCTGAAAACCAACAAAACCACGAAAAGTTCTTGTATTTGAAGATAAAATCTTTTTGCTTTGAAGAAGAAAGATCCAGCTGACTGAAATAAGTTCATCAGATGAAAACCAACAAAAATTGACAAGAACCACGAAAAGTTCTTGTATTTTAAGATAAAATCTTACTCTATTAAGGAAAAAACTTCCAGCTCGCTGAAATATGTTCATTTGCTGAAAACCATCAAAACCACGAAAAGTTCTTGTATTTGAAGATAAAATCTTTTTTCTTTGAAGAAGAAAGATCTAGCTGACTGAAATAAGTTCATTCGATGAAAACCAACAAAAATTGACAAAAAACACGAAAAGTTCTTGTATTTTAAGATAAAATCTTACTCTATTAAGGAAAAAACTTCCAGCTCGCTGAAATATGTTCATTTGCTGAAAACCATCAAAACCACGAAAAGTTCTTGTATTTGAAGATAAAATCTTTTTGCTTTGAAGAAGAAAGATCTAGCTGACTGAAATAAGTTCATTAGATGAAAACCAACAAAAATTGACAAGAACCACGAAAAGTTCTTGTATTTTAAGATAAAATCTTACGCTATTAAAGAAAAAACTTCCAGCTCGCTGAAATCTGTTCATTTGCTGAAAACCATCAAAACCACGAAAAGTTTTTGTATTTGAAGATAAAATCTTTTTGCTTTGAAGAAGAAAGATCTAGCTGACTGAAATAAGTTCATTCGATGAAAACCAACAAAAATTGACAAGAACCACGAAAAGTTCTTGTATTTTAAGATAAAATCTTACTCTATTAAGGAAAAAACTTCCAGCTCGCTGAAATATGTTCATTTGCTGAAAACCATCAAAACCACGAAAAGTTCTTGTATTTGAAGATAAAATCTTTTTGCTTTGAAGAAGAAAGTTCTAGCTGACTGAAATAAGTTCATTAGATGAAAACCAACAAAAATTGACAAGAACCACGAAAAGTTGTTGTATTGTAAGATAAAATCTTACTCTATTAAGGAAAAAACTTCCAGCTCGCTGAAATATGTTCATTTGCTGAAAACCAACCAAACCACGAAAAGTTCTTGTATTTGAAGATAAAATCTTTTTGCTTTGAAGAAGAAAGATCCAGCTGACTGAAATAAGCTCATTAGATGAAAACCAACAAAATTTGTCAAGAACCACGAAAACTTCTTCTATTTTAAGATAATATCTTACGCTATTAAAGAAAAAACTTCTGGTTCGCTGAAATATGTTCATTTGCTGAAAACCAACAAAACCACGAAAAGTTCTTGTATTTGAAGATAAAATCTTTTTGCTTTGAAGAAGAAAGATCCAGCTGACTGAAATAAGTTCATTAGATGAAAACCAACAAAAATTTACAAGAACCACGAAAAGTTCTTGTATTTTAAGATAAAATCTTACTCTATTAAGGAAAAAACTTCCAGCTCGCTGAAATATGTTCATTTGCTGAAAACCATCAAAACCACGAAATGTTCTTGTATTTGAAGATAAAATCTTTTTGCTTTGAAGAAGAAAGATCTTGCTGACTGAAATAAGTTCATTAGATGAAAACCAACAAAAATTGACAAGAACCACGAAAAGTTCTTGTATTTTAAGATAAAATCTTACTGTATTAAGGAAAAAATTCCAGCTCGCTGAAATATGTTCATTTGCTGAAAACCATCAAAACCACGAAAAGTTCTTGTATTTGAAGATAAAATCTTTTTGCTTTGAAGAAGAAAGATCGAGCTGACTGAAATAAGTTCATTGGATGAAAACCAACAAAATTTGACAAGAACCACGAAAACTTCTTCTATTTTAAGATAATATCTTACGCTATTAAAGAAAAAACTTCTGGCTCGCTGAAATATGTTCATTTGCTGAAAACCAACAAAACCACGAAAAGTTCTTGTATTTGAAGATAAAATCTTTTTGCTTTGAAGAAGAAAGATCCAGCTGACTGAAATAAGTTCATGAGATGAAAACCAACAAAAATTTACAAGAACCACGAAAAGTTCTTGTATTTTAAGATAAAATCTTACTCTATTAAGGAAAAAACTTCCAGCTCGCTGAAATATGTTCATTTGCTGAAAACCATCAAAACCACGAAAAGTTCTTGTATTTGAAGATAAAATCTTTTTGCTTTGAAGAAGAAAGATCTAGCTGACTGAAATAAGTTCATTAGATGAAAACCAACAAAAATTGACAAGAACCACGAAAAGTTCTTGTATTTTAAGATAAAATCTTAGGCTATTAAAGAAAAAACTTCCAGCTCGCTGAAATCTGTTCATTTGCTGAAAACCATCAAAACCACGAAAGGTTCTTGTATTTGAAGATAAAATCTTTTTGCTTTGAAGAAGAAAGATCGAGCTGACTGAAATAAGTTCATTAGATGAAAACCAACAAAATTTGACAAGAACCACGAAAACTTCTTGTATTTTAAGATAATATCTTACGCTATTAAAGAAAAAACTTCTGGCGCGCTGAAATATGTTCATTTACTGAAAATCAACAAAACCACGAAATGTTCTTGTATTTGAAGATAAAATCTTTTTGCTTTGAAGAAGAAAGATCCAGCTGACTGAAATAAGTTCATTCGATGAAAACCAACAAAAATTGACAAGAGCCACGAAAAGTTCTTGTATTTTAAGATAATATCTTACTCTATTAAAGAAAAAACTTCTGGCTCGCTGAAATATGTTCATTTGCTGAAAACCAACAACACCACGAAAAGTTCTTGTATTTGAAGATGAAATCTTTTTGCTTTGAAGAAGAAAGATCCAGCTGACTGAAATAAGTTCATGAGATGAAAACCAACAAAAATTGACAAGAAACACGAAAAGTTCTTGTATTTTAAGATAATAACTTCCGCTATTAAAGAAAAAACTTCTGGCTCGCTGAAATATGTTCATTTGCTGAAAACCAACAAAACCACGAAAAGTTCTTGTATTTGAAGATAAAATCTTTTTGCTTTGAAGAAGAAAGATCCAGCTGACTGAAATAAGTTCATGAGATGAAAACCAACAAAAATTGACAAGAACCACGAAACCTTCTTGTATTTTAAGATAAAATCTTACTCTACTAAGGAAAAAACTTCCAGCTCGCTGAAATCTGTTCATTTGCTGAAAACCATCAAAACCACGAAAAGTTCTTGTATTTGAAGATAAAATCTTTTTGCTTTGAGGAAGAAAGATCTAGCTGACTGAAATAAGTTCATTAGATGAAAACCAACAAAAATTGACAAGAACCACGAAAAGTTCTTGTATTTTCAGATAAAATCTTACGCTATTAAAGAAAAAACTCCCAGCTCGCTGAAATATGTTCATTTGCTGAAAACCAACAAAACCAAGAGAAGTTCTTGTATTTGAAGATAAAATCTTTTTGCTTTGACGAAGAAAGATCGAGCTGACTGAAATAAGTTCATTAGATGAAAACCAACAAAAATTGACAAGAACCACGAAAGGTTCTTGTATTTTAAGATAAAATCTTACTCTATTAAGGAAAAAACTTCCAGCTCGCTGAAATATGTTCATTTCCTGAAAACCATCAAAACCACGAAAAGTTCTTGTATTTGAAGATGAAATCTTTTTGCTTTGAAGAAGAAAGATCGAGCTGACTGAAATAAGTTCATGAGATGAAAACCAACAAAAATTGACAAGAACCACGAAAAGTTCTTGTATTTTAAGATAAAATCTTACTCTATTAAGGAAAAAACTTCCAGCTCGCTGAAAACCATCAAAACCACGAAAAGTTCTTGTATTTGAAGATAAAATCTTTTTGCTTTGAAGAAGAAAGATCGAGCTGACTGAAATAAGTTCATTAGATGAAAACCAACAAAAATTGACAAGAACCACGAAAAGTTCTTGTATTTTAAGATAAAATCTTACGCTATTAAAGAAAAAACTCCCAGCTCGCTGAAATATGTTCATTTGCTGAAAAGCAACCAAACCACGAAAATTTCTTGTATTTGAAGATGAAATCTTTTTGCTTTGAAGAAGAAAGATCCAGCTGACTGAAATAAGTTCATAAGATGAAAACCAACAAAAATTGACAAGAACCACGAAAAGTTCTTGTATTTTAAGATAAAATCTTACTCTATTAAGGAAAAAACTTCCAGCTCGCTGAAATATGTTCATTTGCTGAAAACCAACAAAACCACGAAAAGTTCTTGTATTTGAAGATGAAATCTTTTTGCTTTGAAGAAGAAAGATCCAGCTGACTGAAATAAGTTCATTAGATGAAAACCAACAAAAATTTACAAGAACCACGAAAAGTTCTTGTATTTTAAGATAAAATCTCACTCTATTAAGGAAAAAACTTCCAGCTCGCTGAAATATGTTCATTTGCTGAAAACCATCAAAACCACGAAAAGTTCTTGTATTTGAAGATAAAATCTTTTTGCTTTGAAGAAGAAAGATCCAGCTGACTGAAATAAGTTCATTCGATGAAAACCAACAAAAATTGACAAGAACCACGAAAAGTTCTTGTATTTTAAGATAAAATCTGACTGTATTCAGGAAAAAACTTCCAGCTCGCTGAAATATGTTCATTTGCTGAAAACCATCAAAACCACGAAAAGTTCTTGTATTTGAAGATAAAATCTTTTTGCTTTGAAGAAGAAAGATCTAGCTGACTGAAATAAGTTCATTAGATGAAAACCAACAAAAATTGACAAGAACCACGAAAAGTTCTTGTATTTTAAGATAAAATCTTACTCTATTAAGGAAAAAACTTCCAGCTCGCTGAAATATGTTCATTTGCTGAAAACCATCAAAACCACGAAAAGTTCTTGTATTTGAAGATAAAATCTTTTTGCTTTGAAGAAGAAAGATCTAGCTGACTGAAATAAGTTCATTAGATGAAAACCAACAAAAATTGACAAGAACCACGAAAAGTTCTTGTATTTTAAGATAAAATCTTACGCTATTAAAGAAAAAACTTCCAGCTCGCTGAAATATGTTCATTTGCTGAAAACCATCAAAACCACGAAAAGTTTTTGTATTTGAAGATAAAATCTTTTTGCTTTGAAGAAGAAAGATCGAGCTGACTGAAATAAGTTCATTAGATGAAAACCAACAAAAATTGACAAGAACCACGAAAAGTTCTTGTATTTTAAGATAAAATCTTACTCTATTAAGGAAAAAACTTCCAGCTCGCTGAAATCTGTTCATTTGCTGAAAACCATCAAAACCACGAAAAGTTCTTGTATTTGAAGATAAAATCTTTTTGCTTTGAAGAAGAAAGATCCAGCTGACTGAAATAAGTTCATTAGATGAAAACCAACAAAAATTGACAAGAACCACGAAAAGTTCTTGTATTTTAAGATAAAATCTTACTGTATTAAGGAAAAAACTTCCAGCTCGCTGAAATATGTTCATTTGCTGAAAACCATCAAAACCACGAAAAGTTCTTGTATTTGAAGATAAAATCTTTTTGCTTTGAAGAAGAAAGATCTAGCTGACTGAAATAAGTTCATTGGATGAAAACCAACAAAATTTGACAAGAACCACGAAAACTTCTTCTATTTTAAGATAATATCTTACGCTATTAAAGAAAAAACTTCTGGCTCGCTGAAATATGTTCATTTGCTGAAAACCAACAAAACCACGAAAAGTTCTTGTATTTGAAGATAAAATCTTTTTGCTTTGAAGAAGAAAGATCCAGCTGACTGAAATAAGTTCATTAGATGAAAACCAACAAAAATTGACAAGAACCACGAAAAGTTCTTGTATTTTAAGATAAAATCTTACTCTATTGAGGAAAAAACTTCCAGCTCGCTGAAATCTGTTCATTTGCTGAAAACCATCAAAACCACGAAAAGTTCTTGTATTTGAAGATAAAATCTTTTTGCTTTGAAGAAGAAAGATCGAGCTGACTGAAATAAGTTCATTAGATGAAAACCAACAAAAATTGACAAGAACCACGAAAAGTTCTTGTATTTTAAGATAAAATCTTACGCTATTAAAGAAAAAACTCCCAGCTCGCTGAAATATGTTCATTTGCTGAAAACCAACCAAACCACGAAAAGTTCTTGTATTTGAAGATAAAATCTTTTTGCTTTGAAGAAGAAAGATCTAGCTGACTGAAATAAGTTCATTGGATGAAAACCATCAAAACCACGAAAAGTTCTTGTATTTGAAGATAAAATCTTTTTGCTTTGAAGAAGAAAGATCCAACTGACTGAAATAAGTTCATTAGATGAAAACCAACAAAAATTGACAAGAACCACGAAAAGTTCTTGTATTTTAAGATAAAATCTTACTGTATTAAGGAAAAAACTTCCAGCTCGCTGAAATATGTTCATTTGCTGAAAACCATCAAAACCACGAAAAGTTCTTGTATTTGAAGATAAAATCTTTTTGCTTTGAAGAAGAAAGATCGAGCTGACTGAAATAAGTTCATGAGATGAAAACCAACAAAAATTGACAAGAACCACGGAAAGTTCTTGTATTTTAAGATAAAATCTTACTCTATTCAGGAAAAAACTTCCAGCTCGCTGAAATCTGTTCATTTGCTGAAAACCATCAAAACCACGAAAAGTTCTTGTATTTGAAGATAAAATCTTTTTGCTTTGAAGAAGAAAGATCTAGCTGACTGAAATAAGTTCATTAGATGAAAACCAACAAAAATTGACAAGAACCACGAAAAGTTCTTGTATTTTAAGATAAAATCTTACGCTATTAAAGAAAAAACTTCCAGCTCGCTGAAATATGTTCATTTGCTGAAAACCATCAAAACCACGAAAAGTTCTTCTATTTGAAGATAAAATCTTTTTGCTTTGAAGAAGAAAGATCCAGCTGACTGAAATAAGTTCATTCGATGAAAACCAACAAAAATTGACAAGAACCACGAAAAGTTCTTGTATTTTAAGATAAAATCTGACTGTATTCAGGAAAAAACTTCCAGCTCGCTGAAATATGTTCATTTGCTGAAAACCATCAAAACCACGAAAAGTTCTTGTATTTGAAGATAAAATCTTTTTGCTTTGAAGAAGAAAGATCTAGCTGACTGAAATAAGTTCATTAGATGAAAACCAACAAAAATTGACAAGAACCACGAAAAGTTCTTGTATTTTAAGATAAAATCTTACTCTATTAAGGAAAAAACTTCCAGCTCGCTGAAATATGTTCATTTGCTGAAAACCATCAAAACCACGAAAAGTTCTTGTATTTGAAGATAAAATCTTTTTGCTTTGAAGAAGAAAGATCTAGCTGACATGAAATAAGTTCATTAGATGAAAACCAACAAAAATTGACAAGAACCACGAAAAGATCTTGTATTTTAAGATAAAATCTTACGCTATTAAAGAAAAAACTTCCAGCTCGCTGAAATATGTTCATTTGCTGAAAACCATCAAAACCACGAAAAGTTTTTGTATTTGAAGATAAAATCTTTTTGCTTTGAAGAAGAAAGATCGAGCTGACTGAAATAAGTTCATTAGATGAAAACCAACAAAAATTGACAAGAACCACGAAAAGTTCTTGTATTTTAAGATAAAATCTTACTCTATTAAGGAAAAAACTTCCAGCTCGCTGAAATATGTTCATTTGCTGAAAACCATCAAAACCACGAAAAGTTCTTGTATTTGAAGATAAAATCTTTTTGCTTTGAAGAAGAAAGATCCAGCTGACTGAAATAAGTTCATTGGATGAAAACCAACAAAAATTGACAAGAACCACGAAAAGTTCTTGTATTTTAAGATAAAATCTTACTGTATTAAGGAAAAAACTTCCAGCTCGCTGAAATATGTTCATTTGCTGAAAACCATCAAAACCACGAAAAGTTCTTGTATTTTAAGATAAAATCTTACGCTATTAAAGAAAAAAATCCCAGCTCGCTGAAATATGTTCATTTGCTGAAAACCAACCAAACCACGAAAAGTTCTTGCATTTGAAGATAAAATCTTTTTGCTTTGAAGAAGAAAGATCTAGCTGACTGAAATAAGTTCATTAGATGAAAACCAACAAAAATTGACAAGAACCACGAAAAGTTCTTGTATTTTAAGATAAAATCTTACTCTATTAAGGAAAAAATTCCAGCTCGCTGAAATATGTTCATTTGCTGAAAACCATCAAAACCACGAAAAGTTCTTGTATTTGAAGATAAAATCTTTTTGCTTTGAAGAAGAAAGATCTAGCTGACTGAAATAAGTTCATTGGATGAAAACCAACAAAATTTGACAAGAACCACGAAAACTTCTTCTATTTTAAGATAATATCTTACGCTATTAAAGAAAAAACTTCTGGCTCGCTGAAATATGTTCATTTGCTGAAAACCAACAAAACCACGAAAAGTTCTTGTATTTGAAGATAAAATCTTTTTGCTTTGAAGAAGAAAGATCCAGCTGACTGAAATAAGTTCATTAGATGAAAACCAACAAAAATTGACAAGAACCACGAAAAGTTCTTGTATTTTAAGATAAAATCTTACTCTATTGAGGAAAAAACTTCCAGCTCGCTGAATTATGTTCATTTGCTGAAAACCATCAAAACCACGAAAAGTTCTTGTATTTGAAGATAAAATCTTTTTGCTTTGAAGAAGAAAGATCGAGCTGACTGAAATAAGTTCATTAGATGAAAACCAACAAAAATTGACAAGAACCACGAAAAGTTCTTGTATTTTAAGATAAAATCTTACGCTATTAAAGAAAAAACTCCCAGCTCGCTGAAATATGTTCATTTGCTGAAAACCAACCAAACCACGAAAAGTTCTTGTATTTGAAGATAAAATCTTTTTGCTTTGAAGAAGAAAGATCCAGCTGACTGAAATAAGTTCATTAGATGAAAACCAACAAAAATTGACAAGAACCACGAAAAGTTCTTGTATTTTAAGATAAAATCTTACTGTATTAAGGAAAAAACTTCCAGCTCGCTGAAATATGTTCATTTGCTGAAAACCATCAAAACCACGAAAAGTTCTTGTATTTGAAGATAAAATCTTTTTGCTTTGAAGAAGAAAGATCGAGCTGACTGAAATAAGTTCATGAGATGAAAACCAACAAAAATTGACAAGAACCACGGAAAGTTCTTGTATTTTAAGATAAAATCTTACTCTATTCAGGAAAAAACTTCCAGCTCGCTGAAATCTGTTCATTTGCTGAAAACCATCAAAACCACGAAAAGTTCTTGTATTTGAAGATAAAATCTTTTTGCTTTGAAGAAGAAAGATCTCGCTGACTGAAATAAGTTCATGAGATGAAAACCCACAAAAATTGACAACAACCACGAAAAGTTCTTGTATTTTAAGATAAAATCTTACTCTATTAAGGAAAAAACTTCCAGCTCGCTGAAATCTGTTCATTTGCTGAAAACCAACAAAACCACCAAAAGTTCTTGTATTTGAAGATAAAATCTTTTTGCTTTGAAGAAGAAAGATCTAGCTGACTGAAATAAGTTCATTAGATGAAAACCAACAAAAATTGACAAGAACCACGAAAAGTTCTTGTATTTTAAGATAAAATCTTACGCTATTAAAGAAAAAACTTCCAGCTCGCTGAAATCTGTTCATTTGCTGAAAACCATCAAAACCACGAAAAGTTTTTGTATTTGAAGATAAAATCTTTTTGCTTTGAAGAAGAAAGATCTAGCTGACTGAAATAAGTTCATTAGATGAAAACCAACAAAAATTGACAAGAACCACGAAAAGTACTTGTATTTTAAGATAAAATCTTACTGTATTAAGGAAAAAACTTCCAGCTCGCTGAAATATGTTCATTTGCTGAAAACCATCAAAACCACGAAAAGTTCTTGTATTTGAAGATAAAATCTTTTTGCTTTGAAGAAGAAAGATCTCGCTGACTGAAATAAGTTCATGAGATGAAAACCCACAAAAATTGACAACAACCACGAAAAGTTCTTGTATTTTAAGATAAAATCTTACTCTATTAAGGAAAAAACTTCCAGCTCGCTGAAATCTGTTCATTTGCTGAAAACCAACAAAACCACCAAAAGTTCTTGTATTTGAAGATAAAATCTTTTTGCTTTGAAGAAGAAAGATCTAGCTGACTGAAATAAGTTCATTAGATGAAAACCAACAAAAATTGACAAGAACCACGAAAAGTTCTTGTATTTTAAGATAAAATCTTACGCTATTAAAGAAAAAACTTCCAGCTCGCTGAAATCTGTTCATTTGCTGAAAACCATCAAAACCACGAAAAGTTTTTGTATTTGAAGATAAAATCTTTTTGCTTTGAAGAAGAAAGATCTAGCTGACTGAAATAAGTTCATTAGATGAAAACCAACAAAAATTGACAAGAACCACGAAAAGTACTTGTATTTTAAGATAAAATCTTACTGTATTAAGGAAAAAACTTCCAGCTCGCTGAAATATGTTCATTTGCTGAAAACCATCAAAACCACGAAAAGTTCTTGTATTTGAAGATAAAATCTTTTTGCTTTGAAGAAGAAAGATCTAGCTGACTGAAATAAGTTCATTAGATGAAAACCAACAAAAATTGAGAAGAACCACGGAAAGTTCTTGTATTTGAAGATAAAATCTTTTTGCTTTGAAGAAGAAAGATCCAGCTGACTGAAATAAGTTCATTGGATGAAAACCAACAAAAATTTACAAGAACCACGAAAAGTTCTTGTATTTTAAGATAAAATCTTACTCTATTAAGGAAAAAACTTCCAGCTCGCTGAAATATGTTCATTTGCTGAAAACCATCAAAACCACGAAAAGTTCTTGTATTTGAAGATAAAATCTTTTTGCTTTGAAGAAGAAAGATCCAGCTGACTGAAATAAGTTCATTAGATGAAAACCAACAAAAGTTGACAAGAACCACGAAAAGTTCTTGTATTTTAACATAAAATCTTACTCTATTAAGGAAAAAACTTCCAGCTCGCTGAAATCTGTTCATTTGCTGAAAACCAACAAAACCACCAAAAGTTCTTGTATTTGAAGATAAAATCTTTTTGCTTTGACGAAGAAAGATCTAGCTGACTGAAATAAGTTCATTAGATGAAAACCAACAAAAATTGACAAGAACCACGAAAAGTTCTTGTATTTTAAGATAAAATCTTAGGCTATTAAAGAAAAAACTTCCAGCTCGCTGAAATCTGTTCATTTGCTGAAAACCATCAAAACCACGAAAAGTTCTTGTATTTGAAGATAAAATCTTTTTGCTTTGAAGAAGAAAGATCTGGCTGACTGAAACAAGTTCATCAGATGAAAACCAACAAAATTTCACAACAACCACGAAAACTTCTTGTATTTTAAGAGAATATCTTACGCTATTAAAGAAAAAACTTCTGGCGCGCTGAAATATGTTCATTTACTGAAAATCAACAAAACCACGAAAAGTTCTTGTATTTGAAGATAAAATCTTTTTGCTTTGAAGAAGAAAGATCCAGCTGACTGAAATAAGTTCATTAGATGAATACCAACAAAAATTGACAAGAGCCACGAAAAGTTCTTGTATTTTAAGATAATATCTTACGCTATTAAAGAAAAAACTTCTGGCTCGCTGAAATATGTTCATTTGCTGAAAACCAACAAAACCACGAAAAGTTCTTGTATTTCAAGATGAAATCTTTTTGCTTTGAAGAAGAAAGATTCAGCTGACTGAAATAAGTTCATTAGATGAAAACCAACAAAAATTAACAAGAACCACGAAAAGTTCTTGTATTTTAAGATAATATCTTACGCTATTAAAGAAAAAACTTCTGGCTCGCTGAAATATGTTCATTTGCTGAAAACCAACAAAACCACGAAAAGTTCTTGTATTTGAAGATAAAATCTTTTTGCTTTGAAGAAGAAAGATCCAGCTGACTGAAATAAGTTCATGAGATGAAAACCAACAAAAATTGACAAGAACCACGAAAAGTTCTTGTATTTTAAGATAAAATCTTACTCTATTAAGGAAAAAACTTCCAGCTCGCTGAAATCTGTTCATTTGCTGAAAACCATCAAAACCACGAAAAGTTCTTGTATTTGAAGATAAAATCTTTTTGCTTTGAAGAAGAAACATCTAGCTGACTGAAATAAGTTCATTAGATGAAAACCAACAAAAATTGACAAGAACCACGAAAAGTTCTTGTATTTTAAGATAAAATCTTACGCTATTAAAGAAAAAACTCCCAGCTCGCTGAAATATGTTCATTTGCTGAAAACCAACAAAACCACGAAAAGTTCTTGTATTTGAAGATAAAATCTTTTTGCTTTGACGAAGAAAGATCTAGCTGACTGAAATAAGTTACTTAGATGAAAACCAACAACAATTGACAAGAACCACGAAAAGTTCTTGTATTTTAAGATAAAATCTTACTCGATTAAGGAAAAAACTTCCAGCTCGCTGAAATATGTTCATTTGCTGAAAACCATCAAAACCACGAAAAGTTCTTGTATTTGAAGATAAAATCTTTTTGCTTTGTAGAAAAAAGATCTAGCTGACTGAAATAAGTTCATTAGATGAAAACCAACAAAATTTGACAAGAACCACGAAAACTTCTTGTATTTTAAGATAATATCTTACGCTATTAAAGAAAAAACTTCTGGCTCGCTGAAATATGTTCATTTGCTGTAAACCAACAAAACCACGAAAAGGTCTTGTATTTGAAGATGAAATCTTTTTGCTTTGAAGAAGAAAGATCCAGCTGACTGAAATAAGTTCATGAGATGAAAACCAACAAAAATTGACAAGAACCACGAAAAGTTCTTGTATTTTAAGATAAAATCTTACTCTATTAAGGAAAAAACTTCCAGCTCGCTGAAATCTGTTCATTTGCTGAAAACCATCAAAACCACGAAAAGTTCTTGTATTTGAAGATAAAATCTTTTTGCTTTGAAGAAGAAAGATCTAGCTGACTGAAATAAGTTCATTAGATGAAAACCAACAAAAATTGACAAGAACCACGAAAAGTTCTTGTATTTTAAGATAAAATCTTACGCTATTAAAGAAAAAACTCCCAGCTCGCTGAAATATGTTCATTTGCTGAAAACCAACAAAACCACGAAAAGTTCTTGTATTTCAAGATGAAATCTTTTTGCTTTGAAGAAGAAAGATTCAGCTGACTGAAATAAGTTCATTAGATGAAAACCAACAAAAATTAACAAGAACCACGAAAAGTTCTTGTATTTTAAGATAATATCTTACGCTATTAAAGAAAAAACTTCTGGCTCGCTGAAATATGTTCATTTGCTGAAAACCAACAAAACCACGAAAAGTTCTTGTATTTGAAGATAAAATCTTTTTGCTTTGAAGAAGAAAGATCCAGCTGACTGAAATAAGTTCATGAGATGAAAACCAACAAAAATTGACAAGAACCACGAAAAGTTCTTGTATTTTAAGATAAAATCTTACTCTATTAAGGAAAAAACTTCCAGCTCGCTGAAATCTGTTCATTTGCTGAAAACCATCAAAACCACGAAAAGTTCTTGTATTTGAAGATAAAATCTTTTTGCTTTGAAGAAGAAACATCTAGCTGACTGAAATAAGTTCATTAGATGAAAACCAACAAAAATTGACAAGAACCACGAAAAGTTCTTGTATTTTAAGATAAAATCTTACGCTATTAAAGAAAAAACTCCCAGCTCGCTGAAATATGTTCATTTGCTGAAAACCAACAAAACCACGAAAAGTTCTTGTATTTGAAGATAAAATCTTTTTGCTTTGACGAAGAAAGATCTAGCTGACTGAAATAAGTTACTTAGATGAAAACCAACAACAATTGACAAGAACCACGAAAAGTTCTTGTATTTTAAGATAAAATCTTACTCGATTAAGGAAAAAACTTCCAGCTCGCTGAAATATGTTCATTTGCTGAAAACCATCAAAACCACGAAAAGTTCTTGTATTTGAAGATAAAATCTTTTTGCTTTGTAGAAAAAAGATCTAGCTGACTGAAATAAGTTCATTAGATGAAAACCAACAAAATTTGACAAGAACCACGAAAACTTCTTGTATTTTAAGATAATATCTTACGCTATTAAAGAAAAAACTTCTGGCTCGCTGAAATATGTTCATTTGCTGTAAACCAACAAAACCACGAAAAGGTCTTGTATTTGAAGATGAAATCTTTTTGCTTTGAAGAAGAAAGATCCAGCTGACTGAAATAAGTTCATGAGATGAAAACCAACAAAAATTGACAAGAACCACGAAAAGTTCTTGTATTTTAAGATAAAATCTTACTCTATTAAGGAAAAAACTTCCAGCTCGCTGAAATCTGTTCATTTGCTGAAAACCATCAAAACCACGAAAAGTTCTTGTATTTGAAGATAAAATCTTTTTGCTTTGAAGAAGAAAGATCTAGCTGACTGAAATAAGTTCATTAGATGAAAACCAACAAAAATTGACAAGAACCACGAAAAGTTCTTGTATTTTAAGATAAAATCTTACGCTATTAAAGAAAAAACTCCCAGCTCGCTGAAATATGTTCATTTGCTGAAAACCAACAAAACCACGAAAAGTTCTTGTATTTGAAGATAAAATCTTTTTGCTTTGACGAAGAAAGATCTAGCTGACTGAAATAAGTTACTTAGATGAAAACCAACAACAATTGACAAGAACCACGAAAAGTTCTTGTATTTTAAGATAAAATCTTACTCGATTAAGGAAAAAACTTCCAGCTCGCTGAAATATGTTCATTTGCTGAAAACCATCAAAACCACGAAAAGTTCTTGTATTTGAAGATAAAATCTTTTTGCTTTGTAGAAAAAAGATCTAGCTGACTGAAATAAGTTCATTAGATGAAAACCAACAAAATTTGACAAGAACCACGAAAACTTCTTGTATTTTAAGATAATATCTTACGCTATTAAAGAAAAAACTTCTGGCTCGCTGAAATATGTTCATTTGCTGTAAACCAACAAAACCACGAAAAGGTCTTGTATTTGAAGATGAAATCTTTTTGCTTTGAAGAAGATCCAGCTGACTGAAATAAGTTCATTAGATGAAAACCAACAAAAATTGACAAGAACCACGAAAAGTTCTTGTATTTTAAGATAAAATCTTACTCTATTAAGGAAAAGACTTCCAGCTCGCTGAAAACCATCAAAACCACGAAAAGTTCTTGTATTTGAAGATAAAATCTTTTTGCTTTGAAGAAGAAAGATCGAGCTGACTGAAATAAGTTCATGAGATGAAAACCAACAAAAATTGACAAGAACCACGAAAAGTTCTTGTATTTTAAGATAAAATCTTACGCTATTAAAGAAAAAACTCCCAGCTCGCTGAAATATGTTCATTTGCTGAAAACCATCAAAACCACGAAAAGTTCTGGTATTTGAAGATAAAATCTTTTTGCTTTGAAGAAGAAAGATCTAGCTGACTGAAATAAGTTCATTAGATGAAAACCAACAAAATTTGACAAGAACCACGAAAACTTCTTCTATTTTAAGATAATATCTTACGCTATTAAAGAAAAAACTTCTGGCTCGCTGAAATATGTTCATTTGCTGAAAACCAACAAAACCACGAAAAGTTCTTGTATTTGAAGATAAAATCTTTTTGCTTTGAAGAAGAAAGATCCAGCTGACTGAAATAAGTTCATTAGATGAAAACCAACAAAAATTGACAAGAACCACGAAAAGTTCTTGTATTTTAAGATAAAATCTTACTCTATTAAGGAAAAAACTTCCAGCTCGCTGAAATATGTTCATTTGCTGAAAACCATCAAAACCACGAAAAGTTCTTGTATTTGAAGATAAAATCTTTTTGCTTTGAAGAAGAAAGATCTTGCTGACTGAAATAAGTTCATTAGATGAAAACCAACAAAAATTGACAAGAACCACGAAAAGTTCTTGTATTTTAAGATAAAATCTTACTGTATTAAGGAAAAAACTTCCAGCTCGCTGAAATATGTTCAGTTGCTGAAAACCATCAAAACCACGAAAAGTTCTTGTATTTGAAGATAAAATCTTTTTGCTTTGAAGAAGAAAGATGTAGCTGACTGAAATAAGTTCATTAGATGAAAACCAACAAAAATTGAGAAGAACCACGGAAAGTTCTTGTATTTGAAGATAAAATCTTTTTGCTTTGAAGAAGAAAGATCTAGCTGACTGAAATAAGTTCATCAGATGAAAACCAACAAAATTTGACAAGAACCACGAAAACTTCTTCTATTTTAAGATAATATCTTACGCTATTAAAGAAAAAACTTCTGGCTCGCTGAAATATGTTCATTTGCTGAAAACCATCAAAACCACGAAAAGTTCTTGTATTTGAAGATAAAATCTTTTTGCTTTGTAGAAGAAAGATCTAGCTGACTGAAATAAGTTCATTAGATGAAAACCAACAAAATTTGACAAGAACCACGAAAACTTCTTGTATTTTAAGATAATATCTTACGCTATTAAAGAAAAAACTTCTGGCTCGCTGAAATATGTTCATTTGCTGAAAACCAACAAAACCACGAAAAGTTCTTGTATTTGAAGATAAAATCTTTTTGCTTTGAAGAAGAAAGATCCAGCTGACTGAAATAAGTTCATTAGATGAAAACCAACAAAAATTGACAAGAACCACGAAAAGTTCTTGTATTTTAAGATAAAATCTTACTCTATTAAGGAAAAAACTTCCAGCTCGCTGAAATATGTTCATTTGCTGAAAACCATCAAAACCACGAAAAGTTCTTGTATTTGAAGATAAAATCTTTTTGCTTTGAAGAAGAAAGATCTAGCTGACTGAAATAAGTTCATTAGATGAAAACCAACAAAAATTGACAAGAACCACGAAAAGTTCTTGTATTTTAAGATAAAATCTTACTGTATTAAGGAAAAAACTTCCAGCTCGCTGAAATATGTTCATTTGCTGAAAACCATCAAAACCACGAAAAGTTCTTGTATTTGAAGATAAAATCTTTTTGCTTTGAACAAGAAAGATCTAGCTGACTGAAATAAGTTCATTAGATGAAAACCAACAAAAATTGACAAGAACCACGGAAAGTTCTTGTATTTTAAGATAAAATCTTACTCTACTAAGGAAAAAACTTCCAGCTCGCTGAAATCTGTTCATTTGCTGAAAACCAACAAAACCACCAAAAGTTCTTGTATTTGAAGATAAAATCTTTTTGCTTTGACGGAGAAAGATCTAGCTTACTGAAATAAGTTCATTAGATGAAAACCAACAAAAATTGACAAGAACCACGAAAAGTTCTTGTATTTTAAGATAAAATCTTACTTTATCAAGGAAAAAACTTCCAGCTCGCTGAAATATGTTCATTTGCTGAAAACCATCAAAACCACGAAAAGTTCTTGTATTTGAAGATAAAATCTTTTTGCTTTGAAGAAGAAAGATCTAGCTGACTGAAATAAGTTCATTAGATGAAAACCAACAAAAATCGACAAGAACCACAAAAAGTTCTTGTATTTTAAGATAAAATCGTACGCTATTAAAGAAAAAACTTCCAGCTCGCTGAAATCTGTTCATTTGCTGAAAACCATCAAAACCACGAAAAGTTTTTGTATTTGAAGATAAAATCTTTTTGCTTTGAAGAAGAAAGATCTAGCTGACTGAAATAAGTTCATTAGATGAAAACCAACAAAAATTGACAAGAACCACGAAAAGTTCTTGTATTTTAAGATAAAATCTTACTCTATTAAGGAAAAAACTTCCAGCTCGCTGAAATATGTTCATTTGCTGAAAACCATCAAAACCACGAAAAGTTCTTGTATTTGAAGATAAAATCTTTTTGCTTTGAAGAAGAAAGATCTTGCTGACTGAAATAAGTTCATTAGATGAAAACCAACAAAAATTGACAAGAACCACGAAAAGTTCTTGTATTTTAAGATAAAATCTTACTGTATTAAGGAAAAAACTTCCAGCTCGCTGAAATATGTTCAGTTGCTGAAAACCATCAAAACCACGAAAAGTTCTTGTATTTGAAGATAAAATCTTTTTGCTTTGAAGAAGAAAGATGTAGCTGACTGAAATAAGTTCATTAGATGAAAACCAACAAAAATTGAGAAGAACCACGGAAAGTTCTTGTATTTGAAGATAAAATCTTTTTGCTTTGAAGAAGAAAGATCTAGCTGACTGAAATAAGTTCATCAGATGAAAACCAACAAAATTTGACAAGAACCACGAAAACTTCTTCTATTTTAAGATAATATCTTACGCTATTAAAGAAAAAACTTCTGGCTCGCTGAAATATGTTCATTTGCTGAAAACCATCAAAACCACGAAAAGTTCTTGTATTTGAAGATAAAATCTTTTTGCTTTGTAGAAGAAAGATCTAGCTGACTGAAATAAGTTCATTAGATGAAAACCAACTAAATTTGACAAGAACCACGAAAAGTTCTTCTATTTTAAGATAATATCTTACGCTACTAAAGAAAAAACTTCTGGCTCGCTGAAATATGTTCATTTGCTGAAAACCAACAAAACCACGAAAAGTTCTTGTATTTGAAGATAAAATCTTTTTGCTTTGAAGAAGAAAGATCTAGCTGACTGAAATAAGTTCATTAGATGAAAACCAACAAAAATTGACAAGAACCACGAAAAGTTCTTGTATTTTAAGATAAAATCTTACGCTATTAAAGAAAAAACTCCCAGCTCGCTGAAATCTATTCATTTGCTGAAAACCATCAAAACCACGAAAAGTTTTTGTATTTGAAGATAAAATCTTTTTGCTTTGAAGAAGAAAGATCTAGCTGACTGAAATAAGTTCATGAGATGAAAACCAACAAAAATTGACAAGAACCACGAAAAGTTCTTGTATTTTAAGATAAAATCTTACTCTATTAAGGAAAAAACTTCCAGCTCGCTGAAATATGTTCATTTGCTGAAAACCATCAAAACCACGAAAAGTTCTTGTATTTGAAGATAAAATCTTTTTGCTTTGAAGAAGAAAGATCTAGCTGACTGAAATAACTTCATTAGATGAAAACCAACAAAAATTGACAAGAACCACGAAAAGTTCTTGTATTTTAAGATAAAATCTTACTGTATTAAGGAAAAAACTTCCAGCTCGCTGAAATATGTTCATTTGCTGAAAACCATCAAAACCACGAAAAGTTCTTGTATTTGAAGATAAAATCTTTTTGCTTTGAAGAAGAAAGATCTAGCTGACTGAAATAAGTTCATTAGATGAAAACCAACAAAAATTGAGAAGAACCACGGAAAGTTCTTGTATTTGAAGATAAAATCTTTTTGCTTTGAAGAAGAAAGATCTAGCTGACTGAAACAAGTTCATCAGATGAAAACCAACAAAATTTGACAAGAACCACGAAAACTTCTTCTATTTTAAGATAATATCTTACGCTATTAAAGAAAAAAGTTCTGGCTCGCTGAAATATGTTCATTTGCTGAAAACCATCAAAACCACGAAAAGTTCTTGTATTTGAAGATAAAATCTTTTTGCTTTGAAGAAGAAAGATCTAGCTGACTGAAATAAGTTCATTAGATGAAAACCAACAAAAATTGACAAGAACCACGAAAAGTTCTTGTATTTTAAGATAAAATCTTACTCTATTAAGGAAAAAACTTCCAGCTCGCTGAAATCTGTTCATTTGCTGAACACCAACAAAACCACCAAAAGTTCTTGTGTTTGAAGATAAAATCTTTTTGCTTTGAAGAAGAAAGATCTAGCTGACTGAAATAAGTTCATTAGATGAAAACAAACAGAAATTGACAAGAACCACGAAAAGTTCTTGTATTTTAAGATAAAATCTTTTTGCTTTGAAGAAGAAAGATCTCGCTGACTGAAATAAGTTCATTGGATGAAAACCAACAAAAATTGACAAGAACCACGAAAAGTTCTTGTATTTTAAGATAAAATCTTAGGCTATTAAAGAAAAAACTTCCAGCTCGCTGAAATCTGTTCATTTGCTGAAAACCATCAAAACCACGAAAAGGTTTTGTATTTGAAGATAAAATCTTTTTGCTTTGAAGAAGAAAGATCCAGCTGACTGAAATAAGTTCATTAGATGAAAACCAACAAAAATTGACAAGAACCACGAAAAGTTCTTGTATTTTAAGATAAAATCTTAGGCTATTAAAGAAAAAACTTCCAGCTCGCTGAAATCTGTTCATTTGCTGAAAACCATCAAAACCACGAAAGGTTCTTGTATTTGAAGATAAAATCTTTTTGCTTTGAAGAAGAAAGATCCAGCTGACTGAAATAAGTTCATTCGATGAAAACCAACAAAAATTGACAAGAGCCACGAAAAGTTCTTGTATTTTAAGATAAAATCTTACTCTATTAAGGAAAAAACTTCCAGCTCGCTGAAATATGTTCATTTGCTGAAAACCAACAAAACCACGAAAAGTTCTTGTATTTGAAGATAAAATCTTTTTTCTTTGAAGAAGAAAGATCTAGCTGACTGAAATAAGTTCATTAGATGAAAACCAACAAAAATTGACAAGAACCACGAAAAGTTCTTGTATTTTAAGATAAAATCTTACGCTATTAAAGAAAAAACTCCCAGCTCGCTGAAATATGTTCATTTGCTGAAAACCAACAAAACCACGAAAAGTTCTTGTATTTGAAGATAAAATCTTTTTGCTTTGACGAAGAAAGATCTAGCTGACTGAAATAAGTTACTTAGATGAAAACCAACAACAATTGACAAGAACCACGAAAAGTTCTTGTATTTTAAGATAAAATCTTACTCGATTAAGGAAAAAACTTCCAGCTCGCTGAAATATGTTCATTTGCTGAAAACCATCAAAACCACGAAAAGTTCTTGTATTTGAAGATAAAATCTTTTTGCTTTGTAGAAAAAAGATCTAGCTGACTGAAATAAGTTCATTAGATGAAAACCAACAAAATTTGACAAGAACCACGAAAACTTCTTGTATTTTAAGATAATATCTTACGCTATTAAAGAAAAAACTTCTGGCTCGCTGAAATATGTTCATTTGCTGTAAACCAACAAAACCACGAAAAGGTCTTGTATTTGAAGATGAAATCTTTTTGCTTTGAAGAAGATCCAGCTGACTGAAATAAGTTCATTAGATGAAAACCAACAAAAATTGACAAGAACCACGAAAAGTTCTTGTATTTTAAGATAAAATCTTACTCTATTAAGGAAAAGACTTCCAGCTCGCTGAAAACCATCAAAACCACGAAAAGTTCTTGTATTTGAAGATAAAATCTTTTTGCTTTGAAGAAGAAAGATCGAGCTGACTGAAATAAGTTCATGAGATGAAAACCAACAAAAATTGACAAGAACCACGAAAAGTTCTTGTATTTTAAGATAAAATCTTACGCTATTAAAGAAAAAACTCCCAGCTCGCTGAAATATGTTCATTTGCTGAAAACCATCAAAACCACGAAAAGTTCTGGTATTTGAAGATAAAATCTTTTTGCTTTGAAGAAGAAAGATCTAGCTGACTGAAATAAGTTCATTAGATGAAAACCAACAAAATTTGACAAGAACCACGAAAACTTCTTCTATTTTAAGATAATATCTTACGCTATTAAAGAAAAAACTTCTGGCTCGCTGAAATATGTTCATTTGCTGAAAACCAACAAAACCACGAAAAGTTCTTGTATTTGAAGATAAAATCTTTTTGCTTTGAAGAAGAAAGATCCAGCTGACTGAAATAAGTTCATTAGATGAAAACCAACAAAAATTGACAAGAACCACGAAAAGTTCTTGTATTTTAAGATAAAATCTTACTCTATTAAGGAAAAAACTTCCAGCTCGCTGAAATATGTTCATTTGCTGAAAACCATCAAAACCACGAAAAGTTCTTGTATTTGAAGATAAAATCTTTTTGCTTTGAAGAAGAAAGATCTTGCTGACTGAAATAAGTTCATTAGATGAAAACCAACAAAAATTGACAAGAACCACGAAAAGTTCTTGTATTTTAAGATAAAATCTTACTGTATTAAGGAAAAAACTTCCAGCTCGCTGAAATATGTTCAGTTGCTGAAAACCATCAAAACCACGAAAAGTTCTTGTATTTGAAGATAAAATCTTTTTGCTTTGAAGAAGAAAGATGTAGCTGACTGAAATAAGTTCATTAGATGAAAACCAACAAAAATTGAGAAGAACCACGGAAAGTTCTTGTATTTGAAGATAAAATCTTTTTGCTTTGAAGAAGAAAGATCTAGCTGACTGAAATAAGTTCATCAGATGAAAACCAACAAAATTTGACAAGAACCACGAAAACTTCTTCTATTTTAAGATAATATCTTACGCTATTAAAGAAAAAACTTCTGGCTCGCTGAAATATGTTCATTTGCTGAAAACCATCAAAACCACGAAAAGTTCTTGTATTTGAAGATAAAATCTTTTTGCTTTGTAGAAGAAAGATCTAGCTGACTGAAATAAGTTCATTAGATGAAAACCAACAAAATTTGACAAGAACCACGAAAACTTCTTGTATTTTAAGATAATATCTTACGCTATTAAAGAAAAAACTTCTGGCTCGCTGAAATATGTTCATTTGCTGAAAACCAACAAAACCACGAAAAGTTCTTGTATTTGAAGATAAAATCTTTTTGCTTTGAAGAAGAAAGATCCAGCTGACTGAAATAAGTTCATTAGATGAAAACCAACAAAAATTGACAAGAACCACGAAAAGTTCTTGTATTTTAAGATAAAATCTTACTCTATTAAGGAAAAAACTTCCAGCTCGCTGAAATATGTTCATTTGCTGAAAACCATCAAAACCACGAAAAGTTCTTGTATTTGAAGATAAAATCTTTTTGCTTTGAAGAAGAAAGATCTAGCTGACTGAAATAAGTTCATTAGATGAAAACCAACAAAAATTGACAAGAACCACGAAAAGTTCTTGTATTTTAAGATAAAATCTTACTGTATTAAGGAAAAAACTTCCAGCTCGCTGAAATATGTTCATTTGCTGAAAACCATCAAAACCACGAAAAGTTCTTGTATTTGAAGATAAAATCTTTTTGCTTTGAACAAGAAAGATCTAGCTGACTGAAATAAGTTCATTAGATGAAAACCAACAAAAATTGACAAGAACCACGGAAAGTTCTTGTATTTTAAGATAAAATCTTACTCTACTAAGGAAAAAACTTCCAGCTCGCTGAAATCTGTTCATTTGCTGAAAACCAACAAAACCACCAAAAGTTCTTGTATTTGAAGATAAAATCTTTTTGCTTTGACGGAGAAAGATCTAGCTTACTGAAATAAGTTCATTAGATGAAAACCAACAAAAATTGACAAGAACCACGAAAAGTTCTTGTATTTTAAGATAAAATCTTACTTTATCAAGGAAAAAACTTCCAGCTCGCTGAAATATGTTCATTTGCTGAAAACCATCAAAACCACGAAAAGTTCTTGTATTTGAAGATAAAATCTTTTTGCTTTGAAGAAGAAAGATCTAGCTGACTGAAATAAGTTCATTAGATGAAAACCAACAAAAATCGACAAGAACCACAAAAAGTTCTTGTATTTTAAGATAAAATCGTACGCTATTAAAGAAAAAACTTCCAGCTCGCTGAAATCTGTTCATTTGCTGAAAACCATCAAAACCACGAAAAGTTTTTGTATTTGAAGATAAAATCTTTTTGCTTTGAAGAAGAAAGATCTAGCTGACTGAAATAAGTTCATTAGATGAAAACCAACAAAAATTGACAAGAACCACGAAAAGTTCTTGTATTTTAAGATAAAATCTTACTCTATTAAGGAAAAAACTTCCAGCTCGCTGAAATATGTTCATTTGCTGAAAACCATCAAAACCACGAAAAGTTCTTGTATTTGAAGATAAAATCTTTTTGCTTTGAAGAAGAAAGATCTTGCTGACTGAAATAAGTTCATTAGATGAAAACCAACAAAAATTGACAAGAACCACGAAAAGTTCTTGTATTTTAAGATAAAATCTTACTGTATTAAGGAAAAAACTTCCAGCTCGCTGAAATATGTTCAGTTGCTGAAAACCATCAAAACCACGAAAAGTTCTTGTATTTGAAGATAAAATCTTTTTGCTTTGAAGAAGAAAGATGTAGCTGACTGAAATAAGTTCATTAGATGAAAACCAACAAAAATTGAGAAGAACCACGGAAAGTTCTTGTATTTGAAGATAAAATCTTTTTGCTTTGAAGAAGAAAGATCTAGCTGACTGAAATAAGTTCATCAGATGAAAACCAACAAAATTTGACAAGAACCACGAAAACTTCTTCTATTTTAAGATAATATCTTACGCTATTAAAGAAAAAACTTCTGGCTCGCTGAAATATGTTCATTTGCTGAAAACCATCAAAACCACGAAAAGTTCTTGTATTTGAAGATAAAATCTTTTTGCTTTGTAGAAGAAAGATCTAGCTGACTGAAATAAGTTCATTAGATGAAAACCAACTAAATTTGACAAGAACCACGAAAAGTTCTTCTATTTTAAGATAATATCTTACGCTACTAAAGAAAAAACTTCTGGCTCGCTGAAATATGTTCATTTGCTGAAAACCAACAAAACCACGAAAAGTTCTTGTATTTGAAGATAAAATCTTTTTGCTTTGAAGAAGAAAGATCTAGCTGACTGAAATAAGTTCATTAGATGAAAACCAACAAAAATTGACAAGAACCACGAAAAGTTCTTGTATTTTAAGATAAAATCTTACGCTATTAAAGAAAAAACTCCCAGCTCGCTGAAATCTATTCATTTGCTGAAAACCATCAAAACCACGAAAAGTTTTTGTATTTGAAGATAAAATCTTTTTGCTTTGAAGAAGAAAGATCTAGCTGACTGAAATAAGTTCATGAGATGAAAACCAACAAAAATTGACAAGAACCACGAAAAGTTCTTGTATTTTAAGATAAAATCTTACTCTATTAAGGAAAAAACTTCCAGCTCGCTGAAATATGTTCATTTGCTGAAAACCATCAAAACCACGAAAAGTTCTTGTATTTGAAGATAAAATCTTTTTGCTTTGAAGAAGAAAGATCTAGCTGACTGAAATAACTTCATTAGATGAAAACCAACAAAAATTGACAAGAACCACGAAAAGTTCTTGTATTTTAAGATAAAATCTTACTGTATTAAGGAAAAAACTTCCAGCTCGCTGAAATATGTTCATTTGCTGAAAACCATCAAAACCACGAAAAGTTCTTGTATTTGAAGATAAAATCTTTTTGCTTTGAAGAAGAAAGATCTAGCTGACTGAAATAAGTTCATTAGATGAAAACCAACAAAAATTGAGAAGAACCACGGAAAGTTCTTGTATTTGAAGATAAAATCTTTTTGCTTTGAAGAAGAAAGATCTAGCTGACTGAAACAAGTTCATCAGATGAAAACCAACAAAATTTGACAAGAACCACGAAAACTTCTTCTATTTTAAGATAATATCTTACGCTATTAAAGAAAAAAGTTCTGGCTCGCTGAAATATGTTCATTTGCTGAAAACCATCAAAACCACGAAAAGTTCTTGTATTTGAAGATAAAATCTTTTTGCTTTGAAGAAGAAAGATCTAGCTGACTGAAATAAGTTCATTAGATGAAAACCAACAAAAATTGACAAGAACCACGAAAAGTTCTTGTATTTTAAGATAAAATCTTACTCTATTAAGGAAAAAACTTCCAGCTCGCTGAAATCTGTTCATTTGCTGAACACCAACAAAACCACCAAAAGTTCTTGTGTTTGAAGATAAAATCTTTTTGCTTTGAAGAAGAAAGATCTAGCTGACTGAAATAAGTTCATTAGATGAAAACAAACAGAAATTGACAAGAACCACGAAAAGTTCTTGTATTTTAAGATAAAATCTTTTTGCTTTGAAGAAGAAAGATCTCGCTGACTGAAATAAGTTCATTGGATGAAAACCAACAAAAATTGACAAGAACCACGAAAAGTTCTTGTATTTTAAGATAAAATCTTAGGCTATTAAAGAAAAAACTTCCAGCTCGCTGAAATCTGTTCATTTGCTGAAAACCATCAAAACCACGAAAAGGTTTTGTATTTGAAGATAAAATCTTTTTGCTTTGAAGAAGAAAGATCCAGCTGACTGAAATAAGTTCATTAGATGAAAACCAACAAAAATTGACAAGAACCACGAAAAGTTCTTGTATTTTAAGATAAAATCTTAGGCTATTAAAGAAAAAACTTCCAGCTCGCTGAAATCTGTTCATTTGCTGAAAACCATCAAAACCACGAAAGGTTCTTGTATTTGAAGATAAAATCTTTTTGCTTTGAAGAAGAAAGATCCAGCTGACTGAAATAAGTTCATTCGATGAAAACCAACAAAAATTGACAAGAGCCACGAAAAGTTCTTGTATTTTAAGATAAAATCTTACTCTATTAAGGAAAAAACTTCCAGCTCGCTGAAATATGTTCATTTGCTGAAAACCATCAAAACCACGAAAAGTTCTTGTATTTTAAGATAAAATCTTACTCTATTAAGGAAAAAACATCCAGCTCGCTGAAATCTGTTCATTTGCTGAACACCAACAAAACCACCAAAAGTTCTTGTATTTGAAGATAAAATCTTTTTGCTTTGAAGAAGAAAGATCTTGCTGACTGAAATAAGTTCATTTGATGAAAACAAACAAAAATTGACAAGAACCACGAAAAGTTCTTGTATTTTAAGATAAAATCTTAGGCTATTAAAGAAAAAACTTCCAGCTCGCTGAAATCTGTTCATTTGCTGAAAACCATCAAAACCACGAAAAGTTCTTGTATTTGAAGATAAAATCTTTTTGCTTTGAAGAAGAAAGATCTAGCTGACTGAAATCAGCTCATGAGATGAAAACCATCAAAAATTGACAAGAAACACGAAAAGTTCTTGTATTTTAAGATAAAATCTTACGCTATTAAAGAAAAAACTTCCAGCTCGCTGAAATCTGCTCATTTGCTGAAAACCAACAAAACCACCAAAAGTTCTTGTATTTGAAGATAAAATCTTTTTGCTTTGAAGAAGAAAGATCTAGCTGACTGAAATAAGTTCATTTGATGAAAACAAACAAAAATTGACAAGAACCACGAAAAGTTCTTGTATTTTAAGATAAAATCTTACTGTATTAAGGAAAAAACTTCCAGCTCGCTGAAATCTGTTCATTTGCTGAAAACCATCAAAACCACGAAAAGTTCTTGTATTTGAAGATAAAATCTTTTTGCTTTGAAGAAGAAAGATCTAGCTGACTGAAATAAGTTCATCAGATGAAAACCAACAAAATTTGACAAGAACCACGAAAACTTCTTCTATTTTAAGATAATATCTTACGCTATTAAAGAAAAAACTTCTGGCTCGCTGAAATATGTTCATTTGCTGAAAACCATCAAAACCACGAAAAGTTCTTGTATTTGAAGATAAAATCATTTTGCTTTGAAGAAGAAAGATCTAGCTGACTGAAATAAGTTCATTAGATGAAAACCAACAAAAATTGACAAGAACCACGAAAAGTTCTTGTATTTTAAGATAAAATCTTACTCTATTAAGGAAAAAACTTCCAGCTCGCTGAAATCTGTTCATTTGCTGAACACCAACAAAACCACCAAAAGTTCTTGTATTTGAAGATAAAATCTTTTTGCTTTGAAGAAGAAAGATCTAGCTGACTGAAATAAGTTCATTAGATGAAAACAAACAAAAATTGACAAGAACCACGAAAAGTTCTTGTATTTTAAGATAAAATCTTTTTGCTTTGAAGAAGAAAGATCTCGCTGACTGAAATAAGTTCATCAGATGAAAACCAACAAAAATTGACAAGAACCACGAAAAGTTCTTGTATTTTAAGATAAAATCTTAGGCTATTAAAGAAAAAACTTCCAGCTCGCTGAAATCTGTTCATTTGCTGAAAACCATCAAAACCACGAAAGGTTCTTGTATTTGAAGATAAAATCTTTTTGCTTTGAAGAAGAAAGATCCAGCTGACTGAAATAAGTTCATTCGATGAAAACCAACAAAAATTGACAAGAACCACGAAAACTTCTTCTATTTTAAGATAATATCTTACGCTATTAAAGAAAAAACTTCTGGCTCGCTGAAATATGTTCATTTGCTGAAAACCATCAAAACCACGAAAAGTTCTTGTATTTGAAGATAAAATCTTTTTGCTTTGAAGAAGAAAGATCGAGCTGACTGAAATAAGTTCATTAGATGAAAACCAACAAAAATTGACAAGAACCACGAAAAGTTCTTGTATTTTAAGATAAAATCTTACTCTATTAAGGAAAAAACTTCCAGCTCGCTGAAATCTGTTCATTTGCTGAACACCAACAAAACCACCAAAAGTTCTTGTATTTGAAGATAAAATCTTTTTGCTTTGAAGAAGAAAGATCTAGCTGACTGAAATAAGTTCATTAGATGAAAACAAACAAAAATTGACAAGAACCACGAAAAGTTCTTGTATTTTAAGATAAAATCTTTTTGCTTTGAAGAAGAAAGATCTCGCTGACTGAAATAAGTTCATCAGATGAAAACCAACAAAAATTGACAAGAACCACGAAAAGTTCTTGTATTTTAAGATAAAATCTTAGGCTATTAAAGAAAAAACTTCCAGCTCGCTGAAATCTGTTCATTTGCTGAAAACCATCAAAACCACGAAAGGTTCTTGTATTTGAAGATAAAATCTTTTTGCTTTGAAGAAGAAAGATCCAGCTGACTGAAATAAGTTCATTCGATGAAAACCAACAAAAATTGACAAGAGCCACGAAAAGTTCTTGTATTTTAAGATAAAATCCTACTCTATTAAGGAAAAAACTTCCAGCTCGCTGAAATATGTTCATTTGCTGAAAACCATCAAAACCACGAAAAGTTCTTGTATTTGAAGATAAAATCTTTTTGCTTTGAAGAAGAAAGATCTAGCTGACTGAAATAAGTTCATTAGATGAAAACAAACAAAAATTGACAAGAACCACGAAAAGTTCTTGTATTTTAAGATAAAATCTTAGGCTATTAAAGAAAAAACTTCCAGCTCGCTGAAATCTGTTCATTTGCTGAAAACCATCAAAACCACGAAAAGTTCTTGTATTTGAAGATAAAATCTTTTTGCTTTGAAGAAGAAAGATCGAGCTGACTGAAATCAGCTCATTAGATGAAAACCATCAAAAATTGAGAAGAAACACGAAAAGTTCTTGTATTTTAAGATAAAATCTTACGCTATTAAAGAAAAAACTTCCAGCTCGCTGAAATCTGTTCATTTGCTGAAAACCAACAAAACCACCAAAAGTTCTTGTATTTGAAGATAAAATCTTTTTGCTTTGAAGAAGAAAGATCTAGCTGACTGAAATAAGTTCATTTGATGAAAACAAACAAAAATTGACAAGAACCACGAAAAGTTCTTGTATTTTAAGATAAAATCTTAGGCTATTAAAGAAAAAACTTCCAGCTCGCTGAAATCTGTTCATTTGCTGAAAACCATCAAAACCACGAAAAGTTTTTGTATTTGAAGATAAAATCTTTTTGCTTTGAAGAAGAAAGATCTCGCTGACTGAAATAAGTTCATTAGATGAAAACCAACAAAAATTGACAAGAACCACGAAAAGTTCTTGTATTTTAAGATAAAATCTTAGGCTATTAAAGAAAAAACTTCCAGCTCGCTGAAATCTGTTCATTTGCTGAAAACCATCAAAACCACGAAAGGTTCTTGTATTTGAAGATAAAATCTTTTTGCTTTGAAGAAGAAAGATCCAGCTGACTGAAATAAGTTCATTCGATGAAAACCAACAAAAATTGACAAGAGCCACGAAAATTTCTTGTATTTTAAGATAAAATCTTACTCTATTAAGGAAAAAACTTCCAGCTCGCTGAAATATGTTCATTTGCTGAAAACCATCAAAACCACGAAAAGTTCTTGTATTTGAAGATAAAATCTTTTTGCTTTGAAGAAGAAAGATCTAGCTGACTGAAATAAGTTCATGAGATGAAAACAAACAAAAATTGACAAGAACCACGAAAAGTTCTTGTATTTTAAGATAAAATCTTAGGCTATTAAAGAAAAAACTTCCAGCTCGCTGAAATCTGTTCATTTGCTGAAAACCATCAAAACCACGAAAAGTTCTTGTATTTGAAGATAAAATCTTTTTGCTTTGAAGAAGAAAGATCTAGCTGACTGAAATCAGCTCATTAGATGAAAACCGTCAAAAATTGACAAGAACCACGAAAAGTTCTTGTATTTTAAGATAAAATCTTACTCTATTAAGGAAAAAACTTCCAGCTCGCTGAAATCTGTTCATTTGCTGAACACCAACAAAACCACCAAAAGTTCTTGTATTTGAAGATAAAATCTTTTTACTTTGAAGAAGAAAGATCTAGCTGACTGAAATAAGTTCATTAGATGAAAACCAACAAAAATTGACAAGAACCACGAAAAGTTCTTGTATTTTAAGATAAAATCTTACGCTATTAAAGAAAAAACTTCCAGCTCGCTGAAATCTGTTCATTTGCTGAAAACCAACAAAACCACCAAAAGTTCTTGTATTTGAAGATAAAATCTTTTTGCTTTGAAGAAGAAAGATCTAGCTGACTGAAATAAGTTCATTGGATGAAAACCAACAAAAATTGACAAGAACCACAAAAAGTTCTTGTATTTTAAGATAAAATCTTAGGCTATTAAAGAAAAAACTTCCTGCTCGCTGAAATCTGTTCATTTGCTGAAAACCATCAAAACCACGAAAAGTTCTTGTATTTGAAGATAAAATCTTTTTGCTTTGAAGAAGAAAGATCTAGCTGACTGAAATAAGTTCATGAGATGAAAACCAACAAAAATTGACAAGAACCACGAAAAGTTCTTGTATTTTAAGATAAAATCTTACTCTATTAAGGAAAAAACTTCCAGCTCGCTTAAATATGTTCATTTGCTGAAAACCATCAAAACCACGAAAAGTTCTTGTATTTGAAGATAAAATCTTTTTGCTTTGAAGAAGAAAGATCCAGCTGACTGAAATAAGTTCATTAGATGAAAACCAACAAAAATTGACAAGAACCACGAAAAGTTCTTGTATTTTAAGATAAAATCTTACTCTGTTAAGGAAAAAACTTCCAGCTCGCTGAAATCTGTTCATTTGCTGAACACCAACAAAACCACCAAAAGTTCTTGTATTTGAAGATAAAATATTTTTGCGTTGAAGAAGAAAGATCTAGCTGACTGAAATAAGTTCATTAGATGAAAACAAACAAAAATTGACAAGAACCACGAAAAGTTCTTGTATTTTAAGATAAAATCTTAGGCTATTAAAGAAAAAACTTCCAGCTCGCTGAAATCTGTTCATTTGCTGAAAACCATCAAAACCACGAAAAGTTCTTGTATTTGAAGATAAAATCTTTTTGCTTTGAAGAAGAAAGATCTAGCTGACTGAAATAAGTTCATTAGATGAAAACCATCAGAAATTGACAAGAACCACGAAAAGTTCTTGTATTTTAAGATAAAATCTTACTCTATTCAGGAAAAAACTTCCAGCTCGCTGAAATATGTTCATTTGCTGATAACCATCAAAACCACGAAAAGTTCTTGTATTTGAAGATAAAATCTTTTTGCTTTGAAGAAGAAAGATCTAGCTGACTGAAATAAGTTCATTAGATGAAAACCAACAAAAATTGACAAGAACCACGAAAAGTTCTTGTATTTTAAGATAAAATCTTAGGCTATTCAGGAAAAAAGTTCCAGCTCACTGAAATCTGTTTATTTGCTGAAAACCATCAAAACCACGAAAGGTTCTTGTATTTGAAGATAAAATCTTTTTGCTTTGAAGAAGAAAGATCCAGCTGACTGAAATAAGTTCATTAGATGAAAACCAACAAAAATTGGCAAGAGCCACGAAAAGTTCTTGTATTTTAAGATAAAATCTTACTCTATTAAGGAAAAAACTTCCAGCTCGCTGAAATCTGTTCATTTGCTGAAAACCATCAAAACCACGAAAAGTTCTTGTATTTGAAGATAAAATCTTTTTGCTTTGAAGAAGAAAGATCTAGCTGACTGAAATAAGTTCATTAGATGAAAACCAACAAAAATTGACAAGAACCACGAAAAGTTCTTGTATTTTAAGATAAAATCTTACTCCGTTAAGGAAAAAACTTCCAGCTCGCTGAAATCTGTTCATTTGCTGAACACCAACAAAACCACCAAAAGTTCTTGTATTTGAAGATAAAATCTTTTTGCGTTGAAGAAGAAAGATCTAGCTGACTGAAATAAGTTCATTAGATGAAAACAAACAAAAATTGACAAGAACCACGAAAAGTTCTTGTATTTTAAGATAAAATCTTAGGCTATTAAAGAAAAAACTTCCAGCTCGCTGAAATCTGTTCATTTGCTGAAAACCATCAAAACCACGAAAAGTTCTTGTATTTGAAGATAAAATCTTTTTGCTTTGAAGAAGAAAGATCGAGCTGACTGAAATAAGTTCATTAGATGAAAACCATCAGAAATTGACAAGAACCACGAAAAGTTCTTGTATTTTAAGATAACATCTTACTCTATTCAGGAAAAAACTTCCAGCTCGCTGAAATATGTTCATTTGCTGATAACCATCAAAACCACGAAAAGTTCTTGTCTTTGAAGATAACATCTTTTTGCTTTGAAGAAGAAAGATCTAGCTGACTGAAATAAGTTCATTAGATGAAAACCAACAAAAATTGACAAGAACCACGAAAAGTTCTTGTATTTTAAGATAAAATCTGAGGCTATTCAGGAAAAAAGTTCCAGCTCACTGAAATCTGTTTATTTGCTGAAAACCATCAAAACCACGAAAGGTTCTTGTATTTGAAGATAAAATCTTTTTGCTTTGAAGAAGAAAGATCCAGCTGACTGAAATAAGTTCATTAGATGAAAACCAACAAAAATTGACAAGAGCCACGAAAAGTTCTTGTATTTTAAGATAAAATCTTACTCTATCAAGGAAAAAACTTCCAGCTCGCTGAAATCTGTTCATTTGCTGAAAACCATCAAAACCACGAAAAGTTCTTGTATTTGAAGATAAAATCTTTTTGCTTTGAAGAAGAAAGATCTAGCTGACTGAAATAAGTTCATGAGATGAAAACCAACAAAAATTGACAAGAACCACGAAAAGTTCTTGTATTTTAAGATAAAATCTTATTCTATTCAGGAAAAAACTTCCAGCTCGCTGAAATATGTTCATTTGCTGAAAACCATCAAAACCACGAAAAGTTCTTGTATTTGAAGATAAAATCTTTTTGCTTTGAAGAAGAAAGATCTCGCTGACTGAAATAAGTTCATGAGATGAAAACCAACAAAAATTGACAAGAACCACGAAAAGTTCTTGTATTTTAGGATAAAATCTTACGCTATTAAAGAAAAAACTCCCAGCTCGCTGAAATATGTTCATTTGCTGAAAACCAACAAAACCACGAAAAGTTCTTGTATTTGAAGATAAAATCTTTTTTCTTTGAAGAAGAAAGATGTAGCTGACTGAAATAAGTTCATTAGATGAAAACCAACAAAAATTGACAAGAACCACGAAAAGTTCTTGTATTTTAAGATAAAATCTTACTCTATTAAGGAAAAAACTTCCAGGTCGCTGAAATATGTTCATTTGCTGAAAACGATCAAAACCACGAAAAGTTCTTGTATTTGAAGCTAAAATCTTTTTGCTTTGAAGAAGAAAGATCTAGCTGACTGAAATAAGTTCATTAGATGAAAACCAACAAAAATTGACAAGAACCACGAAAAGTTCTTGTATTTTAAGATAAAATCTTAGGCTATTAAAGAAAAAACTTCCAGCTCGCTGAAATCTGTTCATTTGCTGAAAACCATCAAAACCACGAAAAGTTCTTGTATTTGAAGATAAAATCTTTTTGCTTTGAAGAAGAAAGATCTAGCTGACTGAAATAAGTTCATGAGATGAAAACCAACAAAAATTGACAAGAACCACGAAAAGTTCTTGTATTTTAAGATAAAATCTTACTCTATTCAGGAAAAAACTTCCAGCTCGCTGAAATATGTTCATTTGCTGAAAACCATCAAAACCACGAAAAGTTCTTGTATTTGAAGATAAAATCTTTTTGCTTTGAAGAAGAAAGATCTAGCTGACTGAAATAAGTTCATTAGATGAAAACCAACAAAAATTGACAAGAACCACGAAAAGTTCTTGTATTTTAAGATAAAATCTTACGCTATTAAAGAAAAAACTCCCAGCTCGCTGAAATATGTTCATTTGCTGAAAACCAACAAAACCACGAAAAGTACTTGTATTTGAAGATAAAATCTTTTTTCTTTGAAGAAGAAAGATGTAGCTGACTGAAATAAGTTCATTAGATGAAAACCAACAAAAATTGACAAGAACCACGAAAAGTTCTTGTATTTTAAGATAAAATCTTACTCTATTAAGGAAAAAACTTCCAGGTCGCTGAAATATGTTCATTTGCTGAAAACCATCAAAACCACGAAAAGTTCTTGTATTTGAAGCTAAAATCTTTTTGCTTTGAAGAAGAAAGATCTAGCTGACTGAAATAAGTTCATTAGATGAAAACCAACAAAAATTGACAAGAACCACGAAAAGTTCTTGTATTTTAAGATAAAATCTTAGGCTATTAAAGAAAAAACTTCCAGCTCGCTGAAATCTGTTCATTTGCTGAAAACCATCAAAACCACGAAAAGTTCTTGTATTTGAAGATAAAATCTTTTTGCTTTGAAGAAGAAAGATCTAGCTGACTGAAATAAGTTCATGAGATGAAAACCAACAAAAATTGACAAGAACCACGAAAAGTTCTTGTATTTTAAGATAAAATCTTACTCTATTCAGGAAAAAACTTCCAGCTCGCTGAAATATGTTCATTTGCTGAAAACCATCAAAACCACGAAAAGTTCTTGTATTTGAAGATAAAATCTTTTTGCTTTGAAGAAGAAAGATCTAGCTGACTGAAATAAGTTCATTAGATGAAAACCAACAAAAATTGACAAGAACCACGAAAAGTTCTTGTATTTTAAGATAAAATCTTACGCTATTAAAGAAAAAACTCCCAGCTCGCTGAAATATGTTCATTTGCTGAAAACCAACAAAACCACGAAAAGTACTTGTATTTGAAGATAAAATCTTTTTTCTTTGAAGAAGAAAGATCCAGCTGACTGAAATAAGTTCATTAGATGAAAACCAACAAAAATTGACAAGAACCACGAAAAGTTCTTGTATTTTCAGATAAAATCTTACTCTATTAAGGAAAAAACTTGCAGCTCGCTGAAATATGTTCATTTGCTGAAAACCATCAAAACCACGAAAAGTTCTTGTATTTGAAGATAAAATCTTTTTGCTTTGAAGAAGAAAGATCGAGATGACTGAAATCAGTTCATTGGATGAAAACCAACAAAAATTGACAAGAACCACGAAAAGGTCTTGTATTTTAAGATAGAATCTTACTCTATTAAGGAAAAAACTTCCAGCTCGCTGAAATATGTTCATTTGCTGAAAACCATCAAAACCACGAAAAGTTCTTGTATTTGAAGATAAAATCTTTTTGCTTTGAAGAAGAAAGATCTCGCTGACTGAAATAAGTTCATTAGATGAAAACCAACAAAAATTGACAAGAACCACGAAAAGCTCTTGTATTTTAAGATAAAATCTTACTCTATTAAGGAAAAAACTTCCAGCTCGCTGAAATCTGTTCATTTGCTGAAAACCATCAAAACCACGAAAAGTTCTTGTATTTGAAGATAAAATCTTTTTTCTTTGAAGAAGAAAGATCAAGCTGACTGAAATAAGTTCATGAGATGAAAACCAACAAAAATTGACAAGAACCACGAAAAGTTCTTGTATTTTAAGATAAAATCTTACTCTATTCAGGAAAAAACTTCCAGCTCGCTGAAATATGTTCATTTGCTGAAAACCATCAAAACCACGAAAAGTTCTTGTATTTGAAGATAAAATCTTTTTGCTTTGAAGAAGAAAGATCTAGCTGACTGAAATAAGTTCATTAGATGAAAACCAACAAAAATTGACAAGAACCACGAAAAGTTCTTGTATTTTAGGATAAAATCTTACGCTATTAAAGAAAAAACTCCCAGCTCGCTGAAATATGTTCATTTGCTGAAAACCAACAAAACCACGAAAAGTTCTTGTATTTGAAGATAAAATCTTTTTTCTTTGAAGAAGAAAGATCTAGCTGACTGAAATAAGTTCATTAGATGAAAACCAACAAAAATTGACAAGAACCACGAAAAGTTCTTGTATTTTAAGATAAAATCTTACTCTATTAAGGAAAAAACTTCCAGCTCGCTGAAATATGTTCATTTGCTGAAAACCATCAAAACCACGAAAAGTTCTTGTATTTGAAGATAAAATCTTTTTGCTTTGAAGAAGAAAGATCTAGCTGACTGAAATAACTTCATTAGATGAAAACCAACAAAAATTGACAAGAACCACGAAAAGTTCTTGTATTTTAAGATAAAATCTTACTCTATTAAGGAAAAAACTTCCAGCTCGCTGAAATCTGTTCATTTGCTGAAAACCATCAAAACCACGAAAAGTTCTTGTATTTGAAGATAAAATCTTTTTGCTTTGAAGAAGAAAGATCTTGCTGACTGAAATAAGTTCATTCGATGAAAACCAACAAAAATTGACAAGAACCACGAAAAGTTCTTGTATTTTAAGATAAAATCTTAGGCTATTAAAGAAAAAACTTCCAGCTCGCTGAAATCTGTTCATTTGCTGAAAACCATCAGAACCACGAAAAGTTCTTGTATTTGAAGATAAAATCTTTTTGCTTTGAAGAAGAAAGATCTAGCTGACTGAAATAAGTTCATGAGATGAAAACCAACAAAAATTGACAAGAACCACGAAAAGTTCTTGTATTTTAAGATAAAATCTTACTCTATTCAGGAAAAAACTCCCAGCTCGCTGAAATATGTTCATTTGCTGAAAACCAACAAAACCACGAAAAGTTCTTGTATTTGAACATAAAATCTTTTTTCTTTGAAGAAGAAAGATCGAGCTGACTGAAATAAGTTCATTAGATGAAAACCAACAAAAATTGACAAGAACCACGAAAAGTTCTTGTATTTTAAGATAAAATCTTACTCTATTCAGGAAAAAACTTCCAGCTCGCTGAAATATGTTCATTTGCTGAAAACCATCAAAACCACGAAAAGTTCTTGTATTTGAAGATAAAATCTTTTTGCTTTGAAGAAGAAAGATCTCGCTGACTGAAATAAGTTCATTAGATGAAAACCAACAAAAATTGACAAGAACCACGAAAAGTTCTTGTATTTTAGGATAAAATCTTACGCTATTAAAGAAAAAACTCCCAGCTCGCTGAAATATGTTCATTTGCTGAAAACCAACAAAACCACGAAAAGTTCTTGTATTTGAAGATAAAATCTTTTTTCTTTGAAGAAGAAAGATCTAGCTGACTGAAATAAGTTCATTAGATGAAAACCAACAAAAATTGACAAGAACCACGAAAAGTTCTTGTATTTTAAGATAAAATCTTACTCTATTAAGGAAAAAACTTCCAGCTCGCTGAAATATGTTCATTTGCTGAAAACCATCAAAACCACGAAAAGTTCTTGTATTTGAAGATAAAATCTTTTTGCTTTGAAGAAGAAAGATCTAGCTGACTGAAATAAGTTCATTAGATGAAAACCAACAAAAATTGACAAGAACCACGAAAAGTTCTTGTATTTTAAGATAAAATCTTACTCTATTAAGGAAAAAACTTCCAGCTCGCTGAAATATGTTCATTTGCTGAAAACCATCAAAACCACGAAAAGTTCTTGTATTTGAAGATAAAATCTTTTTGCTTTGAAGAAGAAAGATCCAGCTGACTGAAATAAGTTCATTAGATGAAAACCAACAAAAATTGACAAGAACCACGAAAAGTTCTTGTATTTTAAGATAAAATCTTACTCTATTAAGGAAAAAACTTCCAGCTCGCTGAAATCTGTTCATTTGCTGAAAACCATCAAAACCACGAAAAGTTCTTGTATTTGAAGATAAAATCTTTTTGCTTTGAAGAAGAAAGATCTAGCTGACTGAAATAAGTTCATTCGATGAAAACCAACAAAAATTGACAAGAACCACGAAAAGTTCTTGTATTTTAAGATAAAATCTTAGGCTATTAAAGAAAAAACTTCCAGCTCGCTGAAATCTGTTCATTTGCTGAAAACCATCAAAACCACGAAAAGTTCTTGTATTTGAAGATAAAATCTTTTTGCTTTGAAGAAGAAAGATCTAGCTGACTGAAATAAGTTCATGAGATGAAAACCAACAAAAATTGACAAGAACCACGAAAAGTTCTTGTATTTTAAGATAAAATCTTACTCTATTCAGGAAAAAACCTCCAGCTCGCTGAAATATGTTCATTTGCTGAAAACCATCAAAACCACGAAAAGTTCTTGTATTTGAAGATAAAATCTTTTTGCTTTGAAGAAGAAAGATCTAGCTGACTGAAATAAGTTCATTAGATGAAAACCAACAAAAATTGACAAGAGCCACGAAAAGTTCTTGTATTTTAAGATAAAATCTTACTCTATTAAGGAAAAAACTTCCAGCTCGCTGAAATATGTTCATTTGCTGAAAACCATCAAAACCACGAAAAGTTCTTGTATTTGAAGATAAAATCTTTTTGCTTTGACGAAGAAAGATCTAGCTGACTGAAATAAGTTCATTCGATGAAAACCAACAAAAATTGACAAGAACCACGAAAAGTTCTTGTATTTTAAGATAAAATCTCAGGCTATTAAAGAAAAAACTTCCAGCTCGCTGAAATCTGTTCATTTGCTGAAAACCATCAAAACCACGAAAAGTTCTTGTATTTGAAGATATAATCTTTTTGCTTTGAAGAAGAAAGATCTAGCTGACTGAAATAAGTTCATTAGATGAAAACCAACAAAAATTGACAAGAACCACGAAAAGTTCTTGTAATTGAAGATAAAATCTTACTCTATTCAGGAAAAAACTTCCAGCTCGCTGAAATATGTTCATTTGCTGAAAACCATCAAAACCACGAAAAGTTCTTGTATTTGAAGATAAAATCTTTTTTCTTTGAAGAAGAAAGATCTAGCTGACTGAAATAAGTTCATTGGATGAAAACCAACAAAAATTGACAAGAACCACGAAAAGTTCTTGTATTTTAAGATAAAATCTTGCGCTATTAAAGAAAAAACTCCCAGCTCGCTGAAATATGTTCATTTGCTGAAAACCAACAAAACCACGAAAAGTTCTTGTATTTGAAGATAAAATCTTTTTTCTTTGAAGAAGAAAGATCTAGCTGACTGAAATAAGTTCATTAGATGACAACCAACAAAAATTGACAAGAACCACGAAAAGTTCTTGTATTTTAAGATAAAATCTTACTCTGTTAAAGAAAAAACTCCCAGCTCGCTGAAATATGTTCATTTGCTGAAAACCAACAAAACCACGAAAAGTTCTTGTATTTGAAGATAAAATCTTTTTGCTTTGAAGAAGAAAGATCTAGCTGACTGAAATAAGTTCATTAGATGAAAACCAACAAAAATTGACAAGAACCACGAAAAGTTCTTGTATTTTAGGATAAAATCTTACGCTATTAAAGAAAAAACTCCCAGCTCGCTGAAATATGTTCATTTGCTGAAAACCAACAAAACCACGAAAAGTTCTTGTATTTGAAGATAAAATCTTTTTTCTTTGAAGAAGAAAGATCGAGCTGACTGAAATAAGTTCATTAGATGAAAACCAACAAAAATTGACAAGAACCACGAAAAGTTCTTGTATTTTAAGATAAAATCTTACTCTATTAAGGAAAAAACTTCCAGCTCGCTGAAATATGTTCATTTGCTGAAAACCATCAAAACCACGAAAAGTTCTTGTATTTGAAGATAAAATCTTTTTGCTTTGAAGAAGAAAGATCTAGCTGACTGCAATAAGTTCATTAGATGAAAACCAACAAAAATTGACAAGAACCACGAAAAGTTCTTGTATTTTAAGATAAAATCTTACTCTATTAAGGAAAAAACTTCCAGCTCGCTGAAATATGTTCATTTGCTGAAAACCATCAAAACCACGAAAAGTTCTTGTATTTGAAGATAAAATCTTTTTGGTTTGAAGAAGAAAGATCTAGCTGACTGAAATAAGTTCATTAGATGAAAACCAACAAAAATTGACAAGAACCACGAAAAGTTCTTGTATTTTAAGATAAAATCTTACTCTATTAAGGAAAAAACTTCCAGCTCGCTGAAATCTGTTCATTTGCTGAAAACCATCAAAACCACGAAAAGTTCTTGTATTTGAAGATAAAATCTTTTTGCTTTGAAGAAGAAAGATCTCGCTGACTGAAATAAGTTCATTAGATGAAAACCAACAAAAATTGACAAGAACCACGAAAACTTCTTGTATTTTAAGATAAAATCTTAGGCTATTAAAGAAAAAACTTCCAGCTCGCTGAAATCTGTTCATTTGCTGAAAACCATCAAAACCACGAAAAGTTCTTGTATTTGAAGATAAAATCTTTTTGCTTTGAAGAAGAAAGATCTAGCTGACTGAAATAAGTTCATGAGATGAAAACCAACAAAAATTGACAAGAACCACGAAAAGTTCTTGTATTTTAAGATAAAATCTTACTCTATTCAGGAAAAAACTTCCAGCTCGCTGAAATCTGTTCATTTGCTGAAAACCATCAAAACCACGAAAAGTTCTTGTATTTGAAGATAAAATCTTTTTGCTTTGAAGAAGAAAGATCTCGCTGACTGAAATAAGTTCATTAGATGAAAACCAACAAAAATTGACAAGAACCACGAAAACTTCTTGTATTTTAAGATAAAATCTTAGGCTATTAAAGAAAAAACTTCCAGCTCGCTGAAATCTGTTCATTTGCTGAAAACCATCAAAACCACGAAAAGTTCTTGTATTTGAAGATAAAATCTTTTTGCTTTGAAGAAGAAAGATCTAGCTGACTGAAATAAGTTCATGAGATGAAAACCAACAAAAATTGACAAGAGCCACGAAAAGTTCTTGTATTTTAAGATAAAATCTTACGCTATTAAAGAAAAAACTCCCAGCTCGCTGAAATATGTTCATTTGCTGAAAACCAACAAAACCACGAAAAGTTCTTGTATTTGAAGATAAAATCTTTTTTCTTTGAAGAAGAAAGATCTAGCTGACTGAAATAAGTTCATTAGATGAAAACCAACAAAAATTGACAAGAACCACGAAAAGTTCTTGTATTTTAAGATAAAATCTTACTCTATTAAGGAAAAAACTTCCAGCTCGCTGAAATCTGTTCATTTGCTGAAAACCATCAAAACCACGAAAAGTTCTTGTATTTGAAGATAAAATCTTTTTGCTTTGAAGAAGAAAGATCTAGCTGACTGAAATAAGTTCATTGGATGAAAACCAACAAAAATTGACAAGAACCACGAAAAGTTCTTGTATTTTAAGATAAAATCTTGCGCTATTAAAGAAAAAACTCCCAGCTCGCTGAAATATGTTCATTTGCTGAAAACCAACAAAACCACGAAAAGTTCTTGTATTTGAAGATAAAATCTTTTTTCTTTGAAGAAGAAAGATCTAGCTGACTGAAATAAGTTCATTAGATGACAACCAACAAAAATTGACAAGAACCACGAAAAGTTCTTGTATTTTAAGATAAAATCTTACTCTGTTAAAGAAAAAACTCCCAGCTCGCTGAAATATGTTCATTTGCTGAAAACCAACAAAACCACGAAAAGTTCTTGTATTTGAAGATAAAATCTTTTTGCTTTGAAGAAGAAAGATCTAGCTGACTGAAATAAGTTCATTAGATGAAAACCAACAAAAATTGACAAGAACCACGAAAAGTTCTTGTATTTTAGGATAAAATCTTACGCTATTAAAGAAAAAACTCCCAGCTCGCTGAAATATGTTCATTTGCTGAAAACCAACAAAACCACGAAAAGTTCTTGTATTTGAAGATAAAATCTTTTTTCTTTGAAGAAGAAAGATCGAGCTGACTGAAATAAGTTCATTAGATGAAAACCAACAAAAATTGACAAGAACCACGAAAAGTTCTTGTATTTTAAGATAAAATCTTACTCTATTAAGGAAAAAACTTCCAGCTCGCTGAAATATGTTCATTTGCTGAAAACCATCAAAACCACGAAAAGTTCTTGTATTTGAAGATAAAATCTTTTTGCTTTGAAGAAGAAAGATCTAGCTGACTGCAATAAGTTCATTAGATGAAAACCAACAAAAATTGACAAGAACCACGAAAAGTTCTTGTATTTTAAGATAAAATCTTACTCTATTAAGGAAAAAACTTCCAGCTCGCTGAAATATGTTCATTTGCTGAAAACCATCAAAACCACGAAAAGTTCTTGTATTTGAAGATAAAATCTTTTTGGTTTGAAGAAGAAAGATCTAGCTGACTGAAATAAGTTCATTAGATGAAAACCAACAAAAATTGACAAGAACCACGAAAAGTTCTTGTATTTTAAGATAAAATCTTACTCTATTAAGGAAAAAACTTCCAGCTCGCTGAAATCTGTTCATTTGCTGAAAACCATCAAAACCACGAAAAGTTCTTGTATTTGAAGATAAAATCTTTTTGCTTTGAAGAAGAAAGATCTCGCTGACTGAAATAAGTTCATTAGATGAAAACCAACAAAAATTGACAAGAACCACGAAAACTTCTTGTATTTTAAGATAAAATCTTGGGCTATTAAAGAAAAAACTTCCAGCTCGCTGAAATCTGTTCATTTGCTGAAAACCATCAAAACCACGAAAAGTTCTTGTATTTGAAGATAAAATCTTTTTGCTTTGAAGAAGAAAGATCTAGCTGACTGAAATAAGTTCATGAGATGAAAACCAACACAAATTGACAAGAACCACGAAAAGTTCTTGTATTTTAAGATAAAATCTTACTCTATTCAGGAAAAAACTTCCAGCTCGCTGAAATATGTTCATTTGCTGAAAACCATCAAAACCACGAAAAGTTCTTGTATTTGAAGATAAAATCTTTTTGCTTTGAAGAAGAAAGATCTAGCTGACTGAAATAAGTTCATGAGATGAAAACCAACAAAAATTGACAAGAGCCACGAAAAGTTCTTGTATTTTAAGATAAAATCTTACGCTATTAAAGAAAAAACTCCCAGCTCGCTGAAATATGTTCATTTGCTGAAAACCATCAAAACCACGAAAAGTTCTTGTATTTGAAGATAAAATCTTTTTGCTTTGAAGAAGAAAGATCTCGCTGACTGAAATAAGTTCATTAGATGAAAACCAACAAAAATTGACAAGAACCACGAAAACTTCTTGTATTTTAAGATAAAATCTTAGGCTATTAAAGAAAAAACTTCCAGCTCGCTGAAATCTGTTCATTTGCTGAAAACCATCAAAACCACGAAAAGTTCTTGTATTTGAAGATAAAATCTTTTTGCTTTGAAGAAGAAAGATCTAGCTGACTGAAATAAGTTCATGAGATGAAAACCAACAAAAATTGACAAGAACCACGAAAAGTTCTTGTATTTTAAGATAAAATCTTACTCTATTCAGGAAAAAACTTCCAGCTCGCTGAAATATGTTCATTTGCTGAAAACCATCAAAACCACGAAAAGTTCTTGTATTTGAAGATAAAATCTTTTTTCTTTGAAGAAGAAAGATCTAGCTGACTGAAATAAGTTCATTAGATGACAACCAACAAAAATTGACAAGAACCACGAAAAGTTCTTGTATTTTAAGATAAAATCTTACTCTGTTAAAGAAAAAACTCCCAGCTCGCTGAAATATGTTCATTTGCTGAAAACCAACAAAACCACGAAAAGTTCTTGTATTTGAAGATAAAATCTTTTTGCTTTGAAGAAGAAAGATGTAGCTGACTGAAATAAGTTCATTAGATGAAAACCAACAAAAATTGACAAGAACCACGAAAAGTTCTTGTATTTTAGGATAAAATCTTACGCTATTAAAGAAAAAACTCCCAGCTCGCTGAAATATGTTCATTTGCTGAAAACCAACAAAACCACGAAAAGTTCTTGTATTTGAAGATAAAATCTTTTTCTTTGAAGAAGAAAGATCGAGCTGACTGAAATAAGTTCATTAGATGAAAACCAACAAAAATTGACAAGAACCACGAAAAGTTCTTGTATTTTAAGATAAAATCTTACTCTATTAAGGAAAAAACTTCCAGCTCGCTGAAATATGTTCATTTGCTGAAAACCATCAAAACCACGAAAAGTTCTTGTATTTGAAGATAAAATCTTTTTGCTTTGAAGAAGAAAGATCTAGCTGACTGCAATAAGTTCATTAGATGAAAACCAACAAAAATTGACAAGAACCACGAAAAGTTCTTGTATTTTAAGATAAAATCTTACTCTATTAAGGAAAAAACTTCCAGCTCGCTGAAATATGTTCATTTGCTGAAAACCATCAAAACCACGAAAAGTTCTTGTATTTGAAGATAAAATCTTAATCTATTCAGGAAAAAACTTCCAGCTCGCTGAAATATGTTCATTTGCTGAAAACCATCAAAACCACGAAAAGTTCTTGTATTTGAAGATAAAATCTTTTTGCTTTGAAGAAGAAAGATCTAGCTGACTGCAATAAGTTCATTAGATGAAAACCAACAAAAATTGACAAGAACCACGAAAAGTTCTTGTATTTTAAGATAAAATCTTACTCTATTAAGGAAAAAACTTCCAGCTCGCTGAAATATGTTCATTTGCTGAAAACCATCAAAACCACGAAAAGTTCTTGTATTTGAAGATAAAATCTTTTTGGTTTGAAGAAGAAAGATCTAGCTGACTGAAATAAGTTCATTAGATGAAAACCAACAAAAATTGACAAGAACCACGAAAAGTTCTTGTATTTTAAGATAAAATCTTACTCTATTAAGGAAAAAACTTCCAGCTCGCTGAAATCTGTTCATTTGCTGAAAACCATCAAAACCACGAAAAGTTCTTGTATTTGAAGATAAAATCTTTTTGCTTTGAAGAAGAAAGATCTCGCTGACTGAAATAAGTTCATTAGATGAAAACCAACAAAAATTGACAAGAACCACGAAAAGTTCTTGTATTTTAAGATAAAATCTTACTCTATTAAGGAAAAAACTTCCAGCTCGCTGAAATATGTTCATTTGCTGAAAACCATCAAAACCACGAAAAGTTCTTGTATTTGAAGATAAAATCTTTTTGCTTTGAAGAAGAAAGATCTCGCTGACTGAAATAAGTTCATTAGATGAAAACCAACAAAAATTGACAAGAACCACGAAAACTTCTTGTATTTTAAGATAAAATCTTGGGCTATTAAAGAAAAAACTTCCAGCTCGCTGAAATCTGTTCATTTGCTGAAAACCATCAAAACCACGAAAAGTTCTTGTATTTGAAGATAAAATCTTTTTGCTTTGAAGAAGAAAGATCTAGCTGACTGAAATAAGTTCATGAGATGAAAACCAACACAAATTGACAAGAACCACGAAAAGTTCTTGTATTTTAAGATAAAATCTTACTCTATTCAGGAAAAAACTTCCAGCTCGCTGAAATATGTTCATTTGCTGAAAACCATCAAAACCACGAAAAGTTCTTGTATTTGAAGATAAAATCTTTTTGCTTTGAAGAAGAAAGATCTAGCTGACTGAAATAAGTTCATGAGATGAAAACCAACAAAAATTGACAAGAGCCACGAAAAGTTCTTGTATTTTAAGATAAAATCTTACGCTATTAAAGAAAAAACTCCCAGCTCGCTGAAATATGTTCATTTGCTGAAAACCATCAAAACCACGAAAAGTTCTTGTATTTGAAGATAAAATCTTTTTGCTTTGAAGAAGAAAGATCTCGCTGACTGAAATAAGTTCATTAGATGAAAACCAACAAAAATTGACAAGAACCACGAAAACTTCTTGTATTTTAAGATAAAATCTTAGGCTATTAAAGAAAAAACTTCCAGCTCGCTGAAATCTGTTCATTTGCTGAAAACCATCAAAACCACGAAAAGTTCTTGTATTTGAAGATAAAATCTTTTTGCTTTGAAGAAGAAAGATCTAGCTGACTGAAATAAGTTCATGAGATGAAAACCAACAAAAATTGACAAGAACCACGAAAAGTTCTTGTATTTTAAGATAAAATCTTACTCTATTCAGGAAAAAACTTCCAGCTCGCTGAAATATGTTCATTTGCTGAAAACCATCAAAACCACGAAAAGTTCTTGTATTTGAAGATAAAATCTTTTTTCTTTGAAGAAGAAAGATCTAGCTGACTGAAATAAGTTCATTAGATGACAACCAACAAAAATTGACAAGAACCACGAAAAGTTCTTGTATTTTAAGATAAAATCTTACTCTGTTAAAGAAAAAACTCCCAGCTCGCTGAAATATGTTCATTTGCTGAAAACCAACAAAACCACGAAAAGTTCTTGTATTTGAAGATAAAATCTTTTTGCTTTGAAGAAGAAAGATCTAGCTGACTGAAATAAGTTCATGAGATGAAAACCAACAAAAATTGACAAGAGCCACGAAAAGTTCTTGTATTTTAAGATAAAATCTTACGCTATTAAAGAAAAAACTCCCAGCTCGCTGAAATATGTTCATTTGCTGAAAACCAACAAAACCACGAAAAGTTCTTGTATTTGAAGATAAAATCTTTTTTCTTTGAAGAAGAAAGATCTAGCTGACTGAAATAAGTTCATTAGATGAAAACCAACAAAAATTGACAAGAACCACGAAAAGTTCTTGTATTTTAAGATAAAATCTTACTCTATTAAGGAAAAAACTTCCAGCTCGCTGAAATCTGTTCATTTGCTGAAAACCATCAAAACCACGAAAAGTTCTTGTATTTGAAGATAAAATCTTTTTGCTTTGAAGAAGAAAGATCTAGCTGACTGAAATAAGTTCATTAGATGAAAACCAACAAAAATTGACAAGAACCACGAAAAGTTCTTGTATTTTAAGATAAAATCTTAGGCTATTAAAGAAAAAACTTCCAGCTCGCTGAAATCTGTTCATTTGCTGAAAACCATCAAAACCACGAAAAGTTCTTGTATTTGAAGATAAAATCTTTTTGCTTTGAAGAAGAAAGATCTAGCTGACTGAAATAAGTTCATTAGATGAAAACCAACAAAAATTGACAAGAACCACGAAAAGTTCTTGTATTTTAAGATAAAATCTTAGGCTATTAAAGAAAAAACTTCCAGCTCGCTGAAATCTGTTCATTTGCTGAAAACCATCAAAACCACGAAAAGTTCTTGTATTTGAAGATAAAATCTTTTTGCTTTGAAGAAGAAAGATCTAGCTGACTGAAATAAGTTCATGAGATGAAAACCAACAAAAATTGACAAGAACCACGAAAAGTTCTTGTATTTTAAGATAAAATCTTACTCTATTCAGGAAAAAACTTCCAGCTCGCTGAAATATGTTCATTTGCTGAAAACCATCAAAACCACGAAAAGTTCTTGTATTTGAAGATAAAATCTTTTTGCTTTGAAGAAGAAAGATCTAGCTGACTGAAATAAGTTCATTAGATGAAAACCAACAAAAATTGACAAGAGCCACGAAAAGTTCTTGTATTTTAAGATAAAATCTTAGGCTATTAAAGAAAAAACTTCCAGCTCGCTGAAATCTGTTCATTTGCTGAAAACCATCAAAACCACGAAAAGTTCTTGTATTTGAAGATAAAATCTTTTTGCTTTGAAGAAGAAAGATCCAGCTGACTGAAATAAGTTCATGAGATGAAAACCAACAAAAATTGACAAGAACCACGAAAAGTTCTTGTATTTTAAGATAAAATCTTACTCTATTAAGGAAAAAACTTCCAGCTCGCTGAAATGTGTTCATTTGCTGAAAACCATCAAAACCACGAAAAGTTCTTGTATTTGAAGATAAAATCTTTTTGCTTTGAAGAAGAAAGATCTAGCTGACTGAAATAAGTTCATTAGATGAAAACCAACAAAAATTGACAAGAACCACGAAAAGTTCTTGTATTTTAAGATAAAATCTTACTCTGTTAAGGAAAAAACTTCCAGCTCGCTGAAATCTGTTCATTTGCTGAACACCAACAAAACCACCAAAAGTTCTTGTATTTGAAGATAAAATCTTTTTGCGTTGAAGAAGAAAGATCTAGCTGACTGAAATAAGTTCATTAGATGAAAACCAACAAAAATTGACAAGAGCCACGAAAAGTTCTTGTATTTTAAGATAAAATCTTACTCTATTAAGGAAAAAACTTCCAGCTCGCTGAAATATGTTCATTTGCTGAAAACCATCAAAACCACGAAAAGTTCTTGTATTTGAAGATAAAATCTTTTTGCTTTGACGAAGAAAGATCTAGCTGACTGAAATAAGTTCATTCGATGAAAACCAACAAAAATTGACAAGAACCACGAAAAGTTCTTGTATTTTAAGATAAAATCTCAGGCTATTAAAGAAAAAACTTCCAGCTCGCTGAAATCTGTTCATTTGCTGAAAACCATCAAAACCACGAAAAGTTCTTGTATTTGAAGATATAATCTTTTTGCTTTGAAGAAGAAAGATCTAGCTGACTGAAATAAGTTCATTAGATGAAAACCAACAAAAATTGACAAGAACCACGAAAAGTTCTTGTAATTGAAGATAAAATCTTACTCTATTCAGGAAAAAACTTCCAGCTCGCTGAAATATGTTCATTTGCTGAAAACCATCAAAACCACGAAAAGTTCTTGTATTTGAAGATAAAATCTTTTTTCTTTGAAGAAGAAAGATCTAGCTGACTGAAATAAGTTCATTGGATGAAAACCAACAAAAATTGACAAGAACCACGAAAAGTTCTTGTATTTTAAGATAAAATCTTGCGCTATTAAAGAAAAAACTCCCAGCTCGCTGAAATATGTTCATTTGCTGAAAACCAACAAAACCACGAAAAGTTCTTGTATTTGAAGATAAAATCTTTTTTCTTTGAAGAAGAAAGATCTAGCTGACTGAAATAAGTTCATTAGATGACAACCAACAAAAATTGACAAGAACCACGAAAAGTTCTTGTATTTTAAGATAAAATCTTACTCTGTTAAAGAAAAAACTCCCAGCTCGCTGAAATATGTTCATTTGCTGAAAACCAACAAAACCACGAAAAGTTCTTGTATTTGAAGATAAAATCTTTTTGCTTTGAAGAAGAAAGATCTAGCTGACTGAAATAAGTTCATTAGATGAAAACCAACAAAAATTGACAAGAACCACGAAAAGTTCTTGTATTTTAGGATAAAATCTTACGCTATTAAAGAAAAAACTCCCAGCTCGCTGAAATATGTTCATTTGCTGAAAACCAACAAAACCACGAAAAGTTCTTGTATTTGAAGATAAAATCTTTTTTCTTTGAAGAAGAAAGATCGAGCTGACTGAAATAAGTTCATTAGATGAAAACCAACAAAAATTGACAAGAACCACGAAAAGTTCTTGTATTTTAAGATAAAATCTTACTCTATTAAGGAAAAAACTTCCAGCTCGCTGAAATATGTTCATTTGCTGAAAACCATCAAAACCACGAAAAGTTCTTGTATTTGAAGATAAAATCTTTTTGCTTTGAAGAAGAAAGATCTAGCTGACTGCAATAAGTTCATTAGATGAAAACCAACAAAAATTGACAAGAACCACGAAAAGTTCTTGTATTTTAAGATAAAATCTTACTCTATTAAGGAAAAAACTTCCAGCTCGCTGAAATATGTTCATTTGCTGAAAACCATCAAAACCACGAAAAGTTTTTGTATTTGAAGATAAAATCTTTTTGGTTTGAAGAAGAAAGATCTAGCTGACTGAAATAAGTTCATTAGATGAAAACCAACAAAAATTGACAAGAACCACGAAAAGTTCTTGTATTTTAAGATAAAATCTTACTCTATTAAGGAAAAAACTTCCAGCTCGCTGAAATCTGTTCATTTGCTGAAAACCATCAAAACCACGAAAAGTTCTTGTATTTGAAGATAAAATCTTTTTGCTTTGAAGAAGAAAGATCTCGCTGACTGAAATAAGTTCATTAGATGAAAACCAACAAAAATTGACAAGAACCACGAAAACTTCTTGTATTTTAAGATAAAATCTTAGGCTATTAAAGAAAAAACTTCCAGCTCGCTGAAATCTGTTCATTTGCTGAAAACCATCAAAACCACGAAAAGTTCTTGTATTTGAAGATAAAATCTTTTTGCTTTGAAGAAGAAAGATCTAGCTGACTGAAATAAGTTCATGAGATGAAAACCAACAAAAATTGACAAGAACCACGAAAAGTTCTTGTATTTTAAGATAAAATCTTACTCTATTCAGGAAAAAACTTCCAGCTCGCTGAAATATGTTCATTTGCTGAAAACCATCAAAACCACGAAAAGTTCTTGTATTTGAAGATAAAATCTTTTTGCTTTGAAGAAGAAAGATCTAGCTGACTGAAATAAGTTCATGAGATGAAAACCAACAAAAATTGACAAGAGCCACGAAAAGTTCTTGTATTTTAAGATAAAATCTTACGCTATTAAAGAAAAAACTCCCAGCTCGCTGAAATATGTTCATTTGCTGAAAACCAACAAAACCACGAAAAGTTCTTGTATTTGAAGATAAAATCTTTTTTCTTTGAAGAAGAAAGATCTAGCTGACTGAAATAAGTTCATTAGATGAAAACCAACAAAAATTGACAAGAACCACGAAAAGTTCTTGTATTTTAAGATAAAATCTTACTCTATTAAGGAAAAAACTTCCAGCTCGCTGAAATCTGTTCATTTGCTGAAAACCATCAAAACCACGAAAAGTTCTTGTATTTGAAGATAAAATCTTTTTGCTTTGAAGAAGAAAGATCTAGCTGACTGAAATAAGTTCATTAGATGAAAACCAACAAAAATTGACAAGAACCACGAAAAGTTCTTGTATTTTAAGATAAAATCTTAGGCTATTAAAGAAAAAACTTCCAGCTCGCTGAAATCTGTTCATTTGCTGAAAACCATCAAAACCACGAAAAGTTCTTGTATTTGAAGATAAAATCTTTTTGCTTTGAAGAAGAAAGATCTAGCTGACTGAAATAAGTTCATTAGATGAAAACCAACAAAAATTGACAAGAACCACGAAAAGTTCTTGTATTTTAAGATAAAATCTTAGGCTATTAAAGAAAAAACTTCCAGCTCGCTGAAATCTGTTCATTTGCTGAAAACCATCAAAACCACGAAAAGTTCTTGTATTTGAAGATAAAATCTTTTTGCTTTGAAGAAGAAAGATCTAGCTGACTGAAATAAGTTCATGAGATGAAAACCAACAAAAATTGACAAGAACCACGAAAAGTTCTTGTATTTTAAGATAAAATCTTACTCTATTCAGGAAAAAACTTCCAGCTCGCTGAAATATGTTCATTTGCTGAAAACCATCAAAACCACGAAAAGTTCTTGTATTTGAAGATAAAATCTTTTTGCTTTGAAGAAGAAAGATCTAGCTGACTGAAATAAGTTCATTAGATGAAAACCAACAAAAATTGACAAGAGCCACGAAAAGTTCTTGTATTTTAAGATAAAATCTTAGGCTATTAAAGAAAAAACTTCCAGCTCGCTGAAATCTGTTCATTTGCTGAAAACCATCAAAACCACGAAAAGTTCTTGTATTTGAAGATAAAATCTTTTTGCTTTGAAGAAGAAAGATCCAGCTGACTGAAATAAGTTCATGAGATGAAAACCAACAAAAATTGACAAGAACCACGAAAAGTTCTTGTATTTTAAGATAAAATCTTACTCTATTAAGGAAAAAACTTCCAGCTCGCTGAAATGTGTTCATTTGCTGAAAACCATCAAAACCACGAAAAGTTCTTGTATTTGAAGATAAAATCTTTTTGCTTTGAAGAAGAAAGATCTAGCTGACTGAAATAAGTTCATTAGATGAAAACCAACAAAAATTGACAAGAACCACGAAAAGTTCTTGTATTTTAAGATAAAATCTTACTCTGTTAAGGAAAAAACTTCCAGCTCGCTGAAATCTGTTCATTTGCTGAACACCAACAAAACCACCAAAAGTTCTTGTATTTGAAGATAAAATCTTTTTGCGTTGAAGAAGAAAGATCTAGCTGACTGAAATAAGTTCATTAGATGAAAACAAACAAAAATTGACAAGAACCACGAAAAGTTCTTGTATTTTAAGATAAAATCTTAGGCTATTAAAGAAAAAACTTCCAGCTCGCTGAAATCTGTTCATTTGCTGAAAACCATCAAAACCACGAAAAGTTCTTGTATTTGAAGATAAAATCTTTTTGCTTTGAAGAAGAAAGATCTAGCTGACTGAAATAAGTTCATTAGATGAAAACCATCAGAAATTGACAAGAACCACGAAAAGTTCTTGTATTTTAAGATAAAATCTTACTCTATTCAGGAAAAAACTTCCAGCTCGCTGAAATATGTTCATTTGCTGATAACCATCAAAACCACGAAAAGTTCTTGTATTTGAAGATAAAATCTTTTTGCTTTGAAGAAGAAAGATCTAGCTGACTGAAATAAGTTCATTAGATGAAAACCAACAAAAATTGACAAGAACCACGAAAAGTTCTTGTATTTTAAGATAAAATCTTAGGCTATTCAGGAAAAAAGTTCCAGCTCACTGAAATCTGTTTATTTGCTGAAAACCATCAAAACCACGAAAGGTTCTTGTATTTGAAGATAAAATCTTTTTGCTTTGAAGAAGAAAGATCCAGCTGACTGAAATAAGTTCATTAGATGAAAACCAACAAAAATTGACAAGAGCCACGAAAAGTTCTTGTATTTTAAGATAAAATCTTACTCTATTAAGGAAAAAACTTCCAGCTCGCTGAAATCTGTTCATTTGCTGAAAACCATCAAAACCACGAAAAGTTCTTGTATTTGAAGATAAAATCTTTTTGCTTTGAAGAAGAAAGATCTAGCTGACTGAAATAAGTTCATTAGATGAAAACCAACAAAAATTGACAAGAACCACGAAAAGTTCTTGTATTTTAAGATAAAATCTTACTCTATTCAGGAAAAAACTTCCAGCTCGCTGAAATATGTTCATTTGCTGAAAACCATCAAAACCACGAAAAGTTCTTGTATTTGAAGATAAAATCTTTTTGCTTTGAAGAAGAAAGATCTAGCTGACTGAAATAAGTTCATTAGATGAAAACCAACAAAAATTGACAAGAACCACGAAAAGTTCTTGTATTTTAGGATAAAATCTTACGCTATTAAAGAAAAAACTCCCAGCTCGCTGAAATATGTTCATTTGCTGAAAACCAACAAAACCACGAAAAGTTCTTGTATTTGAAGATAAAATCTTTTTTCTTTGAAGAAGAAAGATCTAGCTGACTGAAATAAGTTCATTAGATGAAAACCAACAAAAATTGACAAGAACCTCGAAAAGTTCTTGTATTTTAAGATAAAATCTTACTCTATTCAGGAAAAAACTTCCAGCTCGCTGAAATATGTTCATTTGCTGAAAACCATCAAAACCACGAAAAGTTCTTGTATTTGAAGCTAAAATCTTTTTGCTTTGAAGAAGAAAGATCTAGCTGACTGAAATAAGTTCATTAGATGAAAACCAACAAAAATTGACAAGAACCACGAAAAGTTCTTGTATTTTAAGATAAAATCTTAGGCTATTAAAGAAAAAACTTCCAGCTCGCTGAAATATGTTCATTTGCTGAAAACCATCAAAACCACGAAAAGTTCTTGTATTTGAAGATAAAATCTTTTTGCTTTGAAGAAGAAAGATCTAGCTGACTGAAATAAGTTCATGAGATGAAAACCAACAAAAATTGACAAGAACCACGAAAAGTTCTTGTATTTTAAGATAAAAACTTACTCTATTCAGGAAAAAACTTCCAGCTCGCTGAAATATGTTCATTTGCTGAAAACCATCAAAACCACGAAAAGTTCTTGTATTTGAAGATAAAATCTTTTTGCTTTGAAGAAGAAAGATCTTGCTGACTGAAATAAGTTCATGAGATGAAAACCAACAAAAATTGACAAGAACCACGAAAAGTTCTTGTATTTTAAGATAAAATCTTACTCTGTTAAGGAAAAAACTTCCAGCTCGCTGAAATCTGTTCATTTGCTGAACACCAACAAAACCACCAAAAGTTCTTGTATTTGAAGATAAAATCTTTTTGCGTTGAAGAAGAAAGATCTAGCTGACTGAAATAAGTTCATTAGATGAAAACAAACAAAAATTGACAAGAACCACGAAAAGTTCTTGTATTTTAAGATAAAATCTTAGGCTATTAAAGAAAAAACTTCCAGCTCGCTGAAATCTGTTCATTTGCTGAAAACCATCAAAACCACGAAAAGTTCTTGTATTTGAAGATAAAATCTTTTTGCTTTGAAGAAGAAAGATCTAGCTGACTGAAATAAGTTCATTAGATGAAAACCATCAGAAATTGACAAGAACCACGAAAAGTTCTTGTATTTTAAGATAACATCTTACTCTATTCAGGAAAAAACTTCCAGCTCGCTGAAATATGTTCATTTGCTGATAACCATCAAAACCACGACAAGTTCTTGTCTTTGAAGATAACATCTTTTTGCTTTGAAGAAGAAAGATCTAGCTGACTGAAATAAGTTCATTAGATGAAAACCAACAAAAATTGACAAGAACCACGAAAAGTTCTTGTATTTTAAGATAAAATCTTAGGCTATTCAGGAAAAAAGTTCCAGCTCACTGAAATCTGTTTATTTGCTGAAAACCATCAAAACCACGAAAGGTTCTTGTATTTGAAGATAAAATCTTTTTGCTTTGAAGAAGAAAGATCCAGCTGACTGAAATAAGTTCATGAGATGAAAACCAACAAAAATTGACAAGAGCCACGAAAAGTTCTTGTATTTTAAGATAAAATCTTACTCTATTAAGGAAAAAACTTCCAGCTCGCTGAAATCTGTTCATTTGCTAAAAACCATCAAAACCACGAAAAGTTCTTGTATTTGAAGATAAAATCTTTTTGCTTTGAAGAAGAAAGATCTAGCTGACTGAAATAAGTTCATCAGATGAAAACCAACAAAAATTGACAAGAACCACGAAAAGTTCTTGTATTTTAAGATAACATCTTACTCTATTCAGGAAAAAACTTCCAGCTCGCTGAAATATGTTCATTTGCTGAAAACCATCAAAACCACGAAAAGTTCTTGTATTTGAAGATAAAATCTTTTTGCTTTGAAGAAGAAAGATCTAGCTGACTGAAATAAGTTCATTCGATGAAAACCAACAAAAATTGACAAGAACCACGAAAAGTTCTTGTATTTTCAGATAAAATCTTACTCTATTAAGGAAAAAACTTGCAGCTCGCTGAAATATGTTCATTTGCTGAAAACCATCAAAACCACGAAAAGTTCTTGTATTTGAAGATAAAATCTTTTTGCTTTGAAGAAGAAAGATCGAGCTGACTGAAATCAGTTCATTGGATGAAAACCAACAAAAATTGACAAGAACCACGAAAAGGTCTTGTATTTTAAGATAGAATCTTACTCTATTAAGGAAAAAACTTCCAGCTCGCTGAAATATGTTCATTTGCTGAAAACCATCAAAACCACGAAAAGTTCTTGTATTTGAAGATAAAATCTTTTTGCTTTGAAGAAGAAAGATCTCGCTGACTGAAATAAGTTCATTAGATGAAAACCAACAAAAATTGACAAGAACCACGAAAAGCTCTTGTATTTTAAGATAAAATCTTACTCTATTAAGGAAAAAACTTCCAGCTCGCTGAAATCTGTTCATTTGCTGAAAACCATCAAAACCACGAAAAGTTCTTGTATTTGAAGATAAAATCTTTTTGCTTTGAAGAAGAAAGATCTAGCTGACTGAAATAAGTTCATTAGATGAAAACCAACAAAAATTGACAAGAACCACGAAAAGTTCTTGTATTTTAAGATAAAATCTTACTCTATTCAGGAAAAAACTTCCAGCTCGCTGAAATATGTTCATTTGCTGAAAACCATCAAAACCACGAAAAGTTCTTGTATTTGAAGATAAAATCTTTTTGCTTTGAAGAAGAAAGATCTAGCTGACAGAAATAAGTTCATTGGATGAAAACCAACAAAAATTGACAAGAACCACGAAAAGTTCTTGTATTTTAAGATAAAATCTTACGCTATTAAAGAAAAAACTCCCAGCTCGCTGAAATATGTTCATTTGCTGAAAACCAACAAAACCACGAAAAGTTCTTGTATTTGAAGATACAATCTTTTTGCTTTGAAGAAGAAAGATCTAGCTGACTGAAATAAGTTCATTAGATGAAAACCAACAAAAATTGACAAGAACCACGAAAAGTTCTTGTATTTTAAGATAAAATCTTACGCTATTAAAGAAAAAACTCCCAGCTCGCTGAAATATGTTCATTTGCTGAAAACCAACAAAACCACGAAAAGTTCTTGTATTTGAACATAAAATCTTTTTTCTTTGAAGAAGAAAGATCGAGCTGACTGAAATAAGTTCATTAGATGAAAACCAACAAAAATTGACAAGAACCACGAAAAGTTCTTGTATTTTAAGATAAAATCTTACTCTATTCAGGAAAAAACTTCCAGCTCGCTGAAATATGTTCATTTGCTGAAAACCATCAAAACCACGAAACGTTCTTGTATTTGAAGATAAAATCTTTTTGCTTTGAAGAAGAAAGATCTAGCTGACTGAAATAAGTTCATTAGATGAAAACCAACAAAAATTGACAAGAACCACGAAAAGTTCTTGTATTTTAGGATAAAATCTTACGCTATTAAAGAAAAAACTCCCAGCTCGCTGAAATATGTTCATTTGCTGAAAACCAACAAAACCACGAAAAGTTCTTGTATTTGAAGATAAAATCTTTTTTCTTTGAAGAAGAAAGATCTAGCTGACTGAAATAAGTTCATTAGATGAAAACCAACAAAAATTGACAAGAACCACGAAAAGTTCTTGTATTTTAAGATAAAATCTTACTCTATTAAGGAAAAAACTTCCAGCTCGCTGAAATATGTTCATTTGCTGAAAACCATCAAAACCACGAAAAGTTCTTGTATTTGAAGATAAAATCTTTTTGCTTTGAAGAAGAAAGATCTAGCTGACTGAAATAAGTTCATTAGATGAAAACCAACAAAAATTGACAAGAACCACGAAAAGTTCATGTATTTGAAGATAAAATCTTACTCTATTAAGGAAAAAACTTCCAGCTCGCTGAAATATGTTCATTTGCTGAAAACCATCAAAACCACGAAAAGTTCTTGTATTTGAAGATAAAATCTTTTTGCTTTGAAGAAGAAAGATCTAGCTGACTGAAATAAGTTAATTCGATGAAAACCAACAAAAATTGACAAGAACCACGAAAAGTTCTTGTATTTTAAGATAAAATCTTAGGCTATTAAAGAAAAAACTTCCAGCTCGCTGAAATCTGTTCATTTGCTGAAAACCATCAAAACCACGAAAAGTTCTTGTATTTGAAGATAAAATCTTTTTGCTTTGAAGAAGAAAGATCTAGCTGACTGAAATAAGTTCATGAGATGAAAACCAACAAAAATTGACAAGAACCACGAAAAGTTCTTGTATTTTAAGATAAAATCTTACTCTATTCAGGAAAAAACTTCCAGCTCGCTGAAATATGTTCATTTGCTGAAAACCATCAAAACCACGAAAAGTTCTTGTATTTGAAGATAAAATCTTTTTGCTTTGAAGAAGAAAGATCTAGCTGACTGAAATAAGTTCATTAGATGAAAACCAACAAAAATTGACAAGAGCCACGAAAAGTTCTTGTATTTTAAGATAAAATCTTACTCTATTAAGGAAAAAACTTCCAGCTCGCTGAAATATGTTCATTTGCTGAAAACCATCAAAACCACGAAAAGTTCTTGTATTTGAAGATATAATCTTTTTGCTTTGAAGAAGAAAGATCTAGCTGACTGAAATAAGTTCATTAGATGAAAACCAACAAAAATTGACAAGAACCACGAAAAGTTCTTGTAATTGAAGATAAAATCTTACTCTATTCAGGAAAAAACTTCCAGCTCGCTGAAATATGTTCATTTGCTGAAAACCATCAAAACCACGAAAAGTTCTTGTATTTGAAGATAAAATCTTTTTTCTTTGAAGAAGAAAGATCTAGCTGACTGAAATAAGTTCATTGGATGAAAACCAACAAAAATTGACAAGAACCACGAAAAGTTCTTGTATTTTAAGATAAAATCTTACGCTATTAAAGAAAAAACTCCCAGCTCGCTGAAATATGTTCATTTGCTGAAAACCAACAAAACCACGAAAAGTTCTTGTATTTGAAGATAAAATCTTTTTTCTTTGAAGAAGAAAGATCTAGCTGACTGAAATAAGTTCATTCGATGACAACCAACAAAAATTGACAAGAACCACGAAAAGTTCTTGTATTTTAAGATAAAATCTTACTCTGTTAAAGAAAAAACTCCCAGCTCGCTGAAATATGTTCATTTGCTGAAAACCAACGAAACCACGAAAAGTTCTTGTATTTGAAGATAAAATCTTTTTGCTTTGAAGAAGAAAGATCTAGCTGACTGAAATAAGTTCATTAGATGAAAACCAACAAAAATTGACAAGAACCACGAAAAGTTCTTGTATTTTAGGATAAAATCTTACGCTATTAAAGAAAAAACTCCCAGCTCGCTGAAATATGTTCATTTGCTGAAAACCAACAAAACCACGAAAAGTTCTTGTATTTGAAGATAAAATCTTTTTTCTTTGAAGAAGAAAGATCGAGCTGACTGAAATAAGTTCATTAGATGAAAACCAACAAAAATTGACAAGAACCACGAAAAGTTCTTGTATTTTAAGATAAAATCTTACTCTATTAAGGAAAAAACTTCCAGCTCGCTGAAATATGTTCATTTGCTGAAAACCATCAAAACCACGAAAAGTTCTTGTATTTGAAGATAAAATGTTTTTGCTTTGAAGAAGAAAGATCTAGCTGACTGAAATAAGTTCATTAGATGAAAACCAACAAAAATTGACAAGAACCACGAAAAGTTCTTGTATTTTAAGATAAAATCTTACTCTATTAAGGAAAAAACTTCCAGCTCGCTGAAATATGTTCATTTGCTGAAAACCATCAAAACCACGAAAAGTTCTTGTATTTGAAGATAAAATCTTTTTGGTTTGAAGAAGAAAGATCTAGCTGACTGAAATAAGTTCATTAGATGAAAACCAACAAAAATTGACAAGAACCACGAAAAGTTCTTGTATTTTCAGATAAAATCTTACTCTATTAAGGAAAAAACTTCCAGCTCGCTGAAATCTGTTCATTTGCTGAAAACCATCAAAACCACGAAAAGTTCTTGTATTTGAAGATAAAATCTTTTTGCTTTGAAGAAGAAAGATCTCGCTGACTGAAATAAGTTCATTAGATGAAAACCAACAAAAATTGACAAGAACCACGAAAAGTTCTTGTATTTTAAGATAAAATCTTTGGCTATCAAAGAAAAAACTTCCAGCTCGCTGAAATCTGTTCATTTGCTGAAAACCATCAAAACCACGAAAAGTTCTTGTATTTGAAGATAAAATCTTTTTGCTTTGAAGAAGAAAGATCCAGCTGACTGAAATAAGTTCATTAGATGAAAACCAACAAAAATTGACAAGAACCACGAAAAGTTCTTGTATTTTAAGATAAAATCTTACTCTATTAAGGAAAAAACTTCCAGCTCGCTGAAATCTGTTCATTTGCTGAAAACCAACAAAACCACCAAAATTTCTTGTATTTGAAGATAAAATCTTTTTGCTTTGACGAAGAAAGATCTAGCTGACTGAAATAAGTTCATTAGATGAAAACCAACAAAAATTGACAAGAACCACGAAAAGTTCTTGTATTTTAAGATAAAATCTTAGGCTATTAAAGAAAAAACTTCCAGCTCGCTGAAATCTGTTCATTTGCTGAAAACCATCAAAACCACGAAAAGTTCTTGTATTTGAAGATAAAATCTTTTTGCTTTGAAGAAGAAAGATCTAGCTGACTGAAATAAGTTCATGAGATGAAAACCAACAAAAATTGACAAGAACCACGAAAAGTTCTTGTATTTTAAGATAAAATCTTACTCTATTCAGGAAAAAACTTCCAGCTCGCTGAAATATGTTCATTTGCTGAAAACCATCAAAACCACGAAAAGTTCTTGTATTTGAAGATAAAATCTTTTTGCTTTGAAGAAGAAAGATCCAGCTGACTGAAATAAGTTCATTAGATGAAAACCAACAAAAATTGACAAGAACCACGAAAAGTTCTTGTATTTTAAGATAAAATCTTACTCTATTAAGGAAAAAACTTCCAGCTCGCTGAAATCTGTTCATTTGCTGAAAACCATCAAAACCACGAAAAGTTCTTGTATTTGAAGATAAAATCTTTTTGCTTTGAAGAAGAAAGATCTAGCTGACTGAAATAAGTTCATTCGATGAAAACCAACAAAAATTGACAAGAACCACGAAAAGTTCTTGTATTTTAAGATAAAATCTTACTCTATTCAGGAAAAAACTTCCAGCTCGCTGAAATATGTTCATTTGCTGAAAACCATCAAAACCACGAAAAGTTCTTGTATTTGAAGATAAAATCTTTTTGCTTTGAAGAAGAAAGATCTAGCTGACTGAAATAAGTTCATTAGATGAAAACCAACAAAAATTGACAAGAGCCACGAAAAGTTCTTGTATTTTAAGATAAAATCTTACTCTATTAAGGAAAAAACTTCCAGCTCGCTGAAATATGTTCATTTGCTGAAAACCATCAAAACCACGAAAAGTTCTTGTATTTCAAGATAAAATCTTTTTGCTTTGACGAAGAAAGATCTAGCTGACTGAAATAAGTTCATTCGATGAAAACCAACAAAAATTGACAAGAACCACGAAAAGTTCTTGTATTTTAAGATAAAATCTCAGGCTATTAAAGAAAAAACTTCCAGCTCGCTGAAATCTGTTCATTTGCTGAAAACCATCAAAACCACGAAAAGTTCTTGTATTTGAAGATAAAATCTTTTTGCTTTGAAGAAGAAAGATCTAGCTGACTGAAATAAGTTCATTAGATGAAAACCAACAAAAATTGACAAGAGCCACGAAAAGTTCTTGTATTTTAAGATAAAATCTTACTCTATTAAGGAAAAAACTTCCAGCTCGCTGAAATATGTTCATTTGCTGAAAACCATCAAAACCACGAAAAGTTCTTGTATTTGAAGATAAAATCTTTTTGCTTTGACGAAGAAAGATCTAGCTGACTTAAATAAGTTCATTCGATGAAAACCAACAAAAATTGACAAGAACCACGAAAAGTTCTTGTATTTTAAGATAAAATCTTACTCTATTCAGGAAAAAACTTCCAGCTCGCTGAAATATGTTCATTTGCTGAAAACCATCAAAACCACGAAAAGTTCTTGTATTTGAAGATAAAATCTTTTAGCTTTGAAGAAGAAAGATCTAGCTGACTGAAATAAGTTCATTAGATGAAAACCAACAAAAATTGACAAGAGCCACGAAAAGTTCTTGTATTTTAAGATAAAATCTTACTCTATTAAGGAAAAAACTTCCAGCTCGCTGAAATATGTTCATTTGCTGAAAACCATCAAAACCACGAAAAGTTCTTGTATTTGAAGATAAAATCTTTTTGCTTTGAAGAAGAAAGATCCAGCTGACTGAAATAAGTTCATTAGATGAAAACCAACAAAAATTGACAAGAACCACGAAAAGTTCTTGTATTTTAAGATAAAATCTTACTCTATTAAGGAAAAAACTTCCAGCTCGCTGAAATCTGTTCATTTGCTGAAAACCATCAAAACCACGAAAAGTTCTTGTATTTGAAGATAAAATCTTTTTGCTTTGAAGAAGAAAGATCTAGCTGACTGAAATAAGTTCATGAGATGAAAACCAACAAAAATTGACAAGAACCACGAAAAGTTCTTGTATTTTAAGATAAAATCTTACTCTATTCAGGAAAAAACTTCCAGCTCGCTGAAATATGTTCATTTGCTGAAAACCATCAAAACCACGAAAAGTTCTTGTATTTGAAGATAAAATCTTTTTGCTTTGAAGAAGAAAGATCTAGCTGACTGAAATAAGTTCATTAGATGAAAACCAACAAAAATTGACAAGAGCCACGAACAGTTCTTGTATTTTAAGATAAAATCTTACTCTATTAAGGAAAAAACTTCCAGCTCGCTGAAATATGTTCATTTGCTGAAAACCATCAAAACCACGAAAAGTTCTTGTATTTGAAGATAAAATCTTTTTGCTTTGACGAAGAAAGATCTAGCTGACTGAAATAAGTTCATTCGATGAAAACCAACAAAAATTGACAAGAACCACGAAAAGTTCTTGTATTTTAAGATAAAATCTCAGGCTATTAAAGAAAAAACTTCCAGCTCGCTGAAATCTGTTCATTTGCTGAAAACCATCAAAACCACGAAAAGTTCTTGTATTTGAAGATATAATCTTTTTGCTTTGAAGAAGAAAGATCTAGCTGACTGAAATAAGTTCATTAGATGAAAACCAACAAAAATTGACAAGAACCACGAAAAGTTCTTGTAATTGAAGATAAAATCTTACTCTATTCAGGAAAAAACTTCCAGCTCGCTGAAATATGTTCATTTGCTGAAAACCATCAAAACCACGAAAAGTTCTTGTATTTGAAGATAAAATCTTTTTTCTTTGAAGAAGAAAGATCTAGCTGACTGAAATAAGTTCATTGGATGAAAACCAACAAAAATTGACAAGAACCACGAAAAGTTCTTGTATTTTAAGATAAAATCTTACGCTATTAAAGAAAAAACTCCCAGCTCGCTGAAATATGTTCATTTGCTGAAAACCAACAAAACCACGAAAAGTTCTTGTATTTGAAGATAAAATCTTTTTTCTTTGAAGAAGAAAGATCTAGCTGACTGAAATAAGTTCATTAGATGACAACCAACAAAAATTGACAAGAACCACGAAAAGTTCTTGTATTTTAAGATAAAATCTTACTCTGTTAAAGAAAAAACTCCCAGCTCGCTGAAATATGTTCATTTGCTGAAAACCAACAAAACCACGAAAAGTTCTTGTATTTGAAGATAAAATCTTTTTGCTTTGAAGAAGAAAGATCTAGCTGACTGAAATAAGTTCATTAGATGAAAACCAACAAAAATTGACAAGAACCACGAAAAGTTCTTGTATTTTAGGATAAAATCTTACGCTATTAAAGAAAAAACTCCCAGCTCGCTGAAATATGTTCATTTGCTGAAAACCAACAAAACCACGAAAAGTTCTTGTATTTGAAGATAAAATCTTTTTTCTTTGAAGAAGAAAGATCGAGCTGACTGAAATAAGTTCATTAGATGAAAACCAACAAAAATTGACAAGAACCACGAAAAGTTCTTGTATTTTAAGATAAAATCTTACTCTATTAAGGAAAAAACTTCCAGCTCGCTGAAATATGTTCATTTGCTGAAAACCATCAAAACCACGAAAAGTTCTTGTATTTGAAGATAAAATCTTTTTGCTTTGAAGAAGAAAGATCTAGCTGACTGAAATAAGTTCATTAGATGAAAACCAACAAAAATTGACAAGAACCACGAAAAGTTCTTGTATTTTAAGATAAAATCTTACTCTATTAAGGAAAAAACTTCCAGCTCGCTGAAATATGTTCATTGCTGAAAACCATCAAAACCACGAAAAGTTCTTGTATTTGAAGATAAAATCTTTTTGGTTTGAAGAAGAAAGATCTAGCTGACTGAAATAAGTTCATTAGATGAAAACCAACAAAAATTGACAAGAACCACGAAAAGTTCTTGTATTTTAAGATAAAATCTTACTCTATTAAGGAAAAAACTTCCAGCTCGCTGAAATCTGTTCATTTGCTGAAAACCATCAAAACCACGAAAAGTTCTTGTATTTGAAGATAAAATCTTTTTGCTTTGAAGAAGAAAGATCTCGCTGACTGAAATAAGTTCATTAGATGAAAACCAACAAAAATTGACAAGAACCACGAAAAGTTCTTGTATTTTAAGATAAAATCTTCGGCTATTAAAGAAAAAACTTCCAGCTCGCTGAAATCTGTTCATTTGCTGAAAACCATCAAAACCACGAAAAGTTCTTGTATTTGAAGATAAAATCTTTTTGCTTTGAAGAAGAAAGATCTAGCTGACTGAAATAAGTTCATTAGATGAAAACCAACAAAAATTGACAAGAACCACGAAAAGTTCTTGTATTTTAAGATAAAATCTTACTCTATTAAGGAAAAAACTTCCAGCTCGCTGAAATCTGTTCATTTGCTGAAAACCAACAAAACCACCAAAAGTTCTTGTATTTGAAGATAAAATCTTTTTGCTTTGACGAAGAAAGATCTAGCTGACTGAAATAAGTTCATTAGATGAAAACCAACAAAAATTGACAAGAACCACGAAAAGTTCTTGTATTTTAAGATAAAATCTTAGCCTATTAAAGAAAAAACTTCCAGCTCGCTGAAATCTGGTCATTTGCTGAAAACCATCAAAACCACGAAAAGTTCTTCTATTTGAAGATAAAATCTTTTTGCTTTGTAGAAGAAAGATCTAGCTGACTGAAATAAGTTCATGAGATGAAAACCAACAAAAATTGACAAGAACCACGAAAAGTTCTTGTATTTTAAGATAAAATCTTACTCTATTCAGGAAAAAACTTCCAGCTCGCTGAAATATGTTCATTTGCTGAAAACCATCAAAACCACGAAAAGTTCTTGTATTTGAAGATAAAATCTTTTTGCTTTGAAGAAGAAAGATCTAGCTGACTGAAATAAGTTCATTAGATGAAAACCAACAAAAATTGACAAGAGCCACGAAAAGTTCTTGTATTTTAAGATAAAATCTTACGCTATTAAAGAAAAAACTTCCAGCTCGCTGAAATATGTTCATTTGCTGAAAACCATCAAAACCACGAAAAGTTCTTGTATTTGAAGATAAAATCTTTTTTCTTTGAAGAAGAAAGATCTAGCTGACTGAAATAAGTTCATTGGATGAAAACCAACAAAAATTGACAAGAACCACGAAAAGTTCTTGTATTTTAAGATAAAATCTTACGCTATTAAAGAAAAAACTCCCAGCTCGCTGAAATATGTTCATTTGCTGAAAACCAACAAAACCACGAAAAGTTCTTGTATTTGAAGATAAAATCTTTTTTCTTTGAAGAAGAAAGATCTAGCTGACTGAAATAAGTTCATTAGATGACAACCAACAAAAATTGACAAGAACCACGAAAAGTTCTTGTATTTTAAGATAAAATCTTACTCTGTTAAAGAAAAAACTCCCAGCTCGCTGAAATATGTTCATTTGCTGAAAACCAACAAAACCACGAAAAGTTCTTGTATTTGAAGATAAAATCTTTTTGCTTTGAAGAAGAAAGATCTAGCTGACTGAAATAAGTTCATGAGATGAAAACCAACAAAAATTGACAAGAACCACGAAAAGTTCTTGTATTTTAGGATAAAATCTTACGCTATTAAAGAAAAGACTCCCAGCTCGCTGAAATATGTTCATTTGCTGAAAACCAACAAAACCACGAAAAGTTCTTGTATTTGAAGATAAAATCTTTTTTCTTTGAAGAAGAAAGATCGAGCTGACTGAAATAAGTTCATTAGATGAAAACCAACAAAAATTGACAAGAACCACGAAAAGTTCTTGTATTTTAAGATAAAATCTTACTCTATTAAGGAAAAAACTTCCAGCTCGCTGAAATATGTTCATTTGCTGAAAACCATCAAAACCACGAAAAGTTCTTGTATTTGAAGATAAAATCTTTTTGCTTTGAAGAAGAAAGATCTAGCTGACTGAAATAAGTTCATTAGATGAAAACCAACAAAAATTGACAAGAACCACGAAAAGTTCTTGTATTTTAAGATAAAATCTTACTCTATTAAGGAAAAAACTTCCAGCTCGCTGAAATATGTTCATTTGCTGAAAACCATCAAAACCACGAAAAGTTCTTGTATTTGAAGATAAAATCTTTTTGGTTTGAAGAAGAAAGATCTAGCTGACTGAAATAAGTTCATTAGATGAAAACCAACAAAAATTGACAAGAACCACGAAAAGTTCTTGTATTTTAAGATAAAATCTTACTCTATTAAGGAAAAAACTTCCAGCTCGCTGAAATCTGTTCATTTGCTGAAAACCATCAAAACCACGAAAAGTTCTTGTATTTGAAGATAAAATCTTTTTGCTTTGAAGAAGAAAGATCTCGCTGACTGAAATAAGTTCATTAGATGAAAACCAACAAAAATTGACAAGAACCACGAAAAGTTCTTGTATTTTAAGATAAAATCTTCGGCTATTAAAGAAAAAACTTCCAGCTCGCTGAAATCTGTTCATTTGCTGAAAACCATCAAAACCACGAAAAGTTCTTGTATTTGAAGATAAAATCTTTTTGCTTTGAAGAAGAAAGATCTAGCTGACTGAAATAAGTTCATTAGATGAAAACCAACAAAAATTGACAAGAACCACGAAAAGTTCTTGTATTTTAAGATAAAATCTTACTCTATTAAGGAAAAAACTTCCAGCTCGCTGAAATATGTTCATTTGCTGAAAACCATCAAAACCACGAAAAGTTCTTGTATTTGAAGATAAAATCTTTTTGGTTTGAAGAAGAAAGATCTAGCTGACTGAAATAAGTTCATTAGATGAAAACCAACAAAAATTGACAAGAACCACGAAAAGTTCTTGTATTTTAAGATAAAATCTTACTCTATTAAGGAAAAAACTTCCAGCTCGCTGAAATCTGTTCATTTGCTGAAAACCATCAAAACCACGAAAAGTTCTTGTATTTGAAGATAAAATCTTTTTGCTTTGAAGAAGAAAGATCTCGCTGACTGAAATAAGTTCATTAGATGAAAACCAACAAAAATTGACAAGAACCACGAAAAGTTCTTGTATTTTAAGATAAAATCTTCGGCTATTAAAGAAAAAACTTCCAGCTCGCTGAAATCTGTTCATTTGCTGAAAACCATCAAAACCACGAAAAGTTCTTGTATTTGAAGATAAAATCTTTTTGCTTTGAAGAAGAAAGATCTAGCTGACTGAAATAAGTTCATTAGATGAAAACCAACAAAAATTGACAAGAACCACGAAAAGTTCTTGTATTTTAAGATAAAATCTTACTCTATTAAGGAAAAAACTTCCAGCTCACTGAAATCTGTTCATTTGCTGAAAACCAACAAAACCACCAAAAGTTCTTGTATTTGAAGATAAAATCTTTTTGCTTTGACGAAGAAAGATCTAGCTGACTGAAATAAGTTCATTAGATGAAAACCAACAAAAATTGACAAGAACCACGAAAAGTTCTTGTATTTTAAGATAAAATCTTAGCCTATTAAAGAAAAAACTTCCAGCTCGCTGAAATCTGTTCATTTGCTGAAAACCATCAAAACCACGAAAAGTTCTTCTATTTGAAGATAAAATCTTTTTGCTTTGTAGCAGAAAGATCTAGCTGACTGAAATAAGTTCATGAGATGAAAACCAACAAAAATTGACAAGAACCACGAAAAGTTCTTGTATTTTAAGATAAAATCTTACTCTATTCAGGAAAAAACTTCCAGCTCGCTGAAATATGTTCATTTGCTGAAAACCATCAAAACCACGAAAAGTTCTTGTATTTGAAGATAAAATCTTTTTGCTTTGAAGAAGAAAGATCTAGCTGACTGAAATAAGTTCATTAGATGAAAACCAACAAAAATTGACAAGAGCCACGAAAAGTTCTTGTATTTTAAGATAAAATCTTACGCTATTAAAGAAAAAACTCCCAGCTCGCTGAAATATGTTCATTTGCTGAAAACCAACAAAACCACGAAAAGTTCTTGTATTTGAAGATAAAATCTTTTTTCTTTGAAGAAGAAAGATCTAGCTGACTGAAATAAGTTCATTCGATGAAAACCAACAAAAATTGACAAGAACCACGAAAAGTTCTTGTATTTTCAGATAAAATCATACTCTATTAAGGAAAAAACTTGCAGCTCGCTGAAATATGTTCATTTGCTGAAAACCATCAAAACCACGAAAAGTTCTTGTATTTGAAGATAAAATCTTTTTGCTTTGAAGAAGAAAGATCTAGCTGACAGAAATAAGTTCATTGGATGAAAACCAACAAAAATTGACAAGAACCACGAAAAGTTCTTGTATTTTAAGATAAAATCTTACGCTATTAAAGAAAAAACTCCCAGCTCTCTGAAATATGTTCATTTGCTGAAAACCAACAAAACCACGAAAAGTTCTTGTATTTGAAGATAAAATCTTTTTGCTTTGAAGAAGAAAGATCTAGCTGACTGAAATATGTTCATTAGATGAAAACCAACAAAAATTGACAAGAACCACGAAAAGTTCTTGTATTTTAAGATAAAATCTTACGCTATTAAAGAAAAAACTCCCAGCTCGCTGAAATATGTTCATTTGCTGAAAACCAACAAAACCACGAAAAGTTCTTGTATTTGAACATAAAATCTTTTTTCTTTGAAGAAGAAAGATCGAGCTGACTGAAATAAGTTCATTAGATGAAAACCAACAAAAATTGACAAGAACCACGAAAAGTTCTTGTATTTTAAGATAAAATCTTACTCTATTCAGGAAAAAACTTCCAGCTCGCTGAAATATGTTCATTTGCTGAAAACCATCAAAACCACGAAAAGTTCTTGTATTTGAAGATAAAATCTTTTTGCTTTGAAGAAGAAAGATCTAGCTGACTGAAATAAGTTCATGAGATGAAAACCAACAAAAATTGACAAGAACCACGAAAAGTTCTTGTATTTTAGGATAAAATCTTACGCTATTAAAGAAAAAACTCCCAGCTCGCTGAAATATGTTCATTTGCTGAAAACCAACAAAACCACGAAAAGTTCTTGTATTTGAAGATAAAATCTTTTTTCTTTGAAGAAGAAAGATCTAGCTGACTGAAATAAGTTCATTAGATGAAAACCAACAAAAATTGACAAGAACCACGAAAAGTTCTTGTATTTTAAGATAAAATCTTACTCTATTAAGGAAAAAACTTCCAGCTCGCTGAAATATGTTCATTTGCTGAAAACCATCAAAACCACGAAAAGTTCTTGTATTTGAAGATAAAATCTTTTTGCTTTGAAGAAGAAAGATCTAGCTGACTGAAATAAGTTCATTAGATGAAAACCAACAAAAATTGACAAGAACCACGAAAAGTTCTTGTATTTTAAGATAAAATCTTACTCTATTAAGGAAAAAACTTCCAGCTCGCTGAAATATGTTCATTTGCTGAAAACCATCAAAACCACGAAAAATTCTTGTATTTGAAGATAAAATCTTTTTGCTTTGAAGAAGAAAGATCCAGCTGACTGAAATAAGTTCATTAGATGAAAACCAACAAAAATTGACAAGAACCACGAAAAGTTCTTGTATTTTAAGATAAAATCTTACTCTATTAAGGAAAAAACTTCCAGCTCGCTGAAATCTGTTCATTTGCTGAAAACCATCAAAACCACGAAAAGTTCTTGTATTTGAAGATAAAATCTTTTTGCTTTGAAGAAGAAAGATCCAGCTGACTGAAATAAGTTCATTCGATGAAAACCAACAAAAATTGACAAGAACCACGAAAAGTTCTTGTATTTTAAGATAAAATCTTAGGCTATTAAAGAAAAAACTTCCAGCTCGCTGAAATCTGTTCATTTGCTGAAAACCATCAAAACCACGAAAAGTTCTTGTATTTGAAGATAAAATCTTTTTGCTTTGAAGAAGAAAGATCTAGCTGACTGAAATAAGTTCATGAGATGAAAACCAACAAAAATTGACAAGAACCACGAAAAGTTCTTGTATTTTAAGATAAAATCTTACTCTATTCAGGAAAAAACTTCCAGCTCGCTGAAATATGTTCATTTGCTGAAAACCATCAAAACCACGAAAAGTTCTTGTATTTGAAGATAAAATCTTTTTGCTTTGAAGAAGAAAGATCCAGCTGACTGAAATAAGTTCATTAGATGAAAACCAACAAAAATTGACAAGAACCACGAAAGGTTCTTGTATTTTAAGATAAAATCTTACTCTATTAAGGAAAAAACTTCCAGCTCGCTGAAATCTGTTCATTTGCTGAAAACCATCAAAACCACGAAAAGTTCTTGTATTTGAAGATAAAATCTTTTTGCTTTGAAGAAGAAAGATCAAGCTGACTGAAATAAGTTCATTCGATGAAAACCAACAAAAATTGACAAGAACCACGAAAAGTTCTTGTATTTTAAGATAAAATCTTAGGCTATTAAAGAAAAAACTTCCAGCTCGCTGAAATCTGTTCATTTGCTGAAAACCATCAAAACCACGAAAAGTTCTTGTATTTGAAGATAAAATCTTTTTGCTTTGAAGAAGAAAGATCTAGCTGACTGAAATAAGTTCATGAGATGAAAACCAACAAAAATTGACAAGAACCACGAAAAGTTCTTGTATTTTAAGATAAAATCTTACTCTATTCAGGAAAAAACTTCCAGCTCGCTGAAATATGTTCATTTGCTGAAAACCATCAAAACCACAAAAAGTTCTTGTATTTGAAGATAAAATCTTTTTGCTTTGAAGAAGAAAGATCTAGCTGACTGAAATAAGTTCATTAGATGAAAACCAACAAAAATTGACAAGAGCCACGAAAAGTTCTTGTATTTTAAGATAAAATCTTACTCTATTAAGGAAAAAACTTCCAGCTCGCTGAAATATGTTCATTTGCTGAAAACCATCAAAACCACGAAAAGTTCTTGTATTTGAAGATAAAATCTTTTTGCTTTGACGAAGAAAGATCTAGCTGACTGAAATAAGTTCATTCGATGAAAACCAACAAAAATTGACAAGAACCACGAAAAGTTCTTGTATTTTAAGATAAAATCTCAGGCTATTAAAGAAAAAACTTCCAGCTCGCTGAAATCTGTTCATTTGCTGAAAACCATCAAAACCACGAAAAGTTCTTGTATTTGAAGATATAATCTTTTTGCTTTGAAGAAGAAAGATCCAGCTGACTGAAATAAGTTCATTAGATGAAAACCAACAAAAATTGACAAGAACCACGAAAAGTTCTTGTAATTGAAGATAAAATCTTACTCTATTCAGGAAAAAACTTCCAGCTCGCTGAAATATGTTCATTTGCTGAAAACCATCAAAACCACGAAAAGTTCTTGTATTTGAAGATAAAATCTTTTTTCTTTGAAGAAGAAAGATCTAGCTGACTGAAATAAGTTCATTGGATGAAAACCAACAAAAATTGACAAGAACCACGAAAAGTTCTTGTATTTTAAGATAAAATCTTACGCTATTAAAGAAAAAACTCCCAGCTCGCTGAAATATGTTCATTTGCTGAAAACCAACAAAACCACGAAAAGTTCTTGTATTTGAAGATAAAATCTTTTTTCTTTGAAGAAGAAAGATCTAGCTGACTGAAATAAGTTCATTAGATGACAACCAACAAAAATTGACAAGAACCACGAAAAGTTCTTGTATTTTAAGATAAAATCTTACTCTGTTAAAGAAAAAACTCCCAGCTCGCTGAAATATGTTCATTTGCTGAAAACCAACAAAACCACGAAAAGTTCTTGTATTTGAAGATAAAATCTTTTTGCTTTGAAGAAGAAAGATCTAGCTGACTGAAATAAGTTCATTCGATGAAAACCAACAAAAATTGACAAGAACCACGAAAAGTTCTTGTATTTTAGGATAAAATCTTACGCTATTAAAGAAAAAACTCCCAGCTCGCTGAAATATGTTCATTTGCTGAAAACCAACAAAACCACGAAAAGTTCTTGTATTTGAAGATAAAATCTTTTTTCTTTGAAGAAGAAAGATCTAGCTGACTGAAATAAGTTCATCAGATGAAAACCAACAAAAATTGACAAGAACCACCAAAAGTTCTTGTATTTTAAGATAAAATCTTACTCTATTAAGGAAAAAACTTCCAGCTCGCTGAAATATGTTCATTTGCTGAAAACCATCAAAACCACGAAAAGTTCTTGTATTTGAAGATAAAATCTTTTTGCTTTGAAGAAGAAAGATCTAGCTGACTGAAATAAGTTAATTAGATGAAAACCAACAAAAATTGACAAGAACCACGAAAAGTTCTTGTATTTTAAGATAAAATCTTACTCTATTAAGGAAAAAACTTCCAGCTCGCTGAAATATGTTCATTTGCTGAAAACCATCAAAACCACGAAAAGTTCTTGTATTTGAAGATAAAATCTTTTTGGTTTGAAGAAGAAAGATCTAGCTGACTGAAATAAGTTCATTAGATGAAAACCAACAAAAATTGACAAGAACCACGAAAAGTTCTTGTATTTTAAGATAAAATCTTACTCTATTAAGGAAAAAACTTCCAGCTCGCTGAAATCTGTTCATTTGCTGAAAACCATCAAAACCACGAAAAGTTCTTGTATTTGAAGATAAAATCTTTTTGCTTTGAAGAAGAAAGATCTCGCTGACTGAAATAAGTTCATTAGATGAAAACCAACAAAAATTGACAAGAACCACGAAAAGTTCTTGTATTTTAAGATAAAATCTTAGGCTATTAAAGAAAAAACTTCCAGCTCGCTGAAATCTGTTCATTTGCTGAAAACCATCAAAACCACGAAAAGTTCTTGTATTTGAAGATAAAATCTTTTTGCTTTGAAGAAGAAAGATCTAGCTGACTGAAATAAGTTCATTAGATGAAAACCAACAAAAATTGACAAGAACCACGAAAAGTTCTTGTATTTTAAGATAAAATCTTACTCTATTAAGGAAAAAACTTCCAGCTCGCTGAAATCTGTTCATTTGCTGAAAACCAACAAAACCACCAAAAGTTCTTGTATTTGAAGATAAAATCTTTTTGCTTTGACGAAGAAAGATCTAGCTGACTGAAATAAGTTCATTAGATGAAAACCAACAAAAATTGACAAGAACCACGAAAAGTTCTTGTATTTTAAGATAAAATCTTAGGCTATTAAAGAAAAAACTTCCAGCTCGCTGAAATCTGTTCATTTGCTGAAAACCATCAAAACCACGAAAAGTTCTTGTATTTGAAGATAAAATCTTTTTGCTTTGAAGAAGAAAGATCTAGCTGACTGAAATAAGTTCATTAGATGAAAACCAACAAAAATTGACAAGAGCCACGAAAAGTTCTTGTATTTTAAGATAAAATCTTACGCTATTAAAGAAAAAACTCCCAGCTCGCTGAAATATGTTCATTTGCTGAAAACCAACAAAACCACGAAAAGTTCTTGTATTTGAAGATAAAATCTTTTTTCTTTGAAGAAGAAAGATCTAGCTGACTGAAATAAGTTCATTCGATGAAAACCAACAAAAATTGACAAGAACCACGAAAAGTTCTTGTATTTTCAGATAAAATCTTACTCTATTAAGGAAAAAACTTGCAGCTCGCTGAAATTTGTTCATTTGCTGAAAACCATCAAAACCACGAAAAGTTCTTGTATTTGAAGATAAAATCTTTTTGCTTTGAAGAAGAAAGATCTAGCTGACAGAAATAAGTTCATTGGATGAAAACCAACAAAAATTGACAAGAACCACGAAAAGTTCTTGTATTTTAAGATAAAATCTTACGCTATTAAAGAAAAAACTCCCAGCTCGCTGAAATATGTTCATTTGCTGAAAACCAACAAAACCACGAAAAGTTCTTGTATTTGAAGATAAAATCTTTTTTCTTTGAAGAAGAAAGATCTAGCTGACTGAAATAAGTTCATTAGATGAAAACCAACAAAAATTGACAAGAACCACGAAAAGTTCTTGTATTTTAAGATAAAATCTTACTCTGTTAAAGAAAAAACTCCCAGCTCGCTGAAATATGTTCATTTGCTGAAAAACAACAAAACCGCGAAAAGTTCTTGTATTTGAAGATGAAATCTTTTTGCTTTGAAGAAGAAAGATCGAGCTGACTGAAATCAGTTCATTGGATGAAAACCAACAAAAATTGACAAGAACCACGAAAAGTTCTTGTATTTTAAGATAAAATCTTACTCTATTCAGGAAAAAACTCCCAGCTCGCTGAAATATGTTCATTTGCTGAAAACCAACAAAACCACGAAAAGTTCTTGTATTTGAAGATAAAATCTTTTTTCTTTGAAGAAGAAAGATCTAGCTGACTGAAATAAGTTCATTAGATGAAAACCAACAAAAATTGACAAGAACCACGAAAAGTTCTTGTATTTTAAGATAAAATCTTACTCTGTTAAAGAAAAAACTCCCAGCTCGCTGAAATATGTTCATTTGCTGAAAAACAACAAAACCGCGAAAAGTTCTTGTATTTGAAGATGAAATCTTTTTGCTTTGAAGAAGAAAGATCGAGCTGACTGAAATCAGTTCATTGGATGAAAACCAACAAAAATTGACAAGAACCACGAAAAGTTCTTGTATTTTAAGATAAAATCTTACTCTATTCAGGAAAAAACTTCCAGCTCGCTGAAATATGTTCATTTGCTGAAAACCATCAAAACCACGAAAAGTTCTTGTATTTGAAGATAAAATCTTTTTGCTTTGAAGAAGAAAGATCTAGCTGACTGAAATAAGTTCATTAGATGAAAACCAACAAAAATTGACAAGAACCACGAAAAGTTCTTGTATTTTAGGATAAAATCTTACGCTATTAAAGAAAAAACTCCCAGCTCGCTGAAATTTGTTCATTTGCTGAAAACCAACAAAACCACGAAAAGTTCTTGTATTTGAAGATAAAATCTTTTTTCTTTGAAGAAGAAAGATCTAGCTGACTGAAATAAGTTCATTAGATGAAAACCAACAAAAATTGACAAGAACCACGAAAAGTTCTTGTATTTTAAGATAAAATCTTACTCTATTAAGGAAAAAACTTCCAGGTCGCTGAAATATGTTCATTTGCTGAAAACCATCAAAACCACGAAAAGTTCTTGTATTTGAAGCGAAAATCTTTTTGCTTTGAAGAAGAAAGATCTAGCTGACTGAAATAAGTTCATTAGATGAAAACCAACAAAAATTGACAAGAACCACGAAAAGTTCTTGTATTTTAAGATAAAATCTTACGCTATTGAAGAAAAAACTCCCAGCTCGCTGAAATATGTTCATTTGCTGAAAACCAACAAAACCACGAAAAGTACTTGTATTTGAAGATAAAATCTTTTTTCTTTGAAGAAGAAAGATCCAGCTGACTGAAATAAGTTCATTAGATGAAAACCAACAAAAATTGACAAGAACCACGAAAAGTTCTTGTATTTTCAGATAAAATCTTACTCTATTCAGGAAAAAACTTGCAGCTCGCTGAAATATGTTCATTTGCTGAAAACCATCAAAACCACGAAAAGTTCTTGTATTTGAAGATAAAATCTTTTTGCTTTGAAGAAGAAAGATCTCGCTGACTGAAATAAGTTCATTAGATGAAAACCAACAAAAATTGACAAGAACCACGAAAAGCTCTTGTATTTTAAGATAAAATCTTACTCTATTAAGGAAAAAACTTCCAGCTCGCTGAAATCTGTTCATTTGCTGAAAACCATCAAAACCACGAAAAGTTCTTGTATTTGAAGATAAAATCTTTTTGCTTTGAAGAAGAAAGATCTAGCTGACTGAAATAAGTTCATTAGATGAAAACCAACAAAAATTGACAAGAACCACGAAAAGTTCTTGTATTTTAAGATAAAATCTTACTCTATTCAGGAAAAAACTTCCAGCTCGCTGAAATATGTTCATTTGCTGAAAACCATCAAAACCACGAAAAGTTCTTGTATTTGAAGATAAAATCTTTTTGCTTTGAAGAAGAAAGATCTAGCTGACTGAAATAAGTTCATTAGATGAAAACCAACAAAAATTGACAAGAACCACGAAAAGTTCTTGTATTTTAAGATAAAATCTTACGCTATTAAAGAAAAAACTCCCAGCTCGCTGAAATATGTTCATTTGCTGAAAACCAACAAAACCACGAAAAGTTCTTGTATTTGAACATAAAATCTTTTTTCTTTGAAGAAGAAAGATCGAGCTGACTGAAATAAGTTCATTAGATGAAAACCAACAAAAATTGACAAGAACCACGAAAAGTTCTTGTATTTTAAGATAAAATCTTACTCTATTCAGGAAAAAACTTCCAGCTCGCTGAAATATGTTCATTTGCTGAAAACCATCAAAACCACGAAAAGTTCTTGTATTTGAAGATAAAATCTTTTTGCTTTGAAGAAGAAAGATCTAGCTGACTGAAATAAGTTCATTAGATGAAAACCAACAAAAATTGACAAGAACCACGAAAAGTTCTTGTATTTTAGGATAAAATCTTACGCTATTAAAGAAAAAACTCCCAGCTCGCTGAAATATGTTCATTTGCTGAAAACCAACAAAACCAGAAAAAGTTCTTGTATTTGAAGATAAAATCTTTTTTCTTTGAAGAAGAAAGATCTAGCTGACTGAAATAAGTTCATTAGATGAAAACCAACAAAAATTGACAAGAACCACGAAAAGTTCTTGTATTTTAAGATAAAATCTTACTCTATTAAGGAAAAAACTTCCAGCTCGCTGAAATAAGTTCATTTGCTGAAAACCATCAAAACCACGCAAAGTTCTTGTATTTGAAGATAAAATCTTTTTGCTTTGAAGAAGAAAGATCTAGCTGACTGAAATAAGTTCATTAGATGAAAATCAACAAAAATTGACAAGAACCACGAAAAGTTCTTGTATTTTAAGATAAAATCTTACTCTATTAAGGAAAAAACTTCCAGCTCGCTGAAATCTGTTCATTTGCTGAAAACCATCAAAACCACGAAAAGTTCTTGTATTTGAAGATAAAATCTTTTTGCTTTGAAGAAGAAAGATCTAGCTGACTGAAATAAGTTCATTCGATGAAAACCAACAAAAATTGACAAGAACCACGAAAAGTTCTTGTATTTTAAGATAAAATCTTAGGCTATTAAAGAAAAAACTTCCAGCTCGCTGAAATCTGTTCATTTGCTGAAAACCATCAAAACCACGAAAAGTTCTTGTATTTGAAGATAAAATCTTTTTGCTTTGAAGAAGAAAGATCTAGCTGACTGAATAAGTTCATGAGATGAAAACCAACAAAAATTGACAAGAACCACGAAAAGTTCTTGTATTTTAAGATAAAATCTTACTCTATTCAGGAAAAAACTTCCAGCTCGCTGAAATATGTTCATTTGCTGAAAACCATCAAAACCACGAAAAGTTCTTGTATTTGAAGATAAAATCTTACTCTATTAAGGAAAAAACTTCCAGCTCGCTGAAATATGTTCATTTGCTGAAAACCATCAAAACCACGAAAAGTTCTTGTATTTGAAGATAAAATCTTTTTGCTTTGAAGAAGAAAGATCGAGCTGACTGAAATAAGTTCATTGGATGAAAACCAACAAAAATTGACAAGAACCACGAAAAGTTCTTGTATTTTAAGATAAAATCTTACGCTATTAAAGAAAAAACTCCCAGCTCGCTGAAATATGTTCATTTGCTGAAAACCAACAAAACCACGAAAAGTTCTTGTATTTGAAGATAAAATCTTACTCTATTAAGGAAAAAACTTCCAGCTCGCTGAAATCTGTTCATTTGCTGAAAACCATCAAAACCACGAAAAGTTCTTGTATTTGAAGATAAAATCTTTTTGCTTTGAAGAAGAAAGATCTAGCTGACTGAAATAAGTTCATTCGATGAAAACCAACAAAAATTGACAAGAACCACGAAAAGTTCTTGTATTTTAAGATAAAATCTTAGGCTATTAAAGAAAAAACTTCCAGCTCGCTGAAATCTGTTCATTTGCTGAAAACCATCAAAACCACGAAAAGTTCTTGTATTTGAAGATAAAATCTTTTTGCTTTGAAGAAGAAAGATCTAGCTGACTGAATAAGTTCATGAGATGAAAACCAACAAAAATTGACAAGAACCACGAAAAGTTCTTGTATTTTAAGATAAAATCTTACTCTATTCAGGAAAAAACTTCCAGCTCGCTGAAATATGTTCATTTGCTGAAAACCATCAAAACCACGAAAAGTTCTTGTATTTGAAGATAAAATCTTACTCTATTAAGGAAAAAACTTCCAGCTCGCTGAAATATGTTCATTTGCTGAAAACCATCAAAACCACGAAAAGTTCTTGTATTTGAAGATAAAATCTTTTTGCTTTGAAGAAGAAAGATCGAGCTGACTGAAATAAGTTCATTGGATGAAAACCAACAAAAATTGACAAGAACCACGAAAAGTTCTTGTATTTTAAGATAAAATCTTACGCTATTAAAGAAAAAACTCCCAGCTCGCTGAAATATGTTCATTTGCTGAAAACCAACAAAACCACGAAAAGTTCTTGTATTTGAAGATAAAATCTTTTTTCTTTGAAGAAGAAAGATCCAGCTGACTGAAATAAGTTCATTAGATGACAACCAACAAAAATTGACAAGAACCACGAAAAGTTCTTGTATTTTAAGATAAAATCTTACTCTGTTAAAGAAAAAACTCCCAGCTCGCTGAAATATGTTCATTTGCTGAAAACCAACAAAACCACGAAAAGTTCTTGTATTTGAAGATAAAATCTTTTTGCTTTGAAGAAGAAAGATCTAGCTGACTGAAATAAGTTCATTCGATGAAAACCAACAAAAATTGACAAGAACCACGAAAAGTTCTTGTATTTTAGGATAAAATCTTACGCTATTAAAGAAAAAACTCCCAGCTCGCTGAAATATGTTCATTTGCTGAAAACCAACAAAACCACGAAAAGTTCTTGTATTTGAAGATAAAATCTTTTTTCTTTGAAGAAGAAAGATCCAGCTGACTGAAATAAGTTCATCAGATGAAAACCAACAAAAATTGACAAGAACCACGAAAAGTTCTTGTATTTTAAGATAAAATCTTACTCTATTAAGGAAAAAACTTCCAGCTCGCTGAAATATGTTCATTTGCTGAAAACCATCAAAACCACGAAAAGTTCTTGTATTTGAAGATAAAATCTTTTTGCTTTGAAGAAGAAAGATCTAGCTGACTGAAATAAGTTAATTAGATGAAAACCAACAAAAATTGACAAGAACCACGAAAAGTTCTTGTATTTTAAGATAAAATCTTACTCTATTAAGGAAAAAACTTCCAGCTCGCTGAAATCTGTTCATTTGCTGAAAACCATCAAAACCACGAAAAGTTCTTGTATTTGAAGATAAAATCTTTTTGCTTTGAAGAAGAAAGATCTAGCTGACTGAATAAGTTCATGAGATGAAAACCAACAAAAATTGACAAGAACCACGAAAAGTTCTTGTATTTTAAGATAAAATCTTACTCTATTCAGGAAAAAACTTCCAGCTCGCTGAAATATGTTCATTTGCTGAAAACCATCAAAACCACGAAAAGTTCTTGTATTTGAAGATAAAATCTTACTCTATTAAGGAAAAAACTTCCAGCTCGCTGAAATATGTTCATTTGCTGAAAACCATCAAAACCACGAAAAGTTCTTGTATTTGAAGATAAAATCTTTTTGCTTTGAAGAAGAAAGATCGAGCTGACTGAAATAAGTTCATTGGATGAAAACCAACAAAAATTGACAAGAACCACGAAAAGTTCTTGTATTTTAAGATAAAATCTTACGCTATTAAAGAAAAAACTCCCAGCTCGCTGAAATATGTTCATTTGCTGAAAACCAACAAAACCACGAAAAGTTCTTGTATTTGAAGATAAAATCTTTTTTCTTTGAAGAAGAAAGATCCAGCTGACTGAAATAAGTTCATTAGATGACAACCAACAAAAATTGACAAGAACCACGAAAAGTTCTTGTATTTTAAGATAAAATCTTACTCTGTTAAAGAAAAAACTCCCAGCTCGCTGAAATATGTTCATTTGCTGAAAACCAACAAAACCACGAAAAGTTCTTGTATTTGAAGATAAAATCTTTTTGCTTTGAAGAAGAAAGATCTAGCTGACTGAAATAAGTTCATTCGATGAAAACCAACAAAAATTGACAAGAACCACGAAAAGTTCTTGTATTTTAGGATAAAATCTTACGCTATTAAAGAAAAAACTCCCAGCTCGCTGAAATATGTTCATTTGCTGAAAACCAACAAAACCACGAAAAGTTCTTGTATTTGAAGATAAAATCTTTTTTCTTTGAAGAAGAAAGATCCAGCTGACTGAAATAAGTTCATCAGATGAAAACCAACAAAAATTGACAAGAACCACGAAAAGTTCTTGTATTTTAAGATAAAATCTTACTCTATTAAGGAAAAAACTTCCAGCTCGCTGAAATATGTTCATTTGCTGAAAACCATCAAAACCACGAAAAGTTCTTGTATTTGAAGATAAAATCTTTTTGCTTTGAAGAAGAAAGATCTAGCTGACTGAAATAAGTTAATTAGATGAAAACCAACAAAAATTGACAAGAACCACGAAAAGTTCTTGTATTTTAAGATAAAATCTTACTCTATTAAGGAAAAAACTTCCAGCTCGCTGAAATCTGTTCATTTGCTGAAAACCATCAAAACCACGAAAAGTTCTTGTATTTGAAGATAAAATCTTTTTGCTTTGAAGAAGAAAGATCTCGCTGACTGAAATAAGTTCATTAGATGAAAACCAACAAAAATTGACAAGAACCACGAAATGTTCTTGTATTTTAAGATAAAATCTTAGGCTATTAAAGAAAAAACTTCCAGCTCGCTGAAATCTGTTCATTTGCTGAAAACCATCAAAACCACGAAAAGTTCTTGTATTTGAAGATAAAATCTTTTTGCTTTGAAGAAGAAAGATCTAGCTGACTGAAATAAGTTCATTAGATGAAAACCAACAAAAATTGACAAGAACCACGAAAAGTTCTTGTATTTTAAGATAAAATCTTACTCTATTAAGGAAAAAACTTGCAGCTCGCTGAAATATGTTCATTTGCTGAAAACCATCAAAACCACGAAAAGTTCTTGTATTTGAAGATAAAATCTTTTTGCTTTGAAGAAGAAAGATCTAGCTGACTGAAATAAGTTCATTAGATGAAAACCAACAAAAATTGACAAGAACCACGAAAAGTTCTTGTATTTTAAGATAAAATCTTAGGCTATTAAAGAAAAAACTTCCAGCTCGCTGAAATCTGTTCATTTGCTGAAAACCATCAAAACCACGAAAAGTTCTTGTATTTGAAGATAAAATCTTTTTGCTTTGAGGAAGAAAGCTCTAGCTGACTGAAATAAGTTCATGAGATGAAAACCAACAAAAATTGACAAGAACCACGAAAAGTTCTTGTATTTTAAGATAAAATCTTACTCTATTCAGGAAAAAACTTCCAGCTCGCTGAAATATGTTCATTTGCTGAAAACCATCAAAACCACGAAAAGTTCTTGTATTTGAAGATAAAATCTTTTTGCTTTGAAGAAGAAAGATCCAGCTGACTGAAATAAGTTCATTAGATGAAAACCAACAAAAATTGACAAGAGCCACGAAAAGTTCTTGTATTTTAAGATAAAATCTTACTCTATTCAGGAAAAAACTTCCAGCTCACTGAAATATGTTCATTTGCTGAAAACCATCAAAACCACGAAAAGTTCTTGTATTTGAAGATAAAATCTTTTTGCTTTGAAGAAGAAAGATCCAGCTGACAGAAATAAGTTCATTGGATGAAAACCAACAAAAATTGACAAGAACCACGAAAAGTTCTTGTATTTTAAGATAAAATCTTACGCTATTAAAGAAAAAACTCCCAGCTCGCTGAAATATGTTCATTTGCTGAAAACCAACAAAACCACGAAAAGTTGTTGTATTTGAAGATAAAATCTTTTTTCTTTGAAGAAGAAAGATCTAGCTGACTGAAATAAGTTCATTAGATGAAAACCAACAAAAATTGACAAGAACCACGAAAAGTTCTTGTATTTTAAGATAAAATCTTACTCTGTTAAAGAAAAAACTCCCAGCTCGCTGAAATATGTTCATTTGCTGAAAAACAACAAAACCGCGAAAAGTTCTTGTATTTGAAGATAAAATCTTTTTGCTTTGAAGAAGAAAGATCGAGCTGACTGAAATCAGTTCATTGGATGAAAACCAACAAAAATTGACAAGAACCACGAAAAGTTCTTGTATTTTAAGATAAAATCTTACTCTATTCAGGAAAAAACTTCCAGCTCGCTGAAATGTGTTCATTTGCTGAAAACCATCAAAACCACGAAAAGTTCTTGTATTTGAAGATAAAATCTTTTTGCTTTGAAGAAGAAAGATCTAGCTGACTGAAATAAGTTCATTCGATGAAAACCAACAAAAATTGACAAGAACCACGAAAAGTTCTTGTACTTTAGGATAAAATCTTACGCTATTAAAGAAAAAACTCCCAGCTCGCTGAAATATGTTCATTTGCTGAAAACCATCAAAACCACGAAAAGTTCTTGTATTTGAAGCTAAAATCTTTTTGCTTTGAAGAAGAAAGATCTAGCTGACTGAAATAAGTTCATTAGATGAAAACCAACAAAAATTGACAAGAACCACGAAAAGTTCTTGTATTTTAAGATAAAATCTTACGCTATTAAAGAAAAAACTCCCAGCTCGCTGAAATATGTTCATTTGCTGAAAACCAACAAAACCACGAAAAGTACTTGTATTTGAAGATAAAATCTTTTTTCTTTGAAGAAGAAAGATCCAGCTGACTGAAATAAGTTCATTAGATGAAAACCAACAAAAATTGACAAGAGCCACGAAAAGTTCTTGTATTTTAAGATAAAATCTTACTCTATTCAGGAAAAAACTTCCAGCTCACTGAAATATGTTCATTTGCTGAAAACCATCAAAACCACGAAAAGTTCTTGTATTTGAAGATAAAATCTTTTTGCTTTGAAGAAGAAAGATCGAGCTGACTGAAATCAGTTCATTGGATGAAAACCAACAAAAATTGGCAAGAACCACGAAAAGGTCTTGTATTTTAAGATAGAATCTTACTCTATTAAGGAAAAAACTTCCAGCTCGCTGAAATATGTTCATTTGCTGAAAACCATCAAAACCACGAAAAGTTCTTGTATTTGAAGATAAAATCTTTTTGCTTTGAAGAAGAAAGATCTCGCTGACTGAAATAAGTTCATTAGATGAAAACCAACAAAAATTGACAAGAACCACGAAAAGCTCTTGTATTTTAAGATAAAATCTTACTCTATTAAGGAAAAAACTTCCAGCTCGCTGAAATCTGTTCATTTGCTGAAAACCATCAAAACCACGAAAAGTTCTTGTATTTGAAGATAAAATCTTTTTGCTTTGAAGAAGAAAGATCTAGCTGACTGAAATAAGTTCATTAGATGAAAACCAACAAAAATTGACAAGAACCACGAAAAGTTCTTGTATTTTAAGATAAAATCTTACTCTATTCAGGAAAAAACTTCCAGCTCGCTGAAATATGTTCATTTGCTGAAAACCATCAAAACCACGAAAAGTTCTTGTATTTGAAGATAAAATCTTTTTGCTTTGAAGAAGAAAGATCTAGCTGACTGAAATAAGTTCATTAGATGAAAACCAACAAAAATTGACAAGAGCCACGAAAAGTTCTTGTATTTTAAGATAAAATCTTACTCTATTAAGGAAAAAACTTCCAGCTCGCTGAAATATGTTCATTTGCTGAAAACCATCAAAACCACGAAAAGTTCTTGTATTTGAAGATAAAATCTTTTTTCTTTGAAGAAGAAAGATCTAGCTGACTGAAATAAGTTCATTGGATGAAAACCAACAAAAATTGACAAGAACCACGAAAAGTTCTTGTATTTTAAGATAAAATCTTACGCTATTAAAGAAAAAACTCCCAGCTCGCTGAAATATGTTCATTTGCTGAAAACCAACAAAACCACGAAAAGTTCTTGTATTTGAAGATAAAATCTTTTTTCTTTGAAGAAGAAAGATCCAGCTGACTGAAATAAGTTCATTAGATGACAACCAACAAAAATTGACAAGAACCACGAAAAGTTCTTGTATTTTAAGATAAAATCTTACTCTGTTAAAGAAAAAACTCCCAGCTCGCTGAAATATGTTCATTTGCTGAAAACCAACAAAACCACGAAAAGTTCTTGTATTTGAAGATAAAATCTTTTTGCTTTGAAGAAGAAAGATCTAGCTGACTGAAATAAGTTCATTCGATGAAAACCAACAAAAATTGACAAGAACCACGAAAAGTTCTTGTATTTTAGGATAAATACTTACGCTATTAAAGAAAAAACTCCCAGCTCGCTGAAATATGTTCATTTGCTGAAAACCAACAAAACCACGAAAAGTTCTTGTATTTGAAGATAAAATCTTTTTTCTTTGAAGAAGAAAGATCCAGCTGACTGAAATAAGTTCATCAGATGAAAACCAACAAAAATTGACAAGAACCACGAAAAGTTCTTGTATTTTAAGATAAAATCTTACTCTATTAAGGAAAAAACTTCCAGCTCGCTGAAATATGTTCATTTGCTGAAAACCATCAAAACCACGAAAAGTTCTTGTATTTGAAGATAAAATCTTTTTGCTTTGAAGAAGAAAGATCTAGCTGACTGAAATAAGTTAATTAGATGAAAACCAACAAAAATTGACAAGAACTACGAAAAGTTCTTGTATTTTAAGATAAAATCTTACTCTATTAAGGAAAAAACTTCCAGCTCGCTGAAATCTGTTCATTTGCTGAAAACCATCAAAACCACGAAAAGTTCTTGTATTTGAAGATAAAATCTTTTTGCTTTGAAGAAGAAAGATCTCGCTGACTGAAATAAGTTCATTAGATGAAAACCAACAAAAATTGACAAGAACCACGAAATGTTCTTGTATTTTAAGATAAAATCTTAGGCTATTAAAGAAAAAACTTCCAGCTCGCTGAAATCTGTTCATTTGCTGAAAACCATCAAAACCACGAAAAGTTCTTGTATTTGAAGATAAAATCTTTTTGCTTTGAAGAAGAAAGATCTAGCTGACTGAAATAAGTTCATTAGATGAAAACCAACAAAAATTGACAAGAACCACGAAAAGTTCTTGTATTTTAAGATAAAATCTTACTCTATTAAGGAAAAAACTTGCAGCTCGCTGAAATATGTTCATTTGCTGAAAACCATCAAAACCACGCAAAGTTCTTGTATTTGAAGATAAAATCTTTTTGCTTTGAAGAAGAAAGATCTAGCTGACTGAAATAAGTTCATTAGATGAAAATCAACAAAAATTGACAAGAACCACGAAAAGTTCTTGTATTTTAAGATAAAATCTTACTCTATTAAGGAAAAAACTTCCAGCTCGCTGAAATCTGTTCATTTGCTGAAAACCATCAAAACCACGAAAAGTTCTTGTATTTGAAGATAAAATCTTTTTGCTTTGAAGAAGAAAGATCTAGCTGACTGAAATAAGTTCATTCGATGAAAACCAACAAAAATTGACAAGAACCACGAAAAGTTCTTGTATTTTAAGATAAAATCTTAGGCTATTAAAGAAAAAACTTCCAGCTCGCTGAAATCTGTTCATTTGCTGAAAACCATCAAAACCACGAAAAGTTCTTGTATTTGAAGATAAAATCTTTTTGCTTTGAAGAAGAAAGATCTAGCTGACTGAATAAGTTCATGAGATGAAAACCAACAAAAATTGACAAGAACCACGAAAAGTTCTTGTATTTTAAGATAAAATCTTACTCTATTCAGGAAAAAACTTCCAGCTCGCTGAAATATGTTCATTTGCTGAAAACCATCAAAACCACGAAAAGTTCTTGTATTTGAAGATAAAATCTTTTTGCTTTGAAGAAGAAAGATCTAGCTGACTGAAATAAGTTCATTAGATGAAAACCAACAAAAATTGACAAGAGCCACGAAAAGTTCTTGTATTTTAAGATAAAATCTTACTCTATTAAGGAAAAAACTTCCAGCTCGCTGAAATATGTTCATTTGCTGAAAACCATCAAAACCACGAAAAGTTCTTGTATTTGAAGATAAAATCTTTTTTCTTTGAAGAAGAAAGATCTAGCTGACTGAAATAAGTTCATTGGATGAAAACCAACAAAAATTGACAAGAACCACGAAAAGTTCTTGTATTTTAAGATAAAATCTTACGCTATTAAAGAAAAAACTCCCAGCTCGCTGAAATATGTTCATTTGCTGAAAACCAACAAAACCACGAAAAGTTCTTGTATTTGAAGATAAAATCTTTTTTCTTTGAAGAAGAAAGATCCAGCTGACTGAAATAAGTTCATTAGATGACAACCAACAAAAATTGACAAGAACCACGAAAAGTTCTTGTATTTTAAGATAAAATCTTACTCTGTTAAAGAAAAAACTCCCAGCTCGCTGAAATATGTTCATTTGCTGAAAACCAACAAAACCACGAAAAGTTCTTGTATTTGAAGATAAAATCTTTTTGCTTTGAAGAAGAAAGATCTAGCTGACTGAAATAAGTTCATTCGATGAAAACCAACAAAAATTGACAAGAACCACGAAAAGTTCTTGTATTTTAGGATAAAATCTTACGCTATTAAAGAAAAAACTCCCAGCTCGCTGAAATATGTTCATTTGCTGAAAACCAACAAAACCACGAAAAGTTCTTGTATTTGAAGATAAAATCTTTTTTCTTTGAAGAAGAAAGATCCAGCTGACTGAAATAAGTTCATCAGATGAAAACCAACAAAAATTGACAAGAACCACGAAAAGTTCTTGTATTTTAAGATAAAATCTTACTCTATTAAGGAAAAAACTTCCAGCTCGCTGAAATATGTTCATTTGCTGAAAACCATCAAAACCACGAAAAGTTCTTGTATTTGAAGATAAAATCTTTTTGCTTTGAAGAAGAAAGATCTAGCTGACTGAAATAAGTTAATTAGATGAAAACCAACAAAAATTGACAAGAACCACGAAAAGTTCTTGTATTTTAAGATAAAATCTTACTCTATTAAGGAAAAAACTTCCAGCTCGCTGAAATCTGTTCATTTGCTGAAAACCATCAAAACCACGAAAAGTTCTTGTATTTGAAGATAAAATCTTTTTGCTTTGAAGAAGAAAGATCTCGCTGACTGAAATAAGTTCATTAGATGAAAACCAACAAAAATTGACAAGAACCACGAAATGTTCTTGTATTTTAAGATAAAATCTTAGGCTATTAAAGAAAAAACTTCCAGCTCGCTGAAATCTGTTCATTTGCTGAAAACCATCAAAACCACGAAAAGTTCTTGTATTTGAAGATAAAATCTTTTTGCTTTGAAGAAGAAAGATCTAGCTGACTGAAATAAGTTCATTAGATGAAAACCAACAAAAATTGACAAGAACCACGAAAAGTTCTTGTATTTTAAGATAAAATCTTACTCTATTAAGGAAAAAACTTGCAGCTCGCTGAAATATGTTCATTTGCTGAAAACCATCAAAACCACGAAAAGTTCTTGTATTTGAAGATAAAATCTTTTTGCTTTGAAGAAGAAAGATCTAGCTGACTGAAATAAGTTCATTAGATGAAAACCAACAAAAATTGACAAGAACCACGAAAAGTTCTTGTATTTTAAGATAAAATCTTAGGCTATTAAAGAAAAAACTTCCAGCTCGCTGAAATCTGTTCATTTGCTGAAAACCATCAAAACCACGAAAAGTTCTTGTATTTGAAGATAAAATCTTTTTGCTTTGAGGAAGAAAGCTCTAGCTGACTGAAATAAGTTCATGAGATGAAAACCAACAAAAATTGACAAGAACCACGAAAAGTTCTTGTATTTTAAGATAAAATCTTACTCTATTCAGGAAAAAACTTCCAGCTCGCTGAAATATGTTCATTTGCTGAAAACCATCAAAACCACGAAAAGTTCTTGTATTTGAAGATAAAATCTTTTTGCTTTGAAGAAGAAAGATCCAGCTGACTGAAATAAGTTCATTAGATGAAAACCAACAAAAATTGACAAGAGCCACGAAAAGTTCTTGTATTTTAAGATAAAATCTTACTCTATTCAGGAAAAAACTTCCAGCTCACTGAAATATGTTCATTTGCTGAAAACCATCAAAACCACGAAAAGTTCTTGTATTTGAAGATAAAATCTTTTTGCTTTGAAGAAGAAAGATCTAGCTGACAGAAATAAGTTCATTGGATGAAAACCAACAAAAATTGACAAGAACCACGAAAAGTTCTTGTATTTTAAGATAAAATCTTACGCTATTAAAGAAAAAACTCCCAGCTCGCTGAAATATGTTCATTTGCTGAAAACCAACAAAACCACGAAAAGTTCTTGTATTTGAAGATAAAATCTTTTTTCTTTGAAGAAGAAAGATCTAGCTGACTGAAATAAGTTCATTAGATGAAAACCAACAAAAATTGACAAGAACCACGAAAAGTTCTTGTATTTTAAGATAAAATCTTACTCTGTTAAAGAAAAAACTCCCAGCTCGCTGAAATATGTTCATTTGCTGAAAAACAACAAAACCGCGAAAAGTTCTTGTATTTGAAGATAAAATCTTTTTGCTTTGAAGAAGAAAGATCGAGCTGACTGAAATCAGTTCATTGGATGAAAACCAACAAAAATTGACAAGAACCACGAAAAGTTCTTGTATTTTAAGATAAAATCTTACTCTATTCAGGAAAAAACTTCCAGCTCGCTGAAATGTGTTCATTTGCTGAAAACCATCAAAACCACGAAAAGTTCTTGTATTTGAAGATAAAATCTTTTTGCTTTGAAGAAGAAAGATCTAGCTGACTGAAATAAGTTCATTCGATGAAAACCAACAAAAATTGACAAGAACCACGAAAAGTTCTTGTACTTTAGGATAAAATCTTACGCTATTAAAGAAAAAACTCCCAGCTCGCTGAAATTTGTTCATTTGCTGAAAACCAACAAAACCACGAAAAGTTCTTGTATTTGAAGATAAAATCTTTTTTCTTTGAAGAAGAAAGATCTAGCTGACTGAAATAAGTTCATTAGATGAAAACCAACAAAAATTGACAAGAACCACGAAAAGTTCTTGTATTTTAAGATAAAATCTTACTCTATTAAGGAAAAAACTTCCAGGTCGCTGAAATATGTTCATTTGCTGAAAACCATCAAAACCACGAAAAGTTCTTGTATTTGAAGATAAAATCTTTTTTCTTTGAAGAAGAAAGATCCAGCTGACTGAAATAAGTTCATTAGATGAAAACCAACAAAAATTGACAAGAGCCACGAAAAGTTCTTGTATTTTAAGATAAAATCTTACTCTATTCAGGAAAAAACTTCCAGCTCACTGAAATATGTTCATTTGCTGAAAACCATCAAAACCACGAAAAGTTCTTGTATTTGAAGATAAAATCTTTTTGCTTTGAAGAAGAAAGATCGAGCTGACTGAAATCAGTTCATTGGATGAAAACCAACAAAAATTGGCAAGAACCACGAAAAGGTCTTGTATTTTAAGATAGAATCTTACTCTATTAAGGAAAAAACTTCCAGCTCGCTGAAATATGTTCATTTGCTGAAAACCATCAAAACCACGAAAAGTTCTTGTATTTGAAGATAAAATCTTTTTGCTTTGAAGAAGAAAGATCTCGCTGACTGAAATAAGTTCATTAGATGAAAACCAACAAAAATTGACAAGAACCACGAAAAGCTCTTGTATTTTAAGATAAAATCTTACTCTATTAAGGAAAAAACTTCCAGCTCGCTGAAATCTGTTCATTTGCTGAAAACCATCAAAACCACGAAAAGTTCTTGTATTTGAAGATAAAATCTTTTTGCTTTGAAGAAGAAAGATCTAGCTGACTGAAATAAGTTCATTAGATGAAAACCAACAAAAATTGACAAGAACCACGAAAAGTTCTTGTATTTTAAGATAAAATCTTACTCTATTCAGGAAAAAACTTCCAGCTCGCTGAAATATGTTCATTTGCTGAAAACCATCAAAACCACGAAAAGTTCTTGTATTTGAAGATAAAATCTTTTTGCTTTGAAGAAGAAAGATCTAGCTGACTGAAATAAGTTCATTAGATGAAAACCAACAAAAATTGACAAGAGCCACGAAAAGTTCTTGTATTTTAAGATAAAATCTTACTCTATTAAGGAAAAAACTTCCAGCTCGCTGAAATATGTTCATTTGCTGAAAACCATCAAAACCACGAAAAGTTCTTGTATTTGAAGATAAAATCTTTTTTCTTTGAAGAAGAAAGATCTAGCTGACTGAAATAAGTTCATTGGATGAAAACCAACAAAAATTGACAAGAACCACGAAAAGTTCTTGTATTTTAAGATAAAATCTTACGCTATTAAAGAAAAAACTCCCAGCTCGCTGAAATATGTTCATTTGCTGAAAACCAACAAAACCACGAAAAGTTCTTGTATTTGAAGATAAAATCTTTTTTCTTTGAAGAAGAAAGATCCAGCTGACTGAAATAAGTTCATTAGATGACAACCAACAAAAATTGACAAGAACCACGAAAAGTTCTTGTATTTTAAGATAAAATCTTACTCTGTTAAAGAAAAAACTCCCAGCTCGCTGAAATATGTTCATTTGCTGAAAACCAACAAAACCACGAAAAGTTCTTGTATTTGAAGATAAAATCTTTTTGCTTTGAAGAAGAAAGATCTAGCTGACTGAAATAAGTTCATTCGATGAAAACCAACAAAAATTGACAAGAACCACGAAAAGTTCTTGTATTTTAGGATAAAATCTTACGCTATTAAAGAAAAAACTCCCAGCTCGCTGAAATATGTTCATTTGCTGAAAACCAACAAAACCACGAAAAGTTCTTGTATTTGAAGATAAAATCTTTTTTCTTTGAAGAAGAAAGATCCAGCTGACTGAAATAAGTTCATCAGATGAAAACCAACAAAAATTGACAAGAACCACGAAAAGTTCTTGTATTTTAAGATAAAATCTTACTCTATTAAGGAAAAAACTTCCAGCTCGCTGAAATATGTTCATTTGCTGAAAACCATCAAAACCACGAAAAGTTCTTGTATTTGAAGATAAAATCTTTTTGCTTTGAAGAAGAAAGATCTAGCTGACTGAAATAAGTTAATTAGATGAAAACCAACAAAAATTGACAAGAACCACGAAAAGTTCTTGTATTTTAAGATAAAATCTTACTCTATTAAGGAAAAAACTTCCAGCTCGCTGAAATCTGTTCATTTGCTGAAAACCATCAAAACCACGAAAAGTTCTTGTATTTGAAGATAAAATCTTTTTGCTTTGAAGAAGAAAGATCTCGCTGACTGAAATAAGTTCATTAGATGAAAACCAACAAAAATTGACAAGAACCACGAAATGTTCTTGTATTTTAAGATAAAATCTTAGGCTATTAAAGAAAAAACTTCCAGCTCGCTGAAATCTGTTCATTTGCTGAAAACCATCAAAACCACGAAAAGTTCTTGTATTTGAAGATAAAATCTTTTTGCTTTGAAGAAGAAAGATCTAGCTGACTGAAATAAGTTCATTAGATGAAAACCAACAAAAATTGACAAGAACCACGAAAAGTTCTTGTATTTTAAGATAAAATCTTACTCTATTAAGGAAAAAACTTGCAGCTCGCTGAAATATGTTCATTTGCTGAAAACCATCAAAACCACGAAAAGTTCTTGTATTTGAAGATAAAATCTTTTTGCTTTGAAGAAGAAAGATCTAGCTGACTGAAATAAGTTCATTAGATGAAAACCAACAAAAATTGACAAGAACCACGAAAAGTTCTTGTATTTTAAGATAAAATCTTAGGCTATTAAAGAAAAAACTTCCAGCTCGCTGAAATCTGTTCATTTGCTGAAAACCATCAAAACCACGAAAAGTTCTTGTATTTGAAGATAAAATCTTTTTGCTTTGAGGAAGAAAGCTCTAGCTGACTGAAATAAGTTCATGAGATGAAAACCAACAAAAATTGACAAGAACCACGAAAAGTTCTTGTATTTTAAGATAAAATCTTACTCTATTCAGGAAAAAACTTCCAGCTCGCTGAAATATGTTCATTTGCTGAAAACCATCAAAACCACGAAAAGTTCTTGTATTTGAAGATAAAATCTTTTTGCTTTGAAGAAGAAAGATCCAGCTGACTGAAATAAGTTCATTAGATGAAAACCAACAAAAATTGACAAGAGCCACGAAAAGTTCTTGTATTTTAAGATAAAATCTTACTCTATTCAGGAAAAAACTTCCAGCTCACTGAAATATGTTCATTTGCTGAAAACCATCAAAACCACGAAAAGTTCTTGTATTTGAAGATAAAATCTTTTTTCTTTGAAGAAGAAAGATCCAGCTGACTGAAATAAGTTCATTAGATGAAAACCAACAAAAATTGACAAGAGCCACGAAAAGTTCTTGTATTTTAAGATAAAATCTTACTCTATTCAGGAAAAAACTTCCAGCTCACTGAAATATGTTCATTTGCTGAAAACCATCAAAACCACGAAAAGTTCTTGTATTTGAAGATAAAATCTTTTTGCTTTGAAGAAGAAAGATCTAGCTGACAGAAATAAGTTCATTGGATGAAAACCAACAAAAATTGACAAGAACCACGAAAAGTTCTTGTATTTTAAGATAAAATCTTACTCTGTTAAAGAAAAAACTCCCAGCTCGCTGAAATATGTTCATTTGCTGAAAAACAACAAAACCGCGAAACGTTCTTGTATTTGAAGATAAAATCTTTTTGCTTTGAAGAAGAAAGATCGAGCTGACTGAAATCAGTTCATTGGATGAAAACCAACAAAAATTGACAAGAACCACGAAAAGTTCTTGTATTTTAAGATAAAATCTTACTCTATTCAGGAAAAAACTTCCAGCTCGCTGA